>NC_073303.1:244616383-244916383 GCF_027595985.1 Sorex araneus
GCTGAGATTAAGCAGAGGGCTTCTGCACGGGGTTACACCCTCCTACCCTGCTCTGTGTTGCCTCTGGATCTTGACTCCGAGTCTTCAGGTCTCCCCAGCACCTGCGGTTCCCACAGGGATGCTGGGCATCCTCTGGCCGGTGTTCCTGGAAACCCCTCTTACGGGTGTGCCCCGGAATGTCTTCACCCTAGCCTTCACCCCAGCTCATAAATCTGCAGCCTCAGTGGCCAGAGCGGTAACACAGCCAGCAAGGAGCTTGCCTGGCACACAGCTGACCAGGGTTCGATCCCTGGCACCCATAAGCACCCCGGAATACCACCAGAAGTAAGCCCTGAGCACAGCTGGGCATGGCCCGAAGCTACAAAATAAGATGACGATGATAGTTATAATAAAATGGGGCTCGGGGGCTGGAGTGATAGCACAGCGGGTAGGGCGTTTGCCTTGTACGCGGCCGAACCCGGGTTCGATTCCCAGCACCCCATAGGGTCCCCCGAGCACCACCAGGAGTCATTTCTGAGTGCAGAGCCAGGAGTAACCCCTGAGCATCGCCGGGTGTGGTGCGGAGGCTGGCCTGGGAGGTGCTAGAATGTTTTCTGGTGGACCTTGTTACCTGCCAGTGCAAAGTGCCCCCACCGGCTCCCTCCTATCCCACTGCCTTCTCTGATCTCCCCTTCACCGCCTCCACGCAGCCCACCCTGACTGCCCTTGGCTCCCTCCCCACCCCTGCCCAGTGGCCTTTCAGACAATGGGTTCAGGTCCCAGTGACCGCACACTCCTCGGCACCTGCCTACGCTTCCTCGTCTTCCCGGAAGCCTGGGTCTGAAATGATGGGATTGGATTCTAGATGGGGCGCCGTGGGGGGCTGTAGGATAACATGGCTTTAGTGTTTTTACACAGGGGGGGCCCTGTCCGAGATTTGAAGCTGAGGTACTTGCACACTGGCCAGGAAAGATGCCCAGGGGCGCAGGTTCTTGGTGGGTAGAGGGTGAAGGGTGCAAGCCGCATGGGTGGGGGGTGGGGGCGTCCTGGAGCCCCTGCCTCCCCTGGCCGTGGGGAGAACTCACTCGGGTGGGGGCAGTGAGAGGGCAGAGTCCCTCAGAGGCTCCCCAAAGACATCCCCGTGTCCACCTACCTCTCCCCAGAGCTCTGCCAGGAAATCACCCCAGGCCACCCAAAGCCTCAGCTCAGAAGGGCCCCGGGACGGGTCTGGAGTCACAGCACAGCAGGGACGGCGCTGGCCTGGCACGTGGCCCACTCGGCTCAATCTCCTCCGGCATCCCATAGGGTCCCCCGAGTCCCAGTGGGAGTCACCCTTGAGTGCAGAGCCAGGAGTCAGCCCTGACCTGAGCACCACCAGGTGTGGCCCCCAAACAGACACCAAGATACAAGAAGGTCCCTGGGAGTCTTCTCCCTCCGCCCAACCCCTGCTCCCCCGCCCGCCTCCCCCCTCAAGCACCCCTCCCTCTCGCCTCGTGCCCCATCTCCCCCCTCATCCCATCCCTCTCCCCTTCCCTCTTCCCCTTCATCCCATCCCTCACCTCCTCCTCCTTCCCACTCCCTCTTTCCACCCTCCTCCCTCTCCACATCTCTTCCTCTTTCACCCCATCCCCCACTTCAATTCCTCTCTCCCCCCCATCCCTCCCCTCCTCCTCCTCCCCCTCCTCCCCGACAGTTCCCCCCAGCCCGAAGAAGATGCACTGGTGCTGGTGAGAACCCGCGTCTTTATTGCAGGAGACTATGTCTAGAGTCAATGCAACACAGACCCCCCCGGGTGGGGGGGCGGGGGGCACCCACATGCGGCAGGGGCCGGGCAGGGGCAGACACAGCAAGCTTGGTCTGGCTGGGTCCCCAGAACCAGGGTGTCGTAGCAGGACGAACGGGCCAGCAGCTGGGGCAGGCCCTGCTCCCCACCACCCGTGTGAACCTCCCTTTCCCAGGGTGGGGGCAGGGCCCGGGACAGGAGAGGCCTGGAGACAGGCCCCAGGGAGATTGTGCTATCAGGGTGTATCCCTGAGAAAGGGCCGCAGACCCCGCCCAGCCCCCTCCCCCCACCGGGCAGCTTCCCCCTCAGGAACCACTCCCAGGGGTGGGGCACCTCAAGTGGCAGGGGGGCCTGGATCAGAGGCTCAGCTCAGCTGGTCACCCTCAGACAGACGGACACACAAACACTCACAGACACTCACGCAGAGACACACTCACACACGCATACACAGACACACACACACACTCATATACACACACATACACAGAGACTGACTCAGACACACACAGACACAAATATGCCTGCCTCCACGGAGATTCACACAGACACACTGACACACACACACACACAGAAACACACATTCATATATATATATATATACATACATATATATATATATATGCCCACACTCACACCGAGACATACGTAGAAATTCATAGACACACACAGAAACACACATTCATATATATATGCCCACACTCACACCGAGACACATGTAGAAATACAGACACACATATAAACACACACTGACACATACACGCGCAGCTCCCTCTATCAGAGTGTTGCCAGCTGCCCCGAAAATGGTGCTGTGGCCATCAGGGGGAGCAGGGGAACAGCCAGCTGGAAGTGTCCCGCTGCACGAGGGGAAGCGGGGCGAGGGCCTGGCCCCTCTGTGGTCTTCTGCTGAGCGTCTGCTGCGGGCAGGGCCCAGGGGCACAGGGCTCTTGCCGCCTGCCCGAAACACTGGCCCCCAGGAGCGGCGCGGGGCCCCTCACCCTGACTTATTCCTAGCCGGTAGGTGCCCGTGTCCCGACACAGCCGGGGTGCAGCCAGGCTTTGGGCTGACCTTCAGAAGTGATTCATGCCTGCAGCTCACCACAGCCCATCCCCGTCACATACTGTCACAGGAGCTCAGGGACACACGCACACACGCACGCACATGCACACACACACACACACACACACACACACTCTTAGACACCACCAGCCACCTATCGTGTTGCATGCACACCTCGTTCACACATGCACACATGTTCACACGTGCACACACATGCTCCCAGTGCGTATATAGGTTCACCATGCACACATGGTCACACGTGCACACACATGTTCACAATACTCACATGTGTGCCCATGCACGTTCATACACATGCACACACTCTTATTTAGGGAGGTCCATCACCCAGCAACGCTCAGACCTGACTCCTAGCTCTGTGCTTAGGGATCACTCCCGGCGGGGCTCGGGGGACCCTGTGGGATGCCTGGGATCGAACCTGGGTCTGCCCCTTGCAAGGCCGGCGCCTCCCCGCTGTCCTGTCCCTCCGGCCTCTTACTGGACACCTTTGCCCCCGCCAGCCAACGGGGGGGCACTGGGGCTGGTCATCGTCCATAGGCCGCTCCTGCTTGGCCCGGGCAGTGGGGCTGGGTGGGCACTGAGCAGCATTGCACGCTTAGAGTGCTGGGCACCCCCCCAAACGTGACAAAGGCTCCCCAACATTCCCTGTGTCCGCCAGAGCCCCACCTGCCATGCCATCACCCCGGCCCCCACGCACACAGGCACTCAGATGCTGCCAACCTCTTCTCGCTGCAAATACACACACACACACACACACACACACACACACACACACACGGACCCCCTCCCCCAGCCCCCTACACGTGTCCCCGCATTACCAAAGCACTAACGCTCTCCCCGCGGCACCGGGGCGAGGAAGCGCTTCTGCCCTGAGCCCCTCACATTCAGCGGGCAGTACTGGACGCCCCTCCCCCTCCACTCCCCCCCCCAGCACCCCAGGCCCCTGTCCGGGGCTCAGTGTCCGCGAGGCCAGTCTCTCTCTTGATGGAAGGAGCTTGCGTCCAGGCGGGCAGCGGAGGCGGTGCCACCCCCCCACATTTAGGAGCCGGACCGTCCCCCGAGTTGTGCTCCGGCTTTCGGCCAGTCCTGGACCCCCCCAAGTTCAGTGGGGCTCGGGGCTGGTGGGGAGCAGCTGCAGACCCCGTGGTTATTGCCTGGTGACCTGAGGCCAGTCCCGTGAGCCCCTCCCCCAAAGATGTGGGGAAGGGCAGGTGGGGAAATAGTGAGGCCCCCCCGGGGCGAGAGGCCCAAGGTCAGGGGAGGTGCATGGAGGCGGCGGGTGTCCACGCCGCTGAGGAGACTCACACCTGCTGAGGCCGCGTGCAGGGACACCCCTCAGCAGGTCACAGTGATCTAATGTGGGGGCGCAGGTCTGGCTGGGGGGCTCCCCAGGGGAAGAGACAGAGGGCGGCATGGCACCGCAGAGCTGGGCCAAACCCAGTATCTGCTGGCAGCTTCTCTGGTCAGCTCTTGCACACGCCCCCCCACACTGGATTTTAGGGGCATGTACAGGCAGGAGGGGACGGTGGGCAGGGGACTGAGGAAGGGGGAAAGATGTGAAAGGGCCAGGTGTGGGCTCCCTGGGCCTCAGTTTCCCTGGGAGAGGAGATCGGGGAGGAGGAGGAGGAGGAGGAGGAGGAGGAGGGAAGATGGCAGGTGGAGGAAGAGGAGGAGGGGGGAGGGGAGGAGGATAAAGGAGGAGAGGGAGGAAGAAGGAGGAGGGAGGAGCCATAAGAGGAAGAAGCAGAGGGAGGAAGGGGAGGAGGAGGGGGAGGAGCCACAGGAGGAGGGAGGAGAGGGAAGAGGGGAGGAAGGAGGAGGGAGGAGCCTGCAAGGGAGGGAAAGGAAAGGGAGGAGGAGGAGGAGGAGGAGGAGCAAGGGAGGTGGAGCCTTGAAGGAGAAAAGGGAGGAGTCTCGGGAGGAGGGAGAGGGGAGGAAAGTGGAGGGGGTGGGAGGAAGAAGGAGGAGAGGAGGGGGCTGGGGCCATAGCACAGTGGGTAGGGCCTTTGCTTTGCACGTGGCCAACCCGGGGTTCGATTCCCAGCATCCCATAGGGTCCCCCAAGCACCGCCAGGAGTAATTCCTGAGTGCAGAGCCAGGAGTAACCCCTGAGCATCGCTGGGTGTGACCCAAAAAGAAAAAAAAAAAGAGGAAAGGAAGGAGGAGGAGGAAGAGGAGGAGGGGAGGAGAGGAGGAGGGAAAGGAGAAGGAAGAAGAGGTGGAGAAGGAGGGAAAAGGCGGGGAAGGAGGAGGAGAGGGAGGAAGGAAGGGATGTGAGGAAGGAGGAGGAAAAGGGAGGAGGGGAGGAAGGATGAGGAGAGGGAAGAGGGAGAGAAAGGAGAAAGGAGAGGACGGGAAGGAGGGAGAAAGAAAGGAAGTGGGTAGGTGGGGAGGAGGGAGGAGGAGGTGGGAGAATGGAGGGAAAGAGGGAGGAGGGAGAGGAGGGATGAGGGAAAGGCAGGAGGAGGGAGAGGAGGGAGTCGGGGAGTCGGGAGAGGAGGACGAGGGGGAGGAGGGAGAAGAGGAGGAGGGAGAAGAGGGAGGAGGGAGAGGAGGGAGGAGGTAGAGGAGGGATAAGGGAAAGGCAGGAGGAGGGAGAGGAGGACGGTGGGGAGGAGGGAGAAGAGGGAGGAGGGAGACAGCAGGAGGGAGGAGGGAGACGGAGGTGGCCGAGGGGCGTGGCCAGGGCGTGGCCGGGGCGGGGCGGGCGTCCGCGGGCGGGTGGGCGGGCTCACATGAGGACGCATTTGCCCTTGAGGCGCTCTGTCCGCTTCTGCTTGCCCGCGTGCTTGCCGTCGATGCTGAGGCTCATGTGGCGGCGCGTCTCGAGCGTGAGCAGCTGCTGGAAGAGCTCCTTGACGTTGTAGTTCATCTTGGCCGACGTCTCCATGAAGGCGCACTTCCACTCCTGCGCCACGGCCTGCGCCTCGCGGGTGTCCACCTCGCGCTGCGTCTCGTCGCACTTGTTGCCCACCAGCATGACGGGGATGCCGTCCACGCTGCCCTTGATCTGCACGATGAGGCGGTAGATGGGGCCCAGCTCCTCCAGCGACTGCTTGCTGGTCACCGAGAAGACCAGGATGAAGGCGTGGCCCTTGGAGATGGACAGCCGCTGCATGGCCGGGAACTGGTGGCTCCCCGTGGTGTCGGTGATCTGCAGCGTGCACACGCTCTTGTCGCAGCTGATGACCTGCCGGTAGGTGTCCTCGATGGTGGGGATGTAGGTGTCCCGGAAGGTGCCCTTCACGAAGCGCAGCACCAGGGAGCTCTTGCCCACGCCGCCGGCGCCAAACACCACCACGCGGTAGTCGTTGCTCTGCTCCGGCATCTTCCAGACGGGCGCGGCGGCGGTGGGGGGGCCGGGACCGGAGGCTGGGACCCCAGAGAAACCCTGGACAGAGACTGGTGTCACGAAGGCCCCGCAGAAGGGGGCCGTGGTCCCTGGGGCCTTTCTTTTCTTGATTTTTTTTTCTTTTTTTCTTTTTTTTGGGGGGTCACACCCGGCGATGCACAGAGGTTACTCCTGGCTCTGCACTCAGGAATCACTCCTGGCGATGCTCAGGGGACCCTATGGGATGCTGGGAATCGAACCCAGGTCGGCCGCTGTTGCAAGGCAAACACCCTCCCCGCTGTGCTATCGCTCCAGCCCCGTGGGGCCTTTCTTTTCTTCTTTCTACTTTTTTCTCTGACTTTTGGGGTCACACCCGGCAATGCTCGGGGGTTCCTCCTGGGCTCTGCACTCAGGGATCACCCCTGTCGGTGTCCAGGGGAAAGGATATGGGGTGTTGGGGATCCTACCTGGGGTGGCCATGTGCAAGGCCAACGCCCTCCCTGCTGGACTATTGCTTTGTCCCCTACCCCCAGTCCAGCCTATCAGCTCCAGAGATACTGAGTCTGATTCAGCCTGGCCAACTCCCCACCCCACCCCCCGGGGCTGCTCCCTACCGTGTCCCCACCCAGACAAAATCTGGGGCGTCTGCACTGGAAGATGATACCAGAGATGGCAGATACATAACTCCTTCACCCCACTAGCCAGGGGGATATGCCTGCTTCGAGCACTCTCTCTCTCTCCCCACCCCCCATCCAGTCACCGCAGCATAGCTCTGGGGACTTTATAAGCCTTGCACACCCTTCTAGATCTTTCTCTGCAAAATCATAGCTGCCCCCAATCCCAACACACACACGCACACACACACACCAATCCTAAACCTCCTGGCAGCAGCCCGCCCCAAAGTAGTTGGTGCATCTTGAAAAGGCGCTTTGCAGGGGGCCTAAGAGAGGACAGTGGGGAGGGCGTTCGCCTTGTATGTGGCTGACCCGAGTTCTATTCCCGGCACCCCTCAGGAGCCCCACCAGGAGTGATTCTTGAGCACAGAGGTAGGAGTAAGCCCTGAGCACCGCTGAATGTGGCACCAAAACAAACAAACAAAAAAATGCAGTTTGCAGAGACCCGGGCTCCCGGGAACCAGCATAGTTGAACCCCTGCCTCCCGCCTGGTCGTCCCAGGAGCCAGGAGGATGCTGAGGCACAGGATCCAGGAAGCACGATTTGTACACCAGGATGCTGACAAGGCAGCCTGGCACCAAGGCTCGCTCCAGGAGCTCGCTGCCCGGCCTGCTGGTGGGGCCGGCCCACCCCGGGGGCTCAGAACAGGGTCTGCGGAAACACAACTCCCTGCCAAGGGCCCCCCCCCCCGCTTTGGGCCTGACCCCTCTTCTGTATATAGAGACCGGCAGGTAGACTCAGAAGGGGGGAACACAGCAATTTCTGAATCAGCAGAAACAGATGGAGCAAGGGGCAGGCTTCACGACCCCTGGGGTCCTTGTTGGGAGAAAAAGCTCCCTCCATCCCCACCCCCAGCAAGAACCCCTCCCCCTCCCCCACCCCCAGCAAGCACCCTTTCCCCAGTTCCTACCCCCAGCAAGCACCCCTCCCCCCAACTCCCACCCCCAGCAAGCACCCCTCCCCCCAACTCCCACCCCCAGCAAGCACCCCTCCCCCAACTCCCACCCTCAGCAAGCACCCCTCCCCCAACTTCCCACCCCCAGCAAGCACCCTTCCCCAACTCCCACCCCAGCAAGCACCCCTCCCCTCAACTCCCACCCCTCCCCAACTCCCATCCCCAGCAAGCACCCCTCCTAACTCCCCACACCCCAGCAAGCACCCTTCCCCCCAACTCCCACCCCCAGCAAGCATCCCTCCCCCCAACTCCCACCCCCAGCAAGCATCCCTCCCCCCAACTCCCCACACCCCAGCAAGCACCCCTCCCCCATCTCCCCCCAGCAAGCACCCCTCCCCCCTCCCCACCCCACAGCCTGATTCTGATGCCCCAAACCCTCCCAGTACACAGGGCGATCAGGACTGTGACTAGCAAGATTTGGGGGAGGGATGTGCTGGGGTTGGGGGGGGTCTCTGTTTTATAGAATGAGGGTCCTAGGGCAGTCAGAAAAAAAAAACCCAGGGCAATCCTCCTACCACACACGGCCCCTGGAAACTTCTGGAGCTGGAAATGGGCTTTCCGGAGACCTGGCCTTCGGGCTGGTGGAGGACACGCTGGGCTACTCTTAGTTCTGGGGGGCCACGGGGGAGGGGGTGACAGCGAAGGGGTGCGGCCAGCTCTGCCATCAAGGTCCTTCCCTGGGTGGTCACCCCCAGAAGCCTCTTCCCCAGGGGCACCCTCACTCCTGGCCTGGGCAGTCCCACCATGCTCTGCAGACAGACCCCCTCATGGGGGGAGGGGTGTCTGCCAGGATGGTTACCCCGCAGGGAAGTGGACCCCACTCAGTGATACCCCCAACGGCAGTGTAGGGGCTGCCTGCAGGGAGGTCTTGGGGAAGGAAGGTGGAGGGCCCAGGGGCAAGGTCAGGGGGTACAGCGGATGCTCCCGGGGGGGGGGCTCCCCCTGCGTCCACCCCAGCGCCTGCCCTGCCCTGGGCCGGAGGAGGTTGAAGCGACCTCCAAAGGAGCAGGCCAAATCCCGGGGACAGGAGGGGGCCTCTCAGCAGCCGGACACCAGACTGGGGGGCTCTGATGGAGCGGGCGGGGGAGGGGGTGCGGCGCGGAGAAGCGAAGGGAGATGGGACGCAGCTGGGACCCTCCCCCAGGGAGGGCAGAGCTTTGGTGGGGAGGCCCAGCCAGGGTCTCTGAGCGTGGGGGAGGGGCCCCAGCGAGGGGCTTGGCCGGAGCGGCCGAGGGGGGCGGGGACGCGGGGCACAGCGGGGTCGCGGGGAGTGGGTGGGACGCGCCCTGGGCACGCGGGGCGCGGGAGCCGCCCGAGGCCCCGCAGTCCCGGCGGGGATGGGGGTGTAGGGGGGGACAAAGCAGGGGCGCCGCCGCCCCCCGGCCTCCGCCGCCTACCTGGGCGCGCGTCCTGCGGCTGCCGCCGACTCCGTGTCCGCTCCGGCGCCGCCGCCCCCCGCGCCCGCGCGTCCCCGCCCGTCCCCGCCCGCCGGGCGCCGCGCTCCGCCCCTGCTCCCCGGGGACCCGCGCCCACGGCCAAGGTCACCGCTCGGCCCGGGAAGGGGGCGCAGGGGCGCGGGCCGGGCAGGGGGCGGCGCCCGAGGCCCGCGGGAGTGGGGGAAGCACTCCCGGGGGGTGGGGGGATGAATGAATGAACCAAGCGCGCGCGCGGGAGTCCAGAAGGCAGGCGGGGAGGCGCTGCGCCCCCCTTCCCACCGCACCCCACGATGTGGTCCCCGCAGCCGGGGTGGGGGAGCGGATGGCGCGGCTGGGTGGGCCCCCAGATGCAGCCCTGGACTGGACGGCAGGCGGTGGGGCCTGAGGGGGGTCGTGGTGAGCCCAGCTGAGCAGAGAGAGGCAGGGCCCTGGGTTTGGGGGTGGGGACGCCTCCTTTCTTCCAGGAAGTGTCCGTCCGCCTTCAGGAAGTGGCCGCGGCTGCGTCCAGGCTCCGGTGCAGCTACCAGACCCCCAGGGCGCCGGGCCCCCCCACAGGGCCAGCCCCCAGCCCATCTGGGTTATGCCTGCAGGGGTGCCACGAGGAGGGACTGTCTGTGAGCGCAGGGTGGAACCAACCCACTGGCTAGGAGGTAGGAGCCACCCCTCCCAGACCCCCCAAAATACCAGGGCTGTGAGCTTAGAAGTCTCTGAGGCTGCCTGAGCCTGCCGGTCCCTGAGCACTGGGTCAGCCTGAAAACAGCCGCTTCCTGCTTCCTTGGGCATTTGGGTGGACACGGACACCTCCTCCCCCCAAATCTGGCTTCCAGGCTGCAGCTTAGGGGCCAGAAGGACCCCTCACCCCCACACCCCTGCACGGACCTTCTCAGCCTCCTTGCAGAGACCTGGCAGGTGCCACATACCCCGCAGCCCACCTCCCTGTGGCCCCTACACCCCCTGACCACCCTCCATCCTTCCCGCTGGAGTCCTCAGAGGGGGCCCCCAGAGTCTCCCCTTTCTAGGGGATTCGCAGCAGCGATGGAGACCGCTCTGGATGCAGACAGATTTGGCCCGCCCCCTGCCTCAGTTTCCCGGGGCAGCTGCCTCTCAGGGTGGCGGAGAGTGCAAGGGTGTGCTGAAATCCACCGCTAACGGGGTGCTGCGGGGCTCCCTCCGGCCCCAGCATCTCCGAGTGACCTGCGGGCGCCGGGCCGGGCCTCTCCCCGCTCGCTCTCCGGGCGCCAGCCCAGGCTGGGCCGGCTGACTCATGCCCAGCGACTCTGGGCTCTGCTACTTCTCCCCGTGGTCGCTATTTATAGCTCCCGGCCAGGCTCCTGGGCTCTGGAACCCCAGCGGGGCAGACCCCGCAGTCCCTACTCCCCTCCATGGGAACACCCTGATCAAGGCCAGCAGGACCCCCAAACTTTATCCTGGTTCATGGGAATGTCCAGGCCTCAGCCAGGGGCTCCTGCGATGACAGTCACTGGATGTATCTGTCCACTGGCTGCCCCCCGGTAGGCCGAGGTACCATGCTTGACCTCATGCCTTCCCATTGTTTCTTCAGGGGTGGGGGGGAAGGGTCACACCGGCAGTGCTCAGGGATGACTCCTGGCTCTGGGCTCAGGGCTGACTTCTGGCTCTGGGCTCAGGGATCACTCCTGGCTCTGGGTTCAGGGATCACTCCTGACAGGGCTCGGGACTATGCAGTGCTGAGACTCGAACCCGGGTCAGCCGTATACAAGGCAAGCGCCTTCTCCACTATTCTATTTCTCTAGTGTAGTTTTGTCTTAAAACAGTCAGAAGGGGGGCTAGAGCAATAGCACAGTGGGTAGGGCGTTTGCCTTGCACGTAGCCGACCCGAGTTCGATTCCCAGCATCCCATATGGTCCCCCGAGCACCGCCAGGAGTAATTCCTGAGTGCATGAACCAGGAATAACCCCTGTGCATCACCAGGTGTGACCCCCCCCAAAAAAAAACATCCAGAAGGGGCCGGAGTGATAGTACAGCGGGGAGGGCATTTGCCTTGCACGTGGCCAACCTGGGTTCAATCCTCGGCATCCCATATGGTCCCCTGAGCACCGCCAGGAGTAATTCCTGAGTGCATGAACCTAAGCATTGCTTGGTGTGACCCAAAAAGAAAAAACAAAACAAAACAGAGGGGGTCCAGGGCAGAGATAATATAGCGGGGATGTAGGGAGCCATTTTACCTTACTGATCTTATCCTGTCACTATTTGTTTAATCACTAGCTAACCCCATGCCACACCTAGCAAAGGTTGCCACTCCTAATCTTACTGATCTTATCCTATCAACATTTGTTTATTACTAGCTAAATCCCGTGCCACACCCTGCATTTCTGTTGGGGGTCCTGGCACCATCTCCTCCCAACAGGGAGGTATAAATACTGTAACTGCCATAGAATAAATGCCTTTTCTCCCTCCTCCGGGCTCTGCGTCTGTTCTTTCGGCTGCGCCCTACGAAGGGTTCTCCCTGCTGAACAGAACGAGACCTCCACATCGACTTCCACACCTGGCGCCCAACGTGGCTGTCGAATTCACGGAAAAAGTGAGTATTTCTGAGGGTCGCCTTTCTCTTGGCACACACCGTGGTGCGGGAATGGCCTACTTACCCTCTGATTCCTCCATCCCTACCTACTCCTGGGAATCCCCAGTTATTTGCATCCTTTGTGTTATTTGCATCCTTTGTCTCGCTAATTTTATTTGGATCTTAAATGAGATTTTTAAGGCGAGAAAAAGTCAGCCATTTTCAGAGATTCAGCACCGTGTTTCCGAAATTGAGATTTTTTTGAGGAAAAAGTATGAGAGTTCAGAGGCTTCCTCAGTCTTTGGGGATGAGGCACCCCCCATGCAGGGGACTGACTCCTCCCGCGCAGAGGCACCTCTGAGACTTTATCCTGTGACTTCTGATATCCCCGATCCCTCTCCTCCGGAACTTAAATCCTTGCCCCTGGAGGACAAGGCTACCCAGGTAGATGAGGAGGAGAGGTGTAAGCTGGAGGACAAGGCTACCCAGGTAGATGAGGAGGAGAGGTGTCAGCCGTCAGCTCCACCACTCCATTATCTGTCCCATGACACTGCCTTTTTTAATCCCCCATACGCCAGTGAGGCACCCCGCCAGCTTGCCCAGGACACCGCTGCCTTAATAAGGCAGGTGGTTCAGGAACTAGTGAGTGCCCTGCAGCCTTCTACCCTCTCCCAAGAATCTAGTGCAAATTCGGTCTCTCCTCCGCCCTGCCACACTCTAGCTTCAAAACCTATGGCTGCCTTCCCAGTTACCAGGTCCCATTCTCGGGCCCCCAAATACCCCACCTCTGCCACGGCTCCACCTGATGATGATCCCTCAGACAGAGAAGTTGAGGAGGTCGATCAGCCTGAGGAAGGGGCACATTCCCAAGAGGAAAATTCCCCTCAGGACGTAGCTCCGCAGGCACCAATCCGCCAAAGCTACCGTAGATTGAAATTCGAAGACCTGAAAGATTTAAAGGCTGCTGTCTCTTCTTGCGGCCCCACTGCTCCTTTTACGCTTGGCCTTTTGGACTCCTTTTGTGAGGGATGGCTCACGCCGAACGACTGGTTCTCAGTCGCTAAGGCTGTCCTGAGTAGGGGAGACTATCTCTTGTGGAAAGCAGATTATTTAGAACGATGCCAAGAAATGGCGCGCCGCAACATCGAGGCAGGAGGCTCTTCCTCATCCTGGATCTTTGCTAAATTTCAGGGTCAGGCACCCTTTGATTCTAATGAGGTGCAGGCTCAATTTCCCCCAGGGCTACTTGCCCAAATACATGTGGCTGCCCTCCGGGCCTGGAAGGCACTTCCCTCTAAAGGGTCGGTGGTAACATCCTTAGCCAAAGTTCGTCAGGGAGCTAACGAGCCCTATAGTGATTTCATAGGGCGCCTCACGGAGGCGGCTGAAAAACTCATGGGAAACGAAGAGACAGATAATGAGCTGATCCGCCATTTGGCCTATGAGAATGCTAATCCCATCTGCCAGGCCACACTCCGCCCCTATAAGCGTGGGAAGACCCTCTCAGAATACATTCGGCTATGCTCCGAGGTTGATCCCACCACCCAAAAAATAGGGCATGCTATAGGGGCTGCCTTCAAACAGTTCTCTATTCAACCATCGAGCAGTCAGAACAAGCTGTGCTTTGGCTGTCGGCAGCCTGGACATTTCTTAAGAAACTGTCCCAATAAAAAATCGCGGCCCAGACCTAGAAGTCCTTGCCCTAAGTGCAAACAGGGTTTCCACTGGGCGTCAGAGTGCCGCCAGAAGACCAGGCCGGGAAACTGGATACAGGGCCAGCCCCAGGGCCCCCAGTCCGCTCCCTCTCCCGTGTCTGGGGCACCTCAGAATCATGGGCCGTTCAACCCATCGGCGTCCAGCCCCCAATTCGCTCCCTCTCCCATGACCGGGGCACCTCAAAATCATGGGCTGTTCAACCCATCGGCACCCAACCCCTCTGCAGAGCCATCCCATACTCAGCCGGATTGGATCTCTGTGCCACCTCCCGCACAATATTAGTCAAAGAACAGGGTCCCCAGATAGTGTATGTCAACGCCTGTGGCCCTTTGCCATCTGGAACTTTTGGCCTAATTATTGGGCGAGGCAATATGCTTCCTCAGGGCGTGCAAGTACTCCCCGGGATTATAGATGCTGATTTTCAAGGGCAGATTGGAGTAGTAGTTGAATCACTCTCCCCATTTTCAGTCTTGGACGCTGGCGCGCGGCTAGCACAGCTAATACTCATTCCAATAACAACAGTACAAAAACCACCCCCAATGTCAGAGACTTTTGCATTTTTTGCCCAACGCATTCTTAATCACAAGGGCCTGATGACTTTAGAGATCAACGGGAAGGAATTTTTAGGTCTGATTGACACTGGTGCGGATGTAACAGTCATTGCTGAAAAAGACTGGCCAAAAAGGTGGCCCCTCACCCCCTCACTGACTCACCTTCAGGGTATAGGTCAATCCCAAAACCCTATGTTAAGCTCATTTACGCTTGATTGGCGCACCAAGGAGGGAAAATCCGGGATGGTACGCCCCTACGTTCTGCCCGGGCTCCCACTCAATCTCTGGGGCAGGGATATTCTTTCACAGATGGACCTTATACTAATTGATGCCAAGGGCCTAGACATGCTCCTTGCAGCAGGTTATTCTCCCGGAAAGGTTCTAGGAAAATACCTCCAGGGCACGCCTGCGCCGCTAGCCCTCGACCCAGTGAAAAATGACCGCGCAGGCTTAGGTTTATTCTCAGTAACTGCCACGGCTCCTCCTGCACCCCATACGGATAAGATCATATGGAAGTCCAATGAGCCTGTATGGGTGGACCAGTGGCCGCTTCCCACTGAAAAATTACAGGCCGCCAGGTTGTTAGTGCAGGAACAACTCGCAGCGGGACACATAGAACCCACCTCTTCCCCCTGGAACACACCCATTTTTGTTATAAAAAAGAAAAACGGCAGTTGGCGACTGCTGCAGGATCTACGAGCAGTAAATAAAACCATGGTCATTTTCGGGGCGCTTCAACCTGGACTGCCGTCCCCAGCAGCCATTCCTTCAGAAATGTATAAGATAGTACTCGATTTAAAAGACTGCTTCTTTTCAATTCCCTTGCATCCTGATGATCGCCCCCGTTTTGCCTTTAGTTTGCCAGCTATTAATTATAAAGAGCCCATGCAACGTTTTCAATGGAAGGTCTTACCCCAGGGAATGGCAAATAGCCCCACACTATGTCAAAAATTTGTAGCTCAAATTCTTGCTCCCATTAGGGCACAATGGCCCGACATCTATATGATCCATTATATGGATGATATACTGCTTGCTGGATCTGACCCACAGGCCACTATGCTCTGTTGCAATCAGGTGATCCGTGCGTTTACTCAGTCTGGCTTTCAAATTGCCCCCGAAAAAATTCAGATCGCTGACCCTTATACCTTTCTTGGATTTCGTCTTCAGGGGTCCCGTGTACTTTTGCAAAAAACGCAGCTGAAGCTTACTTCATTAAAGACACTACATGATTTTCAACAACTGCTTGGGCATATTACATGGCTCAGTCCCTATCTGAAACTTACCAAAGGAGACCTTATGCCCCTTTATGACCTTTTACGCGGTGATGCTGATCCTTCTTCCCCTCGGAGTCTGACACCAGCAGCCCGAAAATCCCTAGTTCTCATAGAAAAAGCGATTGAAGGTCACTTTGTTTGCTCTCTAGATTATCAGCGCCCTTTTCACCTCCTTATCTTCGCTACTCCTCATTCTCCCACGGGCTTAATTTGGCAGGAAAACCCTGTTTCTTGGATTCACCTTCCTGCCACACCAAAGAAAGTTCTTGTACCCTACTATCTCTTAGTGGCATCCTTAATTATTGAAGGAAGGAGTTTCTCTCGCAGACACTTTGGTCTTGAACCGGCTTCTGTTATTCAACCCTACAATAAGGAACAGATAGATTGGCTTCTTCAAAATACTGATGATTGGCCCATCGCCTGCGCTTCCTTTTCAGGAATTTTAGATAATCATTATCCCCCCAATAAGTTGATACAATTTATGGCTTTACATCAATGGGTTTTTCCTGTTGTCACTAAGACCAGCCCTATCCCTGGGGCTAAAGTGATTTTCACTGATGGATCCTCTAATGGCCAGGCCGCCTATGCCTGTGAGGGTGAGACTGTTTCTTTTTCCACAAAGGAGTCCTCTGCTCAGCTGGTTGAACTCACAGCTGTTCTAATGGTTTTTAAAAATTTTTCCCTTCTTCCTTTCAATTTATACACGGATAGTGCCTATGTGGCCTTCTCTATACCATTACTGGAGACTATTAGTTACATAAAACCCTCCTCCCCTGCAACGTCATTGTTTTTGCAAATCCAACAGTATATTCGCTCCCGGCGAGCTCCATTTTTCATAGGTCATCTTCGTGCCCACACTAACCTCCCTGGGCCACTGGCGGCAGGTAATCACTTGGCAGATTTGGCCACCCGATCTTTCACAGCGCTAACTCTACAAGCAGATCCGCTGCAGGAGGCCACAACTGCACATGCCCTTCACCATCTGAATGCTCAAACTCTCCGCCTTATGTTTAAAATCACGCGTGAGCAGGCACGGCAGATTGTGCGCCAGTGCCCTTCCTGTGTATCCCTTCTACCCGTGCCTCACTTAGGGGTCAATCCCCGAGGACTAGTCCCTAATGCCATCTGGCAAATGGATGTCACTCATATTCCTTCCTTTGGGCAGCTTAAATATGTGCATGTGACTATTGATACCTTTAGTGGGTTTATTTGCGCCTCAGCCCAGACTGGAGAGGCCTCAAAAAATGTCATTGCTCATGTCTTGCACTGCTTTTCTGTACTGGGCAAACCACAGCTAATAAAAACAGACAATGGTCCAGGATACACTGGAAAAAAGTTTGAGCATTTTTGTAAGAAGCTGCAGATTTCCCATCATACAGGGATCCCCTATAACCCTCAAGGGCAGGGGATAGTGGAGCGAGCCCATCTCACTCTTAAAACATATATTCAAAAGCTCCAGACAGAAAAGGAACTGTACCCAGCCTCACTTTCCCCTAAGACGTTACTATCTCACGCTTTGTTTGTCATGAACTTTCTTATACTGGACAAAGAAGGTCGCAGTGCAGCGGACCGTTTTTGGCATACTTCCACCAGCCACACTTATGCAAAAGTAAGGTGGAAAGACCCTCTGAGTGGTCTATGGAAGGGCCCTGATCCAGTCCTTATATGGGGCCGAGGATCAGCCTGCATATTTGATGCTGCTGATAGTGTAGCCCGCTGGCTCCCCGAACGACTGATAAGGCAGGTCGACACACCTGCTCAGGCTGAACCGACTTCCACCCAGAGAATAAATGAATCCTCTGAGGACAGTGTCCCTTCTGCCACTGCCCAGGAACTTGCTTCTGCTCAGTCAGCCGCGTCGGGAGTGACCAACTAGTGGTCTCGCTCACAGAACAGTTATTCAGACTTGGCCTGGCTGGAGCAGGAACCAGTATTACTTCAAGACCGAAGATGATGCCCGTAGGGCAGGATCGGGAGTCTCAGTGTGAATGTGGTGAGTGGGGTGCGCACCCGCGTGAAAGAAGGACCGGTCCGAGCGTGTGCAGGAGTAAGATTTGTGCGTGTGCTCCTAGTGTGTGTGCAATTGTCTCATTATCTTTCTTAATTCTGCTTAGTTTTCAACAACTTTTGAGAAGGTTTTGCCAGCTTATATCAACAAAAGTGCTTTCTTGACCCATTTTTTCAACAAGCAGGAAACTGGCTGCTCAGGCAGAGAAACGGGGAGCAATGTTCCCAATCGGCCGACAGGGCTCACTTTGCCCTGGGGACTGCTCTTTCCTTTCTCAGTCTATCAGTTTTTTCCTGCCATTCTTGAAGGGTCAGATTGATCGATCAAGTATATATTTGTGCACATGTGTGATGTTTATTGTCTGACTGTCTGTCTCTCTGTCTGTGGAACACTCGAGTATTAGAGCTAGTTTAAAGTCAGTAATTCTTAGATCTGGGCAAACAAAATCAAGGGAGGTCAGAGTGATATGGAGCCCAGCAATTTAAAAGATCTAAGTATCTTTGGAGCTTGCTAGATCAGGTTTAAACAAAGATTTCTAATCAGAATGCGGCGCCTACAAAGAAATTGAAATTTTCAATCCAGATTTCATATTGGGAGAACATTAATAGTTATTAACAGTTGAAATCCTCTTGAATTCTAGTAAGCTAAACATATCTATTGGACTTACATTCCTCACCCTCCACTTTTACAGGTTGTAGATTGGACCATGCCAGGACCCAGTATCTGGGCTAACAATTCCTTTCTTTTACCCCCTCCATGGGATTCACAGATACCTCAGCTGCCAAATAAAGAAGAAACACCTTTTAATTTTTTCTCTAGGATACTCACTTGATCCTGTCTGCAATGGAGTGCCTCCCTGTCTCCCTCTTCACTTTCAGACTTGGATTCATACCAAGTCCCAAATTCATACTACCTCTGATCACTCACAAAAAGATTTTTTCTTTTCTGGTGATTGTGCATTATTTACCTGTCAATCCAAGATTCTCCCCACAGTATAATTTTATTAAGGGCCAGATCGCATATGGTTACCAGTGAACCTGACCAGAGAATGGCAACGCTCCCCCGATAAAGGGCTCCTGACTGAAGACCTGACACAACTGCTCCGGCACTCCTGACAATTCCTAGGCCCCTGATCGCAGCTATCCTGGACTCATTGCTGTAACCACCACTGATGCTGTTGCAGGAATAGTTCTTCAAGCCTCGGTCCAGACACACAACTTCGTCTAAACATGACAAAATGACTCTTACCACCTTGGGACAATGCAGGCTACTGTCAACCATGATGTTGAGCAACAATTGGACACTCTACAGCAAGTGCTACTTTGGGTCCAGGGCTGGGTTAATATCTTAGAGTAACAAATGAGATTTTCGAGTGTTTAAGGATCTTTGGCTTGATTTGTAGGACCTCATCTTCCCCCAGTTCTTTACCTTGAGGATGCCGGGCTCCCAAGGATTTATTCTTGTGGATCAGGTTGCCAGGCAAAGCACTGCAAGGGAGGGCTGATACCCCGGCCCGGCTCCCTGCGAGGTATTCCGGTATAGCTTAGAGGTTACTCCAAAACCAAGGATTGATGGGGCCTATGAGGAGCCCCCTGCATAGACCCGATCATCCTTTCCTTCCTCTCCCTGCAAAAATGGAGTCTTTATGTCACAAGGGATACCGGACAATGCCTCCCCTGACCACATTTAATTTAAAACAAAACAGGGGGAGATGTAGGGAGCCATTTTACCTTACTGATCTTATCCTGTCACTATTTGTTTAATCACTAGCTAACCCCATGCCACACCTAGCAAAGGTTGCCACTCCTAATCTTACTGATCTTATCCTATCAACATTTGTTTATTACTAGCTAAATCCCGTGCCACACCCTGCATTTCTGTTGGGGGTCCTGGCACCATCTCCTCCCAACAGGGAGGTATAAATACTGTAACTGCCATAGAATAAATGCCTTTTCTCCCTCCTCCGGGCTCTGCGTCTGTTCTTTCGGCTGCGCCCTACGAAGGGTTCTCCCTGCTGAACAGAACGAGACCTCCACATCGACTTCCACACGGGGAGGGCGTTTGCCTTGCATACAACCAACCCTGGGTTTGATCCCTGGCATCCCGTAGGGTCCCTTGAGCCCTGCCAGGAGTGATTCCTGAGTGCAGAGCCGGGAGTTAGCCCTGAGCATCACCCAAGTGATCCCAAAAGTAAAAGAAACAAACAAAACTGTCCAAAGGGCTGGGCCTGGGGACCCCCTGGCTTATGGGGGGGGGCTGTGTCCCTATCTCAAAGGATCGAGGACACAGACTAGGTAGGGTTTTGTCACAGAGAACCAGGCGACTTGGTCACTTGGGGGACAAGATGGTGACAGGGGGACTTCTCCGGGGTCTCAGCACTGGATGCTCCTTCAATAAGAAAAGTCCAAGAGGGATGCTGAGTTTTGGGGCCACCTGCGGTGGTACTCAGGAGCTGTCCCTGGTTCTGTGCTGAGGAGTGACTGCCCCCCCCCACCCAGCAGTACTCAGGAGTCCCTATGTGGTGACGAGGATGGAACCCAGAGCCTCCCTCAGTCAGGCCCTCGCCTCCCTGCCCACTGCTCTTCCCCACCTTGGGCCTGGGACGCCTTCTCCAAGCTGCCCTCCTATGCTGTAGCGGGCCCCCATCATGTGGCCCGCGGTGCCCCCAATTCCAAGGTTCCCCTCCAGAATGGGAGGCGCAGGGGCTGGAGCAGTAGCACAGCGGGTAGGGTGTTTGCCTTGCACGTGGCCAACCCGGATTCGATCCCCAGCATTTCACAGGGTCCCTTGAGCAGCGCCAGGGGTGATTCCTGAGTGCAGAGCCAGGAGTAACCCCTGAGCATCGCCGGGTGTGACCCAAAAAAGAAAAAAAAAGAAAAAGAATGGTAGGTGCTTTCTGCTCTAGGATGGTGGGGCTCACCCCAGGGGTCATCCCCCCCTCCCCCACTCACACACATGCAAACACTAGGTCTGGTCTAAGAGGGTGTGTGTGGACTTCAGGGCTGGGCAGGGGGGTGGGGCTCCGGGCATCCAGAGAGGGTGATCATTGGACCCCCTGAACTCACCCCCCAGCCCCGGCAGGTCCCAGAACGGGGTGCGGGGTGGGGGGGTGCAGATGAAAGACTGGGATGATGGCTGGCCATAGGTGTCCCCAGACAAGCAATGTGGGCGCCTCTGCCCCCCACCACCCCTGCCCTTCTGGGAATGACTTTTGCTTGCCTCAAGGTCCAGGACAGGCCTGGGGTCTGCTGGAAATTGGGGGGCTCTGGAGGGCCCAGTGGGGGGGCAGCTGCTCTTGCCCACCCCGGGACCGGGGGTGCCTTCCTCCTCATCCAGCTCCATCCGACCTGAGCGCTCCTAAGAGCAGAGTCTTTGTGGAACCCCCACAGCCTTGGGGGCCGCCCTGTGCCCCTGCTGTGGGAGACAGGGGTGGCCTGGGGGCAGGCCCCCCCTCCTTCACAGCTTGGGTGGCAGGACAGGCTCCCTACCCGGTCGGCTTCACAGGGGCCCCCGGAGACACAGGCAGGCCCGGAGCGGCCCCCCTCCTGGCCCCCCGCTAATAACTTCTCTGGGTGCAGCGCAAACACAGACGACAGCAGCCGGCAGGCTGTCATTAGGGCGGGCCCAGTCCCGGGGTGTCGGGCCGCCCCGCAATTTCCTCTAGCGGAGGAGGGGAGAGGCCCCCTCTGAACCCTGTGGCTGCCGAGGGTGCAGGGTGGGCTGGGTCATCCCAGGAGAAGCATCGCCAGCGAGATGGGGGGTGCCACCCCGTGCTGGGGGGTCCCTGGGAGAGTAGCAGGCGATCCCGGGATGAGTGTACACACACACACACACATTCGATTACACTCACAGAGTAATAGTCACAGTCACACAGTCACATACCCACACACATAGCCACAGTCTCACAGTTACACACTCACACACGCTGACATACCCACACACACACAGTCACACAGTTACATACACAGTCACACAGTTACCCACACACACAACCACATAGTCACACAGTCATACATAGTTACACACTCACAGTCACATGCTGACATACCCACACACATGCCCACAGTCACACTTACACACTCACAGCCACACACTCAGTCACACTTACACACTCGCACACTCATATAGTCATACTTACACACTCACAGTCACACACTTGTATAGTTACACACTGTTACACACTCACAGTCACACACTCATAGTCACACAATCACACTTACACAGTAACAGTTACCCACATATACACACTGACATAATCCCCACATAGTCACCTATACTTACACAGTCACTTGTAGTCACACCGTCACACAGTTACTCAGTCACAGTCACACACAGCCACACATTCGTAGTCACACTCAGTCACACAGTCACACACTCTCAGTCACACCGTCACTCTTAGTCAGTCACACTGTTACACTCACATAGTGATAGACACACATACCCAGGGTCACACACTGACACGCCCATGCACACAGCCACACACTCACCATCACACACACTCAGTGACATAGTCACAGTCACACACTCACGTAGTCGGTCACACTCATAGTCACACACACTCTCAAGCTGACACTGTTGTTTCTGGGCCACACCTGGCCGTGCTCAGGGAACGTTCCTCATGGGGCTCGTATGGGATGCTGGGGATCAAAGCCAGGTTGGCCGTGTGCAAGGCCACTGCCCTCCTCGCTGGACTATGGCTCCAGCCCCTCCTGGGACTGGGGGGTTCCTGGGCTTGTGGGGGGGCGGGCAGGATGACTCTGTGCCGTGCGGGATTGAACCCGGGTGGACCAGCAAGGCCAGTGCTGAGCCGTGTGACCCCTCCAGGCTGGTTTCCACACTCCACCCACGTGGACACTGATTCCCACAGTGGGGGGTGGGGGAAGGGTGAGCACCACAGCATCAGGCCACCCACTGGCGCTAGTGACCCTCGACAGGCCTCCTGCAGGAGGGGCAACAGTGTGGCCCCTTGACTTCTCTCTGATCCATGCACCTGATGGGGCTCCTGGAAGCAGCTCTAGTGGGGTGGACAGGACTGGCCCGACAGATGGGGCTGGGTGGACACAGCTGTACGTGGAGCCCCCGAGCTGGGTCTCCAGGGTGGGGAGGGCTGGCGCAGAAAGCTTTACTGGGGGGCTGGAGCGACAGTGCAGCAGGTAAGGTGCTTGCCCGCCTGGCACGCGGCGGATCCAGGCTCGCTGCCCGGCATCACGAAGGGTCCCCTGAGCCCTGCTAGGAGTAACCCCTGGGCATCACCGGGTGTGCCACCCCAAAAGAAGGCTTTAATGGGGGACCCAGGGGTGCGTGGGCTTGTGCGCCCTTAGGAGACTGGCGGGAGAGTGGGGGTGCAGTGGATGGCAAAGAAGTGGGTGTCTCGGGGCTGGAGTGATAGCACAGCGGGTAGGGCGTTTGCCTTGCATGTGGCCGATCCAGGTTCGATCCCGGCATCCCATATGGTCCTCCAAGCACTGCCAGGAGCAATTCCTGAGTGCAGAGCCAGGAATGACCCCTGAGCATCCCTGGGTGTGACCCAAAAAGCAAAAAAAGAAAAAAGAAGTGGGTATCTCAGAGCCATGTCCTGGAACTGGTCTTCTGTGACAACCAGGCTGTGGCACTGGCGCGTGAGCCAGGCCCCCGGGGTGTCCACCTTAAAGCTATTCGCTGTCCCTCAGCGGGGCTGAGGGGCTTCCTGAGGGGCCAGAAGTGGGGACACACCCCCTCTAGTGGCTCTCAGGGGCCCGTCAAGGTGGAAATTTTATTTTATTATTTTTTTTGGGGGGGGATGTTATACCCGGCAATGCACAGGGGTTACTCCTGGCTCATGCACTCAGGAATTACTCCTGGCGGTGCTCAGGGGACCATATGGGATGCTGGGAATCGAACCCGGGTCGGCCGCGTGCAAGGCAAACGCCCTACCCGCTGTGCTATCACTCCAGCCCCCGACAAAGGTGGAAATTAAAAAAAAAATTCTTTTTAGGACCCGGGGCCAAACAGGGCTGTGCTCAGGAATCAGTCCTAGCAGGGCTTCAGGGGGATCCCATGGGGTTCTGGGGATTGGACCTGGGTCTGCGGCCAGGCAGACCTCCTGCTGTCCTATAGCCTCGTTTAAACAGCCCCCAGGAGCTGGAGAGACAGTACAGCTGGGAAGGCTTTGCATAAGCTGGACCAGGGTTCGAGCTCAAGCACAAAAAAAAAAAAAACACCAAAAAACGGTCCAGGGCTGGAGCAATAGTACAGCGGGGAGGGCGTTTGCCCTCCCCGCTGTACTATTGCTCAAAACCAGATGGTTTCCCTCCTTTACTGCACGCGGCCGACCCAGGTTCGATTCTCAGCATCCCATATGGTCCCCTGAGCACCGCCAGGGGTGATTCCTGAGTGCAGAGCCAGGAGTAACCCCTGTGCATTGCCAGGTGTGACCCAAAAAGCAAAACAAAAGAAAAACAACAAAAAAAACAGTCCAGCCCGCCAGGAGCAACCTGAGCACCTCTGGGTGTGGCCCCTAAATCCCACCCCCCAAAAAAAGAAAAGGCCTCCAGCGGTTGCCAGGCCCCTGGCAGCCTGCAGGACAGGGAGGCAGCCCCCCGGGCATTGGACCCTGAGGACGCAGAGCAGGGTTGAGTGTGAGATGCCCCGAGACCCGGGCAGCAGTTGGGGGTGGTTCAGGGGCAGCGGAGGGGGAGGGGCTCCCCAGCCGCCGGCAGCCTCCTGGCCCCGCCCAGCTCTGGGCTCTGCTGGAAGACACAGCTGGTTGCCGGGACGACGGATTTGGGGCCCTGGGGAGGGTTGCAAGTCCCCTGGCTCGGCCCGCGTGCACGGAGCTGTCGCCATCGGCTGGCGGGGAGCCCGGGTCCCCCCGGAGTCGCTGGTGCGTGGCGATGGGAACCCGAGCTCCAGTGGCCCAGCGCTGTGGAGGAAAGAACCTTCCAGGGACCGGCACCAGATGTCAGGGAAGGACGAGAACAGGGTGCTGAGGCCCCTGGGCTCCCCCCCCACCCCGACCCTGGGAGCACTGGAGGGTGGCCTGAGGGGCTGCCAGGCCTGAAGGGAGGCCCAGCACTGGCGCCTCTGATAGGGGAAGCAGCTGGGGCAGACGCTGACCTCGTCTTTTGCTTGGTTTGGGCCACATCCGGCGATGCTCAGGGCTGACTCCGGGCTCTGTGCTCAGGAATCACCCCTGGCAATGCTGGGGGACCCTGTAAGATACTGGGGATTGAACCCGGGTGGGCAGAGTGCAAGGCCAATGCCCTCCCCGCTGTGCTGCTGCTCTGTCCCCAAACCTCTTTCAAGATCCTACAGCTGGGGGGCGGGGGGAGAGAGAGAGAGAGAGAGAACAGCAGGGAGGGCACTTACCCTGCACGCAGCTGACATGACTTCCATCCCTGGCACCCCAGAAGGTCCCCCAGACCCCACCAGGAGTGAGCCAGCAGCAGTCAGCCCTGAGCACTGCTGAGTGCAGCCCCCAAATCAAAGCAAAAACAACAAAAAATGTCAAAAGGAGATGGGGGAGGGGCTGGAGCGATAGCACAGCGGGTAGGGCGTTTGCCTTGTACGCGGCCGAACCGGGTTCTAATCCCAGCATCCCATATGGTCCCCTGAGCACCGCCAGGGGTGATTCCTGAGTGCAGAGCCAGGAGTAACCCCTGTGCATTTGCCGGGTGTGACCCAAAAACCAAAAAAAAAAAAAAAAAAAAAGGAGGTGGGGGGAGAAGTGCTAGACTAGCAGGCAAGGTGCTTTGCCTTACATAAGGCTTACCCAGGCTCAGTCTACCCGGCACCCCGCAAGGGTCTCCCAACCCGCCAGGAGCCAGCCCTGAGCACTGCAGGGTGTGGCCCCCAAACCCAAACAAGAAAAATCAACAAAGCCCAAAAGGGTCAGAAGGGCTGAATCCCTGCCCCCATGGTGGGGAGGGGGTTGTCTTGGTCCCACTCCTGGGCATGTCCAGAGCCCTTCCCCGAGGCGAGTGTCCAGCCCCCAGCACGTGTGTCCATCCTCCCAACCCCGCCCCCCACCGGCGCTTGATGAGGCCACACACTTGGGTATTTTAAGAGAAGTATCTTTCCGAGTCGGAGGGAGTGGGGCCCCGAAGCAGTTCGGGGCGGAGGGTCTGGGGTGTGACCTGGTCCCAGAGTGTGAGTGTGTGTCCGTGTGCGTGCGTGCGTGCGCGCGCAGGGAGAGGCGGGGCCGGGGGTGCAGGGGCAGGGGCGGGGCCGGGGGTGGGGCGCCCCGCCGGGGGGTCACCACTTCAGGAAGACCATGGCGGCCAGCACGGAGTAGCCCAGCACCAGGAAGAGGACCTTGAGCAGCCGGTCACTCTTGTCCTCCAGCTCCCGGGCTAGGATCTCGAAGAAGGTGACAAAGAGGAAGGTGCCCCCCGCCAGGCCCTGCAGGAGCACGGACGCCACGCTGCTGGCCACGCCCTGGGCGCTCTCGATGCCCAGGCCCAGGCCGATGCCCAGGGGGATCATGGCGCTCACGGTGATGGCCAGCTTGGCCGCGTCCCGCAGGGCCAGCGTGCTGCGGGCCATGTTGATGCCCAGGGCCACGGCCACCAGCGTCTCGTGCACGGCCACGCCCACGAAGAGGCTGGCCACCTTCTGGCCCTCCTCCTGCAGGCCCAGCGCCAGGCCCTCGAAGACCGAGTGGGCCGACAGGGCGAAGGCCAGGCTGAGCAGGCGCAGCGGCCGGGCCCGCGACAGCTCCTGCACGCTCAGCCCGTGGTGGCCGTGCGGGCCCGGCTCGGCGTAGAGCGGGTGGCCACGGCCCGCGGCGGCCGCCGTGCCCATGAAGGGGCTCTCGTACTCCGAGTCGCTGCCCGCGTCCGAGCCCGCGTTGAAGGTCTCCAGGTCGATGAAGGACGGCTTCTCCTTGCGGAAGGTCAGGACCAGCTGCTCCAGGAAGACGGTCAGGAAGAAGCCCAGCAGCATGACGGTCTCGGCCAGCGGGTAGTCGGTGCTGATGTGGCCGAGGCTCAGGACTTTCTGCAGCTGGGTTGGGGGGGAGGGGGCGGGGAGGAGAGACGGACGGGGCTCAGCACCCACCTGCGCCCACCCCCCGCCCCACTGGTCTTAAGTCCCCACACCAGAGGTGACAGGTTAGGATTTTGTGCATCTGGCGAAGCGACCCAGCTACCCTCGGCGGTGCCGGGGATGAAGCCCGGAGCTCCCACGTGCCAACGGTGCGCCCCAGCCCTTCGCTTCATCTCCCCGGCCCCTCAGAGGTGAGGGCAGAGGCTGGAGCGAGAGCACAGCAGGTAGGGTGCTTGTCTTGCATGCGGCCATACCGGGTTCCATTCCCAGCGTCCCATAGGGTCCCCTGAGCACCCCAGGAGTAATTCCTGAGTGCAGAGCCAGGAGTGACCCAAAAAGGAAAACAAACAAACAAACAAACAAACAAAAAAACCCAGAGGTGAGAGCAGAGAACAAGAGGGGAGTGTGTGTATGTGTGTGTGTGTGTTGGGGGGGGGGGTGTGCTGAGATAGTTCAAAGGGCTGAACGCACGATTCAAAAACAAAACAAGAGGCCAGTGCAACGGCTTAAGCTGGTTTGATCCCGGGCACCCCATAAGGTCACTGGAGCCTGCCAGGAGTGATCCCTGAGCACAGAGCCAGGAGTCAGCCCTGGACATCAGCCCAAAACAACCCTCCTAAAGATCAAAACAAGGGGTCAGAGGAATAGGATAGTGGGGAGGGCATTTGCCTTGCTTGTGGCCCACCTGGGCTCCATCCCTGGCATCCCACAGGGTCCCCCAAGCACCATCAGGAGTGATTCCCGAGTGCAGAGCCAGGAGAAAGCCTGAGCACCACCAGAGGTGGCCCCCCCTAAAACCATAACCAGCCTGCACGGCCACACACGAGGAGGGGGTGGTCTGTGACCGGAAAGTGCCCCCAAGAGCATCACTGGGGGCAGGCCCTGGCAGAGGTCCCATGAGACTGACAGGGCCTTCAGCCAATCACGGGAGTCCACACAGGGCACATGGGGTGGCAGGGGCGGAGGTGGGGAGGTGTCCCCCAGCCCAGGGCTGGCACCGTTATGGGGGGAAAGGTGGGGGTGGGGGTAACGCTGCAGCTTCTGCGGGACTCTGACCCGGGGTGCCTGCCGTCACTGCCTGTCCCTCCAGGGCCAGTGGGGTGTGACTCCCGGACACCTGCCTCTTCCTGTCACTCCCACCACCTGCCCCTCAGGGCTCTACCGCAGAACGTTCTGGATGAGGGACAGGCTCTGGGAGTGGCCAGTGGGTGTCTTGTTCCCCCTGGTTTCCCTGGAGCAGATGAGGGTTCACATACAGGAATGCACGTGCGCGCGTGGGCACACACACACACACACACACACACACTCTCTCTCTCTCTCTCTCTCACTCACACACACTCACCCACTCACACTCCTGCTCTCCTGCCTGGCCACCCCGGCACTACAGCTTTGGGGAGCCTCTGTGGTCACACTAGCCGTTGCTGGCTGTGTCCCCTGTGGCCAGGCCTAGGGAGACCAGATGGTCCCCGGGGAGCCCCGGCTCAGCAAAAACACCTGTGGATGCCCGGGGGACAGGCGTGGGCCAGGAGCCTGCGACAGACACAGCCGCGCGGGCGTGAGGGGGAACCTGGGCCTTGTAGGGCGGCACCAGGGCTGACGCTGTGCGGGTGCTGGGAGATTGGGGTGCCGTTGTCAGGGAGGGGGAGGGGCGGCCCCCACCTGACACCCGGGCACTCCTGGGGCTCCTCCCCGCTAGGAGCCCAGAGCGGGTGGGATCCACTTCCTGGCAGAGTTGGGGTCCCTGGCTCCGTGCTGCCGTGGCCACCACCTGACTCTGCCCCCTCTTCCCCACCCCTGCTTCCCAGAGGTCAGCAAATGTCTGTCCTGCCAAAGTCTCTGGTCTCACTGTGGCTCACCTGATTAGACCTGACCTACCCAGCCACAGCCCTGGTTCACCTCAACACCGACCCCTCAGAGACCTTCTTCACACAGGGGGTGATGCCTTTGGCAGGACCCCCAGCCCCACTGTGTCCCAGGGCCACCCTCACACATGGGGCTGGGGGTCCCAGATGGACCCGCAGTAGAACTACGTCCAGCCCACAAATGCCCAGTGCTGGTCCCTCTTTCTCTCTGGAAACCCAGCACCGGGAGAGGCGGGGCGGGCTGGACCGTGGGAGGGCCTAGGGCGGCCGGAGCCACGGGACAGCGGGGAGGGCGTTGGCCTTGCAAATGGCCAACCTGGGTCCAATCCTCAGCACCCGATAGCTTCCCCCCAAGCCCCACAAGGACAGAGGTTCAGAGGTTCAGGCACTGTTCCCCCAAGCACAGAGCCAGAAGTAGGCCAGCCCTGAGCACTGTCAGGTGTGGTCCCCAAACTAAAAACAGAAAAGGGGGGGGATAGTCGGGCCTTTGGGATCTATGGCCTAAGGACAGCAAGACCCAAGGGCCGGAGAGATGGGACAGCGGGGAGGGTGCTGGCCTCGCGGGAGGCGACCCAGGTTTAATCCCTGGAACCCCGTGGGGTCCCCCGGGCACTGTCAGGAGTGATCCCTGAATGCAGGGCCAGGAGCCAGCCCTGAGGCGAACAAACAAAATAGGGCAGCAGAGACTCACACCACACAGGCCCCACCACCGTGGCCCGTTTCGTGGGACCCAGGCACGGAAGCGGGGCACAGTCTGTTCCAGGAGCACTCAAAGCCCCCGGTGGGTGATGTGGGGCCCCCCAGGATCCAGCCGCTGACATCCCCACACAGCCCCTTCTCCTGGGCGTGGTGGGCGGGGAGGCCAAGGGGCTGGACTGTCCCTCCCAGCCGGTGCCACATAAAAAAGGATTTCCCCTGTCCCGCAGCTTCCGGGAAGGACAACCGGAAACGGCCAGAACAGGCGTCCCAGGAGGGACTGTGGGGGAGGCAGGAAGGAGGTCCTGGCAGAGGCCGCGGATGCGGATGAGCTGAGGAGTGGCCAGGGGACGGTCTGGCCAGCACCCCCAGCATGGCCCGAGCTCAGTGCCCCGGGCCAGGCAGCACAGAAACGGAGAAGGGAAAAAAAAACGGGCAGTTTGCTTTGCTTTGTTTTGGGGCCGAGAGTGGCAGCGCTCAGGCCGACTCCCGGCTCTGCACTCAGGCTCCACACTTCTGCCAGTGCTCCGGGGACCCTGCCAGTGCTCCGGGATGACGGGGATCGAATCCAGTTGGCAGCTGGCAAAGCCAGCGCCCTCCCCGTTAACAGGCCCAGCGGCCGAGACTGACAGATGCTCCTTTCCTTACCACTAGCCACAGTCCCTTTAGGTAAGGGACACGGGACAACTGGACAGCATCTGGGCAAGGCAGCGGTCAGCAGGGCTGACTGATGGGTGTAGCAGCTGCGAGTTCCCATCTGGGGTCCAGAGACTCCCAAATGATTCTTAAAATGGATTAGTTCGGGGGCTGGAGCGATAGCACAGCGGGTAGGGCGTTTGCCTTGCAGGCAGCCAAGCCAGGTTCGATTCCCAGCATCCCATGTGGTCCCCTGAGCACCGCCAGGAGTAATTCCTGAGTGCAGAGCCAGGAGTAACCCCTGAGCATCGCCGAGTGTGACCCAAAAAGAAAAAAAAAAAAAGATTCGTTTTCTACAGAGGTGTCTCTGGACCCCAACCATTTACAATTTTAGAATTCCAGAAGCACGCTTCCTCACGGCCTCTCATTATATTCATAATAAGCAACAAAAAATAAAGTATCTTGCATCTGGCAGGCAGGCCTGAATGGTGGCGGGAAAGTTCGAAATCATGGTGGTGGGAAGGTGGAAAGGTGGTGGGACTGGTGTTGAAATACTGAATATAATCAATTAGTGTGAACCACCTTATGAAAATAAAATTTAAAACATTAAAAAAAGAGGGGCTGGAGGAATAGCACAGCGGGTAGGACGTTTGCCTTGCACGCAGCCGACCCAAGTTCAAATCCCAGCATCCCATAGGGTCCCCTGAGCACCGCCAGGGATGATTACTGAGTGCAGAGCCAGGAGTAACCCCTGTGCATCGCCGGGTGTGACCCAAAAAGCCCAAAAAAAAAAAAAAAGTTCCCATCTGGCTCCAGCCTCTTGTAGACCTGAGAAGGCCCAGAGAGGCCCAGCCACCAACCCACAGTCACACAGCTGGTTCTTTTCTGACTGTCCGTCACTGCCCTCACCTTATCCCGCACGGCTGGCAGCAGCGCGTTGAAGCATGTGGCCAGGAAGACGCCGCCGCCAAAGGCGTTGCAAAGGGACAGGATCTTCTTGGAGCGGTGGGCCTTCTCGTAGTCGGCCTCGATGACCTTCACGGGCAGCAGGGAGCCGAGCAGCATGAAGAAGAACACGCCCACCATGCACAGGATCTTGGCCACCAGCAGCTTCATCGTGACGGCTGTCCCAGCGGGCCCCCAGGCCAGTCCCACGCCTGGGCGCTACCGGGCCCAGCCCCGCGGCTGACAGCTCATGCCTCAGCCCGGTCTCTGTGTGTGGCGGGGAACAGTCACGTCAGCCGAGGGTCACCGGGTCACGCCCCCTTGCCCCTAACCTCGCATCTTGTGCTGGGCCTGGCACACGGACTCCCACCCTGAGAGACAGGAGTCTGGCCGCCCCCTGTGGCAGACACCAGCCCTGGGCCCAAGGAAGTCAAAAGTCCAGTCCACAGGGCCGGAGCAGGACCACAGCGGGGAGGGCATTTGCTTTGCCTGCGGCTGACCCAGGGTCAATCCTCAGCCTCCCTAGGGTCCCTGGGCCCTAGTAGGAGTGAGCCCTGAGCCGTGAGTGAGCCCCTGAGCACAGAGCCAGGAGTGATCCCTGAGCCCAGAGGCAGGAGTGATCCCTGAGCCCAGAGGCAGGAGTGATCCCTGAGCCCAGAGCCAGGAGTGATCCCTGGGCCCAGAGCCAGGTGGCACCCCTGATCACCGCTGGGTGTGGTCCCAAAACAAAATGAAACACACAAAAAATCCAAAACCAAAACCCAAGGCTGAGCCAGTCGGGGCCGGGGCAATAGTACAGGGCCTTGTACACGGCTGACCCTCGTTGGATCCCTGGCACCTCAATATGGGTTTCCTTAAGACCCGCTGGGAGTGATCCCTGAGCACAGAGCCAGGAGTTAGCCCTGAGCACTGCTACATGCAGCCTCTCCCCCCTCACACAAACAAACAGGGGCCTGACCGACTGATTACACAGCAGGTGGGGTGTCTGCCTTGCACTCAGCCAACCGGGGTCATGCCCTGGCGTCCCCTGGGGTCTCACAAGCACCATCAGGAGTGAGCCCTGGGCTCGAGAGTCAGCCCTGAGCACTGCTGGGTGTGGCCCCCAAACAAAAAATGGTGCTGCCAGCCCCTCCTCAGCCCCCAGCTGCCCCTTGCCTCTGCGTGAGTCTGTGGGGGGGTCTTTACCCCAGCAGGAAATGGCCTTGCAGGCTATTTCCTCCTGGGAAAACGTTCAAGTGTAAGGCCTGAGGCGAAGGCTCAGCTGCCAGCTCCATCCTGTCCTGGCCTCAGGTGCTCTGGAGTGCCCAGCCCGCACCTGCCTGCGGGCCTTTGCACAACCTGACTGTTCTCTCAGCCTGGAACGGGGGTTTCTCAGCTCAGCTCTGATTCCCCATCCTGCCCCCGCTACCCCTCCCCTGGCTCTCCCCTGGGTGGCCAACCTTCGTGCCCTAAACTGCAGCCCTGGTACCCACCGTGACGCCTGGTGCTGGAGAGACGCTCAGGAAGCACGGGTTGAGCACCCAGCTGAACCGGAGCACGTGTGTGTCCTTACATGACGCGGAGACATCCAGCCCCGGACCTGCCAGTGTCACCAGCGACAGTAGGGCCGTGAGGGCTGGGGACATGGCTGATAAGGGCCTGCACATGCGGGGAGGCCCTCAGTTCCATCCCCAACACTGCCCTGTCCCTGGAACACTGCTAGGGAAGGTGGGGGGGGGTGCTCAGAGTACCACAGTGACACACACACACACCCACACACACACAAGGAGTGAAGTGGGTGGAATGATAGGACAGCGGGGAGGGCGTATGCCTGACCCAGGTTGGATCCCCGACATCCCATAGGGTCCCTCGAGCATGTGATCCTTGAACGCAGAGCCAGGAGTCAGCCCTGAGCACTGCCAGGTGTGGCCCCAAGCACCCCTCCCCCCCAAAAAAAAGGACCAAAGGGGGCCTGAGTGAGAGGACAGTGGGGAAAGAGCATGCTTTACAGGTGCCTGGCCTAGGTTCCATGCCCACATGGCCTTTTTGGGGCTCCCCAGGAGCAATCCCTGAGCAGAGGCAGAATGTGGCACCCCCCCAAAAAAAAAACTGGGTAGCAGCTTTGGCTACTTCCTGTCTTTAGGTGCCCCCAGATCTAAATTCCTTCACCCACCCCTGCTGGTCAGAGCCCGCTCATCGCCCCCGCCCCGCCTCCGCCCTTTGCCATTCTTTTGGGGCACTGCATGAGACCCTGGGATCCTCGAGTCCCCCAATGGGCTCACTCCCTGCAGGTGGCCAGCGGTACACCCCCCGGCAGCCCAGGGTGCAGCCGGGGTGTCCTAAGGGGGCTCCGGGTGTGCGTGGGGAGGCCGGGGAAAGGGGGTCCCTGGAGGCCGCCGGGGTGGGCACGTTCGCTCATTCATCCACCCCGCACTTACGGGGGCTGCTCCGTGTGCCCCGCGCCGCACCGGGGTCCGGCGGGAAGGTCGCGCCCTGCAGCAAGCGGCCCTCAACTGCCCGGGTCTCGCGGGTAAACGGGGGGCCAGGGGCCAGCCGGACCTCTGCGGACGGCAGGCACCGGCCCCGACCCGGCTCGCACGGATGCCCCGCCGGACCCTACGCTGCCCGCCGGCGCCGCTCAACCGCCGCGCGGTGTCCACCCCACGGCCGCCGTCCCGACCGAGGCCCCGGCTCGGCGCGCCGGTGACCCACGCCCCGCCCACGCCCATTCCTATTGGCCACGCCGACTAGTGGAAGGCCGGAGGCGCCAGCTTAGTGGCTTCCACAGCCGTCACTCATTGTGGAGGCTCCACCCCTTTTGCCGGCACGGGAAGGTGGTTTCCTCCCGCGGAGCGGTGGGTGCAACTACCAGGAGGCTCGGGCGGAAACTCGCTCACATGGAGGAAGAGTTCCGGGAAGAGGGTTGTTGGCTTTCTAGAGCTGTCCAGGGGCTTCTGGTGCTGAATCCCGCAGGGAATGGTTTCAGGTACCGGGGAGAGAAGGGATGGCCGACTGCCTTCAGAGACCCCCTCGGCTCAACATCTGTCTACTTTGTGCTAGCATCTTTTCTAGAACAATATGCGAACTGAAAACAACTCTGGAGTTTTTTGCATTCTAGGAAAATAATAGATAATACAGTAATAAGGGGACCTGAGTAATAACAGCATTGGGCACAAAAATAGGAAAGACTGGAGAAAGTCCAGCTACTGGAGGAGTCTAAAGATAAGTTCATTTTGTTGTTGTTGTTGTTGTTTTGGGGGCCACACCCGGTGATGCTCAGGGGTTACCCCTGAAGGTGCTCAGGGGACCCTCTTGGATTCTGGGGATTAAACCCAGTTTGGCTGCATGCAAAGCAAATGCCCTCCCTGCTGTCATCACTCGGCCCCATGATCACTTTAAGAGATCGTGTTTCCAGTATTGTGGCGGGCAGGGGGCCTTGCCAGTGGTGCTCAGGGGTTACTCCCAGTTCTATTTTGGGGCCATACCCAGCAGTGCTCAGTGCCTACTCCCAGCTCTGTGCTCAGGGTCACTTCTGGCAGAGGGTGGCCCTATGGGGTGCTAGAGATCAAACCCAGGTCAGTCACATGCTAGGCAAGTGCCTTACCCACTATACAATCTCAAAGCTCCAATAAAGACTATTTGTCATAGCTGCACATGAGCTAAGAACATACAAGACTGGGCCAGAGCGATAGGACAGTGGGTAGGGTGTTTGCCTTGTACGTGGCTGACCTGGGTTTGATTTCCAGTATCCCCGGTGCTAGGGTCCCCCAAGCACTGCCAAGAGTAATTCCTGAGTACAGAGCCAGGAGCAAGCCCTGAGCACCACCGGGTGCAACCCAAAAAGCAAAACAAAAACAAAAAACTGTATGAGATGAACCCTTTCTGGAAGAGAATTCACCAGTGAAATATTTACTCACAATGGTTTTTTTTTGGGGGGGGGGAGGCCACACCTGGCAGTCGTCAGGACTTACTCCTGGCTCTGTGCTCAGGGATCAGTCCTCTTAGGGCTTGGGGAACCATATTGGGTGCTGGGGATCGAACCCAGGTTGGCTGTATGTAAGGCAAGTGTCCTACCCACTGTACATCTCTCCGGTCCCATTCATGAAAATTCAGAGCACTATTTTTTTTTTCTTTTTGGGTCACACCCGGCAATGCACAGGGGTTACTCCTGGCTCTGCACTCAGGAATTACTCCTGGCGGTGCCCAGGGGACCCTATGGGATGCCGGGAATCAAACACGGGTCAGCCGTGTGCAAGGCAAATGCCCTACCTGCTGTGCTACCGCTCTAGCCCCGAGAGCACCATTTTGTTTTGGGGGGGGGGTCACACCTGGAAATGCTCAAGGGTTACTCCTGGCTCTGCATTCAGAAATTACTCCTGGCGGTGCTTGAGGGACCGTAGGGGATGCTGAGGATAGAACCTGGGTCGACCGTGTGCAAGGCAAATGTCCTCCGCGCTTTGCTATCTCTCCATAAGCCGATCCCAGGTTATTTCAAGGAGGCCGGAGGTGCAAATCACGTCAATGGGGAGGTAAGGCAAGAGACTGCAGGGGCCCATTAGTAAGATTAAGTGGGAGGAGGCACAGGAAGGAAACAAGGCAAGGAAAAGGTTGACAGGCACTAATTTAGAGCACAAGGTTATGCAGAGTTCTGTGGCCGCTGGGTTCTTAACCATTCAAGATTTATTTTTGTGCCCTGGAGCCATAGGACAGCAGGTGGGGCATTTGCTTTGCACGTGGCCACGCCAGGTTCCATCCTGGCATTCCATGTTCCTCTGAGCACTGCCAGGAGTAATTCCTAAGTGCAGAGCCAGGAGTAAGCCCTGAGCACCACCGAGTAAGGACCAGAAATTAAAAAAAAAAAATTAAGCTGATTTTGAGTGCCGAGGTGATAGTAGGCATATAGGATGTTTGCTAAGCACCATGGTGTGTGGCCCCAAGCCAGGAAGCTCAAGTAGAATGCAGTATTCTCTGAGACACTTTCGGTTCCAGAATTAATTTCCATTTCTGGAACTATTGGGAAAGAACCCAGAGCAGGGGGCTGGAGTGATAGCACAGAGGGTAGGGCGTTTGCCTTACACGCGGCCGACCCGGGTTCGAATCCCAGCATCCCATATGGTCCCCTGAGCACCGCCAGGGGTAATTCCTGAGTGCATGAGCCAGGAATGACCCCTGTGCATTGCCGGGTGTGACCACCCCCCCCCCAAAAAAAAGAACCCAGAGCAGATCCCTCTTCCAGTTCCTCATCCACTTTTACAACAGGGTGGGACGGATGCTTGTCACAGTTCCTGGAGCCATACACAGGCACGGCTGTTAACCCAAGGATATTGTGTGTGTGTGTGTATGTGTGTGTGTGTGTGTGTGTGTGTAGTGTTGGGCCATATCCGGCAGTGCTCAGGACTGACTCATAGCTCAGTGATCAGGGACCACTCCTAGCAGGGTCCAGGGGACCCTACCAGTACTGAGGATCAAGCTGGGGTAGACGGCCTGTCTTGCAAACTGCTGTACTCTCTTCCCTGAATGCAAATTTTGAATGCAGGAAGTTCAGGTTCTAACCTGGAATGCATGGTCCCCTGAGCACAGAGCCAGAAGTAGCCCCCACATGCCACCAGGTGTGGCCTCCAAATAAAAAGGGGTCAGAGCAATAGCAGGAGTTAAGTTTGCCTTGCACATGGCTGACTCAGGATCTCTCTCCGGCATCCCATAGGGTCCCTGACCCCCACCAGGAGTAATTCCTGAGCTCATCCAGGAGTAGCTCCTGAGTGTCACTGGGTGTGACCCCACCCCAAAACAACAACGAAAATTCAAGAACAAAATTTAGAACAGTTTTCCTGCTGAGCAAAATTTGTGACATTTTTTTCCCCTCCATCTCGTGTGGAAAGAAATTTCTTGCCCATGATGGGGGTTCCATTGAAGCCCCGGAGACCCCCAGAATATCACTGATCCCTTATGATCCTGCAAAGAGACCAGATTCCAGACGCCAAAGCTGTCCCCGGGGACCCAGGTGGCTGTTCCAGCGTGAGATTTGGAAGGAGGTTCAGCTCCCGGGGTTGCACAGGGCACCAGCCTGCCTCCTGGTGGCCGGGTGCGGGATCGCCCCCCCACGTCGCTAAGGTTCCCAGGCTGCTCTAGCCTTGGAACAATCTAGGTTGCCTGTCTCGCTGGAGGAGAGGGAGAGGGAATCCACATTAATGTTAGGTTTCCAAGTGACAGGGATAGGGTGAGATCGTCTCTGCAGAGACACAGCAGCCTGTGAGGACCAGTGAACAAATGATTGGCAGGTATGAGAAAGCTCAGAACAATCATTGTCTTCGTGTGTATGTGGGGATTTGCTGTGGGACCCTTGTCCTTGGCACTGCAGGGCATCCAGAGCACTGTGGGGGGGGTCAGGGACCCCCCCTTGATACCAAGAGTCTGCTTCCTTGGTTGTGACAACACTCGGTAGGGCGCTTACGCTGCACTCAGCCAACCCAGCTTTAATCACGGGACTGCATAGGACCCCCTAACTCTGCATGGAGTGATCCCTGAGCACAGAGCCAGGAGTTGGCCCTGAACATTGCTGGGTGTGGCCCAAAAATGAAACAAAAAATATTAACACAGGGCTTTAAAAATCCATTATATGTTGAAAAGCACAGGCTGCCTGTAGGTTCTGGGCTGTGTCCTGGGGACCTCAGTGTGGGGACATACCGGGGTGAGGTGGGCCCGTGCTGCTTGCCTTCCCCTGCTGAGGCTGGCTCCTGGGAGCCCCCAGATTGTCACCTGCAATGGGACTCTGTATCATCTGGCTGGGCTGCTGACTGATGCTCAGCTAAAGGTCACTGGGCTGGGGCTGGAGCCAAAGCACAGCGGGTAGGGCGTTTGCCTTGCACGTGGCCAACCCAGGTTCGATTTCCAGCATCCGAGCACCGCCAGGAGTAATTCCTGAGTGCATGAGACAGGAATAACCCCTGTGCATTGCTGTGTGTGACCCCAAAAGACAAAAAAAAAAAAATCACTGGGCCAGTGAAGTGAGGTAAAGGGTCCGCCCCAGAGTGGGTGGGTCACATCTCATCAGTGGTAGGCCAGCAGAAAAGGGGCTGAGCGGTACTGACAGGGGGTCTTGGCCCCCAGAAGCAGCTGTCCCGGTCAGCAGCCCACCAGCCTTGGGGTCACTCCATACCTTTTCTGGATGCTCATGCCTTGGCCCTGTCTGGGATACAGACCTGGTGTGTGGGCATGTGTGTATGTGAGTGATATAGACCTGGTGTGCGCATGTGCGTGTGTACTGTGTGTACCTGGTGTGCGTGTATATATGTATGTGCGCGCGCAGCCGGGGAGAGGGCAGGGGCCTGGCTGCCTCCAAATGCAAAATGACAAACTTGATGCCAAATACCTGTGACAGGAGAATCTCCCCGCAAGGTCACAAGCCAACTCGGGGACCAGCACGCAGGGAATCGCCCTCCGCGTCAGGTCCAGGCCACGGCCCACCTACGGATGGTCAGGATCCTGGGCTGTGGCGTCCCCCCCACCCTTTTGGCCGAGTCCCCGAAAAGACGCTCTCCCGACAGCTTGCCCACAGCAGGTCCCAGCTCTGGGGGGCCTGAGCAGCAGTCCAGGGTGGCCTCGTGTCCCCAGGGCTGAGACCTGAGGGTGATGAGTGAGGCTGCAGGGAAGCCCCTTTCTCCAGGCTGGCGTGTGTGTCATCAGGAGGCTCAGGGGACACTCTGGGGGCACGTGGTGCCCTGGAGAGGAGAAGCGTCAGCACCCTGGCCTGCTGTGGGCTCCTGGGGTCAGCCTGGAGTGGACTGAGGTCATGGTGAGGGGGGGCACAGCACTCCCACCCCTGCTGTCCACCCTGGGGTCAGTTGGGGACACCAGGCGGGCAGCCGTTGTTTCTGGTGTGTCCACTGGAGTGGATTGGGCACAGGTGGGACGGTGAGCCCCGGAGGGCGGCGCGGCAGAGGGGACACAGGTAGAGAGCAGAGTCTCGTATTTATTCCCCACCGTTACACGTGCCGCAGCTTGGGCACCGGTGCTGACGGGGTGCGGGGGCCGGCGGGGGCGCCCCCCACGGCTCTGACCACACTCGCCGCCTGCCCTCCGTGGGGCTCAGGGGGCCTGCGGGTCTGTCCCCAGGGGGGACCCTCCGCTGGCCCTCCTGGAGGCGATGGGTGGCACCAGAGCCTGCCCTGGGACTCCCCCAGGTCACAGTCCCGTGGCTGGGCTGACCCCAGGGGACGCAGGACACCAGCGTGTCCCTCCAGTGGCCTGGGCACGGGGCCACCACGAGGTCCCTGTAGACAGGCAGGGGTCGGGGGGTCGTGGGGCGATGCCTGCCTGACGCTGCTGGCCAGGGCGTCCTCACCCGTAATTCTAGAAAAGGCTTTGGGGGCGGGACGAGGCGGGGTGCTGGTCTGTGCCCGCTGGGGGCTGTGGAACTACAAAAAGGACGAGGGGGGCTGGGGGGGGCAAAGCCAAAGGGAAACAGAAAAATCATGAGAGCCGGCGGGCAACGCAGGCCCGAGTCTTTCTTTTTCCCTTGGGCAGCCCCGAGGGTGCGGCTTCCGGTGGGCCGGGAGCCCCGAGGGCGGCGGGCGGCTGTGGGGAGAAGACGGGCACGGGGCGGGCATCAGATGGGCGTCAGGGCGGGCAGGGGCCCAGGCGGATGGAGCTAGTGCCCGAACCCCCCCTCGGGGACCCCCGGGTGTGGTCGGGGTGGCGGGAGGGGGTCTGAGGCCCCCGACCCACCTGGCGCGGGCGCGCTGGGCCCCCCGGGCTCACTCCTGCTGCTCGTCGTTGCTGGCGCTGGGCGCCCGGCTCCGGATCTGGCTGCGCAGCTGCTCAATGAGCTCAGGGTTCTGCTGCTGCATCTGCTGGGCGAACTGCTGGCCTCTGGGGGGTGGTGGGAAGACGGCACGGGGCGGGCTCAGGGGCGCCCCATGGAGTGGGGACCTGGCAACCCTGCCCTGCGCCCCCCGCAGCTACTCACGCCTGGATGAGGCTGGCCAGGTCGTTTTGGGAGGGGCTGGTGCTGGGGTTCCCCAAGGGGTTGTGGCCCCCTGAGATCATGCCGGACATGCTGCGGGAAGGGGGGAAGGGAAGAGGCTGCTGACCCTGGGTGCAGAGCCCCTCACCCCCCCCAGCGCTCCTGCTTAGCTCCCCAGGCCGGCTGGCTCCCCCCCAAAAGGCGGCCCTGAAGGGCACTGGGCGATGTCAGACACCCCGCCCCTACCCCAGCCCCATGGGGCGAGGGCCCCTTCTGGAACGTTCCAGAACCGCTCAACGGTGCTGGATGCCACCTAGAGGCACTGGGAGAGGGAGTGCTCGCGTGCCAGGGAACAGGGCCCCGGCCCAGGACGGGGTCACTCACAGCTGCTGGACTTGGGGGTTGTTCATGAGGTTGGACGCCTGTGGAGGGGGGTAGAGAGGCGGGTCAGGGCAGGGATGCGGGGCTGACCCCCGGCACCAGAGGAACCAAGCGGCACCCCTGAGGGTTCAATGGCTGCGACCAAGTCACTGCTCTCGTCAGTGAGTTCTAGAAAGTTCCAGGGCTCTCAGCCACTCAGGCCACTTGTGCTCAGGGGCGTGGCCTGTCCCAGCACCCTGGATGCTCAGAGCATCCCTGTGGCTGCGGGGCCCCTGCTGACGGGTCAGGATCACCCGAGGGCCATTTCTGTTCTCAGGAAACCAGAGTGGGGGTGGCCCTTTGCCCCGCCCCCCCGCCCCTGACATGTATGGCAGCCATGACCGGGCCTCACCATGCTCATGAAACTCGGGTTGTTCAACAGGCCGGCGATGTCGAAGCTGCCCGCACCGCCCGTCTGCAGAGGGGAGGGGGTGGCGGTCAGGGGGGCCAGGGACCCCACCCCTGTCAAGGGAGGCTGGGCCCACCCTACAGCAGTGGCCGATGCCCAGAACTGGCCCCACATCCCCATCCCCTGCCCAGGCTCGATCAGTGGGGACCCCACTCTGGAGCCGGCCAGTCATGTCCCTGTGTCCCCCCACCCCGCACACCCTTCTGTGCCCGCTCACCCGCCCTGCCCACCCGGGCACATGGACGGCGCCGGCCTCTGAGCATCGGCGGGTGTGGCCCCAAACGAGAAAGGAAAAGGCGAGAGGAGCAGTCCACCTCCTGCCCCCAGCCCTGCTGCGCCCCCCCCGCCCCTCCCCGCCCCCAACCCTCACGGGGCTCGGTGCCTCTCGCAGCTTCAGCTCTGCGATCTTGAGGTTCGACTTGTACGTGTCGTTCTCGGGGTCAAGCTCCAGCGCCTTCTTGTAGTAGACCACGGCCTCCGCGTGCTTGTTCAGGCTGGACAGCGCCAGGCTGGGGAACAGGCCCGGAGGTGGGGTTCTAACGCCCACGGGGTCTGGCGGGGGTGCACCCTCAAGCCCCGGAGCCTCGGGGAGGCTGGTCTCCCCGGAGCAGAGGGTGGGAACCCCCCCCTCCACCGAGGTCCGAGACCCTCAAAGCCTCCAGGCGGGGGACAGCGCGCCCTGCTCACCCCATCCTGCCGTAGGCCTTGCTGTAGGCTGGGTCGATGCGGATGGCGCGCTCGCAGTCCTGCACGGCCCCCGTGTAGTTCCCCAGCTTGCTGTAGGCGGCGGCCCTGCAGGGGCAGCGGACACAGGGGCGGCCGTGAGGTGGGAGGGGGAGTCCTTCTGGAACCTTCTAGGCAGGGACGCTCAGGCCCACGTCTCAGAACTCGCCACAGTGGCTGTCTTTGAGGGCTGGCTCGGCGTGATCCCACCCCTTCTGGGACCACGTATTTATTCCCCACCGTTACACGTGCCGCAGCTTGGGCACCAGTGCTGACGGGGTGCGGACGCCGGCGGGGGCGCCCCCCACGGCTCTGACCACACTCGCCGCCTGCCCTCCGTGGGGCTCAGGGGGCCTGCGGGTCTGTCCCCACGGGAAACCCTCCGCTGGCCCTCCTGGAGGCGATGGGTGGCACCAGAGCCTGCCCTGGGACTCCGGGCAGTGCCACCCCACCTTCTGGGGGTACCACACAGTGCCTGGACAGCACCCGCCCTACGCCGCCTTGGGTGCAGAAGGGAGCTGGGCAGACGGGAGCAGTGCAGATTCCCCGCCACCTCGGGCCCTCGGGACAAGCTGCTCCACCCCCAGGAGGCCGTGGGGACTCACTTGGGATATTGTACGTGGCGGGGGTGTGCCCAGGGAGGGGCCCTAGGCTCCCGCAGGCAGAGCTGCACCCCCCTCCCTGGGGTGGCCCCCGAGTCCCAGCCCGGCACCTCACCAGGAAGGAACAGACACGAGAGAGAAGCGGAAGCACAGCCTGGTGCCCCTGAGGGGGCTGGGGGACCCCCAGGGGCCGGCACCTGTTGCAGAAGTAGACGGCGTTGGCGGGGTTCAGCTCGATGGCTTTGCCGTAGAAGTGAATGGCGGCCTCGAAGTTCTCCACCTTCATCTGCTCGTTCCCTAGAGAGACGCCGGCAGGTCACTGAGGGGCCCCGGCCCAGGGCTCCCGCTCCGAGGCCTGAGCAGCTTTCAGGGGTGCGGCCAGCGGCAGGAGGGGACCAGGAGGGGAAAGGGGTCTTCCAGGGTTCGGGACCTGCCCTCTGAGGGGCCCCTGCAGCGACTTGGCTTCCTTTAGTTTTGGGTTCGGAGGCCACACCTGGTGGTGCTCAGGGGACCCTAAGAGATGCCGGGGGTGGAACCTAGGTCGACCGTGTGCCAGGCCAACGCCCTCCCCCCTGTGCTATGGCTCCGGACCCTGCAGCCATGTCGAAGCCCCCCCCACCCCCCACCCCTTGGTCCTGCCCCAACCCTCAGCCAGGAGGGGCCTTCTAGTTCCAGAATGTTCTATTACCCCAAAGGATCCCCCACTACTTGTCTGGTGACCCGCACATCCCTGCCCATGGAGGGAGGAGAGCCCCCTTCCCTGCGCTCATGCTCACCTTCCGTTTTGAGGCGCTCGGCCTCCGCGAAGTCCTCCTCCGACGGGGGGCTGCACTGGGGGCTCCTCAGCTCCGGCGACGTTTCCTGGCCCCAGAGCAGAGATGAGCCCGCTGGGGTGACCTGGACCCCACTGCCCCCCCGGGGGCGGGGCCACAGCAGGGACTCACCTTGCCCTCAGCTGCTGCATCGAATATTTCCGGAAGGGTCTTGGGGAGCGCGAGGTCACTGTCATCCAGCGTCACCCCAAAGGCCGTCTCCAGGCATTGGATGGCCACTGTGGGGGACACGCGGGGGGTGGGTGGGCGGTGTCGAGGCGGGGCCGGGGACGCAGCCCTTCCTCTCCTCGGGGACTTGGGGCCTCGAAGCCCAGGTTATCCACCCACACCTGGGAACGCCGAGAGCAGGACCCCAGCAAGGCTGCCCCCCCAAAGCTGTCCCCCAGCCCCTGCCCGGATGGAGACTCCTGAGGACACAGGGAGAGGTCCGGCGGGTTCCCAGGGCGGGGGTGTCTCTGAGTGCCGTCCCCGCCGCACCCTCCTGGGAGTGTGTGTGTGTGTGTGGAGGGGGGGGGTCCCCGAACCTTCCAGGCTCTCTTGGGCGTCGGACGAGAGCCCCCCGTGCAGCAGCTGGTCGTGCAGGAAGCGGATGATGGCGTAGGCCAGGCGCTTCTTGTTCTCCATCTGGACAGACGGACAGGAGGGCGCCACGCCCGGCTCAGCGTCTGCGGGGCGGCCACAGTCAGGACCCCCACACACGAGGGGACCCTGCAGGGGCCACAGTCAGGCACGAGTGACAGGCAGGGGACAATCTCGGGCCATGCTGCCCATCCCACCCGCCCTGTCCCCTCCCCGGAGCTGAGAGCAGCAGGCCCAGGTACTCTGAAACGGCTTTACAAACCCGGGCTGGGGTGCTGCAGTCAGAACATCCCCATGATGGGGTGATGGGAGCTGCGCCCCAGGTCACAGGACAGTCCAGCCAGAGCCACTTCCAATAAAGGGGGGATGGAGGGAGTCACTGGTTGTGCCCGTCCTGTGTCATGTGTGTGTGTGTGTGTGGGGGGACCGGGAGGGGGACTGGGTTGTATCCCCGTACACACACCACACACACCACCACCCCCCCCCACACACCCCACATGCATGCACGCATGCACACATGCACGCATACACTCAAACGGCCACAGGAGAGCACTGCACAAGATGCTGGGCCATAGCTCACAAGCACAGCATCTTGTTCCTGACATTCCCTGCTCAGGAGTGTGCTCCTGGCCTCGTCAGGGAACCCTGCCTACAGGCGAACTTGCCAGGGAGGGGATAACTGGTATGAGGGAGCCCCAGGTTCAAGCCCCGCAATGCCCAGACAATCCCTACGGTGCTCCCACACCCCACTGGGTCCAACCCTCTGACCCCAGGACCTTTGCACAGGCTGCTCTAATGTGGGAATTCCCCCCACCCCGGTCCCTGCCAGAAGCACTCACAGCCTTGCCAGCTGATGTCACTGTCCCTTAGTGCCACCCCGCACTAGGGGACAGCGGGAAGGACATCAGCGTCAGTGGCTGGGCACAAGCTGCTCCCTGGGGCGACAAGAAAGGGCGGGTCTGAGCTGCTGGACGCCTGCCTGGCTCCGGCACGGGCACAGGCCCAGGCCCCATGCGGCCTGTTTGCCGAGTGACATTTCCTGCCCTTCGCGCCGCCCGGTTGGAGGCAGGTCAGGGTTCGCCCACCCCAAGTCCTCCAGGGCGCCCTGTGGGGGCTGCGAGGGGAACCAGCCCAGAGCACGGGGGCCGGAGCTCAGCTCGGAGGACAGATTCCGGGTCACAAACACACCCCAGTTTCTCCCCAGGGCCCCGACACCTCTCAGAGCCAACACTGGCCGGACCCCTCGCCCTGGGGGAGCAGGGGCCCCAACTTGGGGAGGCCACGCGCACGGCTGGGGCCGGCGCCCCGTGACCTGGAGCCAAACCCAACCCGGTCCTGCAATTCCAAGACCACCACTTGTGGGGGCGACCGGGGCTGTGGGACGTTCCCTGGCTGAGTCACTGAGCCAGGTAGGGGGGTCTCACAAACCCCACCATCCTGTCCCCCAGGATCCTGGGGCACTGCACCCACTTAAACATACACGGAGGGAACCAGGAATTGCAGTGACAGAAAGAAATGAACGAACTTCACAAACTACTGGGGGTGGGGGGGGTCTATCCTAGGACAGCAAAGAAATAGAACACACACACACTCACACACCAAATGAAGCACGCTCACACTCACCAAATAACATACCATACAAAGCACACAAACTCACACCAAATAAAACACCAAATAAAGCACTCACACATATTAAACACACACTCATACCAAATAGAACACTCAGAGAAAACCACTCACACACCAAATAAAACACTCACACCAATTAAAGAACACACTCAGGGGCTGGAGCGATAGCATAGTGGGCAGGGCGTTTGCCTTGCATGTGGCCAACCCGGGTTCGATTCCCAGCATCCCATAGGGTCCCCTGAGCACTGCCAGGAGTAATTCCTGAGTGCAGAGCCAGGAGTAACCCCTGAGCATCACCGGGTGTGACTCAAAAACCCAAAAAAAAGAAAAAAAGAATCAAAAGAACACACTCAAACCACACATTCATCCACAACACACACACACAAACACTCACACAATATATACCAAAGACCACACACACACGCACATGTTCAGTCTCACACAGTACTCTTTCTCTCACATACACTTCCACAGGCATACACACACTGAATAGGGGTATGTGACCGACTCCTGATGGTCGAGGTGTCTCGGGCAAGTGTTCTTTTTTTTTGGGGGGGAAGTACCTCTGGCAGTGCTCAGGGATCACTCCCGGCGGGCTGTGCGGCCCTATAGTCCCCGAGAGCACCTATCCCCACCTGACAGGTCAGCTTCTCCCAGGACCCTCCATGCATATACAGCGCAGAAAAGGGGCAGGGGTGCCCCATGCCCACAGAAGGGTCCTCAGCACCAAGTGGCCGAGGCGAGCCCCCCTCCTGGCCTGTCCCCTGCTCGCAGGGACAATCACGCCTTGTCACCCCACCCCCGCAAGAGCCAGGCTCCAACAGGGAGGGCTTTATCCAGGCGCCCTTGGGCGCTGCCCTAGTGCCGTGGGGTGCGAGGTGCAGCCACAAGGGGCGGTGGTGGCCCCGTCGTTAGTCTCCCTCAGGGGGCCCCGGGGACCTGCATCCCACAAAGAGCCTGCCCCGTGTTCCTGGATGACCCCAAGCGACACATGGCACACGACTGCTCCAGAATGAGGGTCACTCGGGCAAGATCAGTCCCCTCTGCAGGACCGTCCCCAGGAAGACAACTCCCCCTTTCTGCAGGACGTCCCCCCAGGAGGTCACATACTTCCTTCTGCAGAATCGTCCCCGTCCAGCTGGCACCCCGGCCCCCAGGGAGGAGAGTTCGGGGGCCCCAGGCAGGGTTTGTAGCCAGCACCCGCCTTGGTTCTAGCTGAGCCCCCAGCTCAGCCCCACCCCTCACCCCATCCTTCTGAAGCCACCGGCTGGGCCAGGTGGGGACGTGCATGAGCACATGCAGGTCCACTGGTCCCCGGAGTCACCAGCCAGGCCCCCTCTGCCAGGCCCCCCCAGTGCTCACTTGGCACCAACTGTTCTCGGACAGCGAGGCCATACCCGCAGAGAGCGGGCAGCCCCCTTTCCAGTGAGACCACACTCCAAAGACGGGGGGACACCCCCAGACAGTGAGGCAGCCTCCTTTCCAGTGAAGCCACACCCCCGGACAGGGGGCTGTGGGGCTACACCCCCAAACAGCAGGGCACCGCCCCCCTTCCAGGAGGGACATACCCCAGGCAGCAGACATCCCCTATCCAGCAAGGCCAGACCCAAAGACAGCAGCCACCGCCCCTTCCCAGCAGGGTCATACCCCCAGTCCGCAGGTGTCCTCTTTTCTAGTAAGGCCACACCCCCAGGCTGGGGGGCACCCCTTTCCCAGGGGACCAGGGCCTCTCCACTGGCCTGTATCCCTCACCCCGTCACCTGGGACCCCTTGGGGCCTGGTGGGGTCCAGAGCCACAAGGTCTAGCACTTCTCCAGGGGTCTTTTTCTTTTGGCCGACCTGGGTTCGATTCCTCCGTCCCTCTCGGAGCACGGCAAGCTACCGAAAGTATCCTGCCTGCACAGCAGAGCCTGGCAAGCTCCCTGTGGCATATTCGATATGCCAAAAACAGTAACAAGTCTCACAATGAAGACGTTACTGGTGCCTGCTCGAGCAAATCAACGACAATGGGACGACAGTGCTATAGCACCGGCAATGCACAGGGGTTACTCCTGGCTCTGCACTCAGGAATTACTCCTGGCAGTGCTTGGGGGACCATATGAAATGCTGGGAATCGAACCCGGGTCGGCCGCGTGGAAGGCAAACGCCCTACCTGCTGTGCCATTGCTCCAGCCCCTCCAGGGGTCTTATATCCTTATCGTAGTTGAGCAAACCCACCGGCACCTGCTGTCCCCCAACCTGCTCCAGCCTGACCATGGTGCACCTGCCAGCGAGTCTCGGCAAAGAGAAAAGGAGAAAGCCTTGGCCGCAAACCATTTCTCTCCTGCACCGGACAGTGCTCAGGGACCTCTCCTGGAGGTGCTCAGGGGCGCTACGCGGTGCTGGGGAGACACCTGGGGTTGGCCACGTGCCAGGCCAGCGCCTTAATCCCTGTCCTGTCCCTCGGATCCCTGAAAACCTTTCAGGGCTGGAGCTCCGGGTTCCACACCCGCCTCCCGGACACGCAGGCTCCTGGGAGGGGCACCCCCAGCCACAAGAGCAAAAGGATCCTCAAGTCTGGGGTGCACGGACAGGATCCTGTGTGCAATGCACACCGACACATACATGCATGCGCGCACGCGTACACACACGCATCATGCATGCACCCCTCGGGGGACAGCAGCAGCCCCCGATCTTGCGCCCAGGATCCCACAAGGAGCTGGATCTGAGCAGGAAGATGGGGACGATGGGATGGTGCCCAAGGCAACCAACCGAAAAGATACAAATGTGAAATGTGTCACAGAGAGCGAGTGAGAGAGAGAGAGAGAGGAGAGAGACAAAGAGAGACAGAGGAGAGAGACAAAGAGAGACAGAGGAGATATAGATAGATAGATAGAGAGAGAGAGAGAGAGAGATCCAGGGGACAGAGTTATGATACAGTTGGGAGGGCACTTGCCTTGCAGGTGGTTGACCTGGATTCCATCCCCAGCACTGCAGAGGGTCCTTGAGCACTGCCGGGCGTGCCCCCCCAAAACAAAAAAACCAAGAACAAAAACAAGCAAACAGAAAGCACGAACACAAAAAAACTTAGTTGTTGGGGCCAGAGCAATAGTACAGCGAGGGGAAGGCATATGCCTTGCATCCCAAAGACATCCCATGTGGACCCCTGCGCATGCCAGGATGCCAGGAGTAATTCCTGAGTGCAGAGCTAGGAGTAACCCCTGAGCACTACCGGGTTCGGTGCCCCCCACTGTAGCACTGTCATCCTGTTGTTCATAGATTTGCTCGAGCGGGCACCAGTAACATCTCCATTGTGAGACTTGTTGTCACTGTCTTTGGCATATCGAATACGCCACCCACATCCCCCCCCCCCGAAAAAAAAGCTTACTTGTGATTCTTGGGGTTCATGCACAGCCAACCCCAGGTTCAAATCCCGGACCCCTGGCATTCCATTCCCCAAACGCTGCCAGGAGGGGACCCCTGAGTGCAGAGCCAGAGACAGGGGCTGAGCACCGCGGGGTGTGTGCCCCCCTCCCCAACCTGCCACTCTGCAGCAAACTTGAGGCAGCAAGTGAGAGAAAACGGGGACGCATTCACCTCACAATGCCCCGTGCCCCGCCCGCCGGTTGCAGGAAAGAAATAGATGCTCCAGATGGGGGGGGGGGGGCGGGGGCGCTGGGAGATTCCACCAGGGCTGACAGGTTCGCTCCCCCCAGATCCCCTCCACAAGTCCCCCAGTGTGGAAAGACACAAAGCCGGACCCTTCTGAGCTACTTATTTTTTTTTTTTTGGCGGGGGAACATCCTGGGCCTTACGTTGAGGGCCCACCCCCTCCCCTTCCAGGGAGCGACCGTCACGACGCCCGTTTCAACAGACGGGGAGACCGAGGTCCCGAGAGTGGCCCAGGTCACCCCTGGAGCCTGGCGGCGCCGCGACACGAGCGTCCACCCCGAGTCCGAAGAACGAGGTCATTCCCCTCCGAGCCCCCCATTCAAAGCGTCCGTGATTCCGGGCAGCGGGGAGCCGCGACGAGCAGCCACTCCATGCGGGGGTGCGGGGCGGAAGTGTCCCACCTCTCACGGGTCCACTCCGAGGGCTGCGAACCCGCATTTCTGGGCCTGGGGGCGCGGGCGCGGGTGACCCGGGTCGACAGGGCCGGCCCGACGCCGTCTGCCTCAGTTTCTCCTCCGCGCCGCCCACTTACGGGAGCCCGCGGACCACGGAGACGCCGGTTCCACAGAGAACCCCTCTTACAGGCCCGGGAGCCCCGAGTAGTCCCGCACCGCGATTTCAAGAAGTCCCCCGCACAGCTGCAAAGCCCCCGACTCACCTCTCAGGCTGCCGAACCCCGGCCCACCGACGGCTGCGCCTGCGCATGGCGGCGCGGCCAGGCCCCGCCCCCCTCCGTCCACCACGCCTGCGCGGAAGCAGTCGGCTTCAGGCTGCCTTTAACTCTGCGCAGGCGCGATGCTTCTTGAGGAGGGCGTGGCAGGAAGTGATGTATTGAGAGGCGGGTCCGAGCTGGTCGTTAGGGCAACTGATCTCTGCGACCTAACAGAGGCCGGAAACCAGGACTTCCGGGTACTTTAGCGCGTTCATGGAGCGGTGCATGGTGGGACGGTGGAGGATTCCAACAGGTCCGCTCTACCGGCCACGTGGGTCCCGGCTGGCCACGTGGTGTAATTCCGTTTGGGTTTCAGGCTTTGGGTCCGTCCCGGGGTGCTCTGTGAGGTGCCCTGCGAGTAGCCACGCCTGTTCCCCACCACACGTGTTGGCTTTTATACTCACCCACCCGTCTACCCACTCACCCACCAATGCGTTCTTTTATTCATTCCCAGTCCAAGACGTGGAGGAATTGAGACGTTTGTTTACAGCATAAGCCTATAGCATGTATTCAACGAATTCTCATTGCAAACCAACTATAGTCTCTTTGTTTTGGACCACACCCGACGGTTCTCAGGGTTTAACTTCTGGTTCCTAGCTCAGGAATCACTCTGGGGCGGAGGCAGGAGGGTGGGGTTTCCTGAGACTCTATGGGGTGCCGGGGATGGAGCCTTGGTCACTCCTGCAAGTAAAAGCTGTACCTGCTGTACTCTCTTCTGCCCCTCATTGCAAACCAACTGTGAACTGTGAGTTGTTTTGGGGCCACATTCGCTGGTGCTCAGGGCTCATTCCTGGTGCTCTCAGCATAGTTGGGGGGGAGAGGGAGGGGTCCTCTAGCAGGACCTGGAAAGCAGCTGTGAAACCTGTAGAATTAACTGCATTCTTTACCCCTTGTATTGGGGAGGACAGATTATACCTCATTAGAAGTTTTCCTTTTTTAAGGCATTTTTTTGAGGGGGGGACAGTGAGTGAGAGAAGAGTAAGCACCCAGTTTTCTCTTTTTCACGAGCACTTTGGAGAAAAATGGGCTTTTGTGGTTGTGACTGGAAAGGTAAATTGGTAAGGATGGTTAAGGAAGCCTCTTTTCAAAGTGTAGAGAGCACTGGTCCAGTGTGCATGCTTAAGAGGGTGTGACTGATGAGGAATTCCCCATAAAGACTCAGAACGTTAAAATTGCTACCAGTGATCATTTCTTTCTTTTTTTCTTTTCTTTTTTTGGGGGGTCACACCCAGCGATGTACAGGGGTTACTCCTGGCTCTGCACTCAGGAATTACTCCTGGCGGTGCTCAGGGGACCATGTGGGATGCTGGGAATCAAACCCACGTCAGGCGCATGAAAGGCAAACGCCCTATCTGCTGTGCTATTGCTCCAGCCCCTACCAGTGATCATTTCTATCATTGTCCTAGTGGTCCCTACTCTATCCCAACTGCCTTCTCCACCTGCACTTGAGGCAGGCTTCCAACCTTGAACCAATAAACTGTTGTATTGTTGTGGAGACATTACATCCTTATACGAGAGATTATTAAGATGTTAAGCCTTCTATGTTTATGTTTTGTTTATTGAGATTGGTTGCCTTCTGCAATTTGATGTGCTACTACTGGTTTATCACAGTGGTAGAGTTTGAGATATCAGGATGTTTAGTATTTTTATCAGGAAAGTAAGGCTGGAGTTGATTTTTTTAAAAAATTTTTCCTTTTTTTTTTTTTTGCTTTATGGGTCACACCTGGCAATGCACAGGTGTTACTCCTGGCTCTGCACTCAGGAATCACCCCTGGCGGTGCTCAGAGAACTATATGGGATGCTGGGAATCGAACCAGGGTTGGCCGCGTGCAAGGCAAACACCCTACCCGCTGTACTATTGCTCCAGCCCTTGGAGTTGATATTTTTAACTGGATGACAGCTTTGGCGTGTGGACATGACTGCCCTGATATATATCATTATAAAGCTGTTCATGGTTGGGTTTCAGTCAGACAATATTCCAACATTCATATCTCCAGCAGTGTACATTTCCCACCACCAATGTCCCCAGATTCCCTCACGGTGATTCAATAAAAGGAATTTAAGTAAAAAAAAAATTGCAGGGGCTGGAGTGATAGCACAGCGGATAGGGCGTTTGCCTTGCACGCGGCCGACCCGGGTTCAAACCCAGCATCCCATATGGTCCCCTGAGCACCGCTAGGAGTAATTCCTGAGTGCAGAACCAGGAGTAACCCCTGTGCATCGCCAGGTGTGACCCAAAAACAACAACAAAAAATTGCAACCCTTGTGGACGTGGCCGGAGAGATAATACAGTGGATGGGACACTTGCCTTGTCTGAGGCTGACCTGGGTTCGATCCCTCGTGTCCCAAATGGTCCCCTGAGCACTGCTAGGGATAAATTTCTGAGTGCAGAGTCAGGAATAATGAGCATTGCTGGGTGTGGTCCCCACCTCCTAGAAATTGCCACCAGTAATCTCCCAACACTTTTTGGTTTTGGGACCACACCTGGTGATGCTCAGGAATTATTCCTAATTGTGCTCCGGGGACCTGAAGGGATGCCAGGAATCGAACCTGGATAGCCCTGTCTTACACAGGGCCCTAGCACTGTGCTCCCAACACACGTTTATCTTACTTAAATCACATGCACATTTAGTCATTTGTCCTTTTCAAGACTTTTCCTGAAATAAAAGGCATGGATATTTTTGGCCAGGTGATAGGGAAGGGGGATGGAGGTGCTTAGGGCTTACTCCTGGCTCTATGCTTAGGGATCACTCCTGGTGGGACTTGGGGAAACATACTTGGTGCCATTGGTTGAATTCAGGTGTTGTCGCATAGCAGTCAAGGGCTCTACCTATTATATTATCACTCTGGTCCAAGGTGCGGACTATTTGGCCGCACTCATCTTTCACTTCCTGGGTGCTTTAGATCCAGTTGTTGGGGTGGGAGGCCAGAGAGTGTTTGCCTTGCACGCAGTCCACCTGGGTTTGTCCCCGGCACCTCATAGACTTCCCTAAACCTTGGCAGGAGTTATCCCTAAACGCAGAAAAAAAGTCAGCTTTTTTTTTTTTCTTTTTGGGTCACACCTGGCGATGCACAGGGGTTATTCCTGGCTCATGCACTCAGGAATTACTCCTGGCGGTGCTCGGGGGACCATATGGGATGCTGGGAATCGAACCCGGGTCGGCCGCATGCAAGGCATTCAAGCCCTACCCGCTGTGCTATTGCTCCAGCCCCCAAAAAAGTCAGCTTTAAGCACCACCAAGTGTATCACCAAGACAACCATCCCCCCAAAAAAGCACATACATATCATTATTACTATTTTTCTTTATCTACACCACCTGATGTAGCTCAGGTGGCTGCACTGTTCCCAAACACCTGTGGTTTGAAGTCCCGAATCCATATGCTAAAGCTTTCCGGGTTATCCTTGATAGCTAGTGCGTGTGTCGACTGAACTTAAGTGGAAAACCTCCTCTCCTCATTAGCTGTTAGAATGGAAGCAGGATGCTGGGATATGCTAGTAAGGAAAAACACACCTAAACGGCAGCAAAGCCTGAGTCGGAGGAGGAAAGCTACACACGGCCACATGCAGGTATCAAACAGGGTAACTGGACACCGAAAAGCCCAGTGTGTGTATATATCAGTGTACACTCGCGCCTCAGCCGGCATCCGTGTGCGTTTCCATGGAAACAGCCTAGGAGGCTCCACCCCCTCGCCGCCGGTAGCCAATGATAGCTAAAGGAGGCGGTGCAGCCCCGGCGCGCATGCGCCCTGGCGCCCGGCACACGTGCCCTCCCAGCATGCCTTGGGCCCGCGCGCGGCGGGCACCTCAGTCGCGGCGGCCGCGGGCCACGGAGCGGACGGAGCTGCTGGGCTTGTCTGGGCTGACGGGCTGAGTGAGGCGGCGGAGTCGGAGCGACGCGGACTCGGTGGCGGGAGGGACGGACTGGCCGAGCGCCCCCGTACCTGCCATGAAGCCCCCCGCAGGTACCGGCTGCCCTTCAGCGAGGGCTCGGCTAGCCGCCTTCAGGCGCCCCCTCGTCACGGGGGTCGCGACTTTGGGCCTCACGAGAGACGTCCGTCGAGGGACTTGGGGGCCCCCGGAGGGGGATGCGGGGCTGGCGGCCGAATGAATGAATGAATGAACGAACGAATGAAGCACTTTTTCCGCAAGCAGCGCTTCCCTCGCGCCGGCTGCCACATCCCTTCAGCCGCAAATAGCGGGCGTGGGGCCCGCGGGATGGACTTTTTCTGTGTGTGTGTGTGTGTGTGTGTGTGTGTGTGTGTGTCTGTGTGTGTGTGTGCGCGCGCGGGGGCGGGGCGTTTGGGATGAAACCCCCGGCGGACTTCGAGGGTCCGGGAGCAGCGGACCAGCTGACGAGAGACCCGGGGTGGTGGTCCGAGTTGGGTGCTGAGACCCGGCGGTGGAGCGGCCTCTTGCCGCCACTCGCGCGACCGGTTTGCGGAGCCAGTCGATGTGGCCACGGCACAGCCGGGCCCCTGAGGGATTTGTTTTCCCTTGTGGCTTGTGTGTTTTTGTGTGTGTGTGTGCGTGCGCGCGCGCGCGCGGGGTGTGGAGGAGCCTCTGGAGCACACGCGGCGGTACCCAGGGCTGATTCCTGGTGGAGCCGGTGCCAGCGATGGTGCCTGAGACCCGAATTAGATTCATCATCCCTGCATCCCTGTAATCATCTTTCTGGCTCCCGGCTTTTTTTTTTTCCCCCTATTTTGCTTGTTTTTGGGGCCACACCCTGCGATGCTCAGGGTGGACTCTTGGCTCAGTGCTCAGGGCTGACTCCTGGCGGTGGAACCCGTGTGCAAGGCAAACCCCCTACGGGCTGTGCTTTCTGGCCCCCAGTTTTGTATTCCCCCCCCACACACACCCCTTACCAGATCCGGGATTTTTTTTTTTCTTGTTCCCCTTTAGGGGAGCTCTGTGACCTATGTCCTGTATTTCAGGTCCTCCACCCCTCTGGTTGGGGTGCCCTTCCCAAGGCCTTTCTCATACCCCACCCGCCCACATCCTGGTCCTGTGACCGGCCACCTGCTATTTGGGTTACAGTGACTGTTGCATTATCCATGTGCACCAGAAGGAGGGTCGCCCACCGGCATGTCCTTGGTCCTCTGCTTCATTGACCTAAGGATTGGTTTGCCAGGGGACCTCCAGCTGGCAGCCCGGGGCAGTTCATCCCTGCTGCTACTGACCCCGATTTTCTTTTCACCATTTTTTTTTTTTGGGTCACACCCAGTGATGCTCAGGGCTTACTTCTGGCTCTGTTCAGGGATGACTCCTGGCGGTGCTCAGCCCTATGGGATGCCGAGGATGAAACCCTGGTTGACTGCTTGCAACGCAAACCCCCTCCCCACTGTGCTTCCGCTCCAGCCCTTGACTCGATTTTCACCCCAACCCCAGCTCCGTTCCCTCAGCCCCATCCACTTGGAGCCCCGTGCCTTCCCCACAGGCCTGAAGTCCCCAACTCTGCAAACAGATCTAGTTCCTGGACTTTCACAGTGAAAGTGACTCTAACAGACATGAATTTTTTTTTTTTTTTTTGCTTTTTGGGTCACACCCGGCAATGCACAGGGGCCACTCCTGGCTCTGCACTCCGGAACCACTCCTGGCGGTGCTCAGGGGACCATATGGGATGCTGGGATTTGAACCCGGGTTGGCCACGTGCAAGGCAAGCGTCCTACCTGCTATGCTATCGCTCTAGCCCCAGACATGAAATTTCTTGATCTTTCGCTTTTTTTTTCTTTTTTTTGCGGGAGTTGAGAGGAGGCAGGCACACCCAGTGATTCTCAGGGATCACTCCTGGCTGGGCTCAGGGCACCCTGTGGTCGGCTGGTCCTAGGCTGGCTGGCTGTCTACAAGGCAAGTGCCCGACCCACTGCCCTCTCACCCCAGCTCACTTCTTGTCCTCCTCCTTTCTACCAGGGAGATAACTGGAATTGAGGTGCTTCTGGTTGTTGGGGTTCAGTGATGCCCGGGGGTCCCCCCAACTCGACCCTACTGAGAACGATCCGCCCCATCTCTAGGTCCTGTACTGATGCTTGGTGAATTGGTATTGCGGGCTGGTGGCCTGGCCACATGTCCACTCCTGCTGTGGCATAACCTGTGGTGTCTGGCCCCTGTTACCATCTTCAGGTGGGCCTGAGTCCACATTGGGGGTACCCCACGGAGTCTGAGGGTGTTTGCCGCACACAAGCTTGTGTCCCAGGACTGTACAGTGGCTCACTGTCACTCCTGCTCACCCTGGGTTGCCGGGGCTGCTGGCCCTGGGCAGAGGTGGGATTCAGACCCGTGCCCCTGAAACTTTCTTGGTGGCCCATTGGGCTGGTAGATCTGCCAGTGTCCATTCCGGGGCTCCTCCCTCACTCTGGAGCCTGCGGCCCCCGCACCCTGCATGGCCAGCTCCTCCGGCCTGTCAGGTCAAGCCAGGCCCAGCCCAGCGCCACCCGCCCAGGTGGTGTGGCCTTTTCCATACTAACTTGCTGGCCTGTGAGGCCAGCAAATCAGGATCAGTGTCTGATTTATTGATTTATATTTGGGCTTTGGGGCCACACTTGCTGGTGCTCAGGGCTGACCCCTGATTGTGCTCCTGACGGGGCTTAGGGGACCCGGTGGGGTGGCAGGGTCTGAACCCATGTCAGCGGCATGTGGGGCAAATGCCCTCCCCACTGTCCGATGACTCCTCTGGCCCCCGGATCTGTGATTGGGAGACACGCCTCTGCCGTCCACTACCCCGGGGCCTAGCGTGCAGGGCAGGCGTCTGGAGGCTGAAGAACACCTGGTGGAGGCTCTCTTGGAGCCTGCCCGGCAAGTTTGGCTGCTGGTGTTTGCCAACTTCTTGGCCCCCACCTTCCTGGTTTTCTTCGAACTCCCCCTTACAAGACTGCTGTGATCCTCTCTGCTGAGGGTCCTCCCTTCTTTACACGCCTCTTCCTCAGAGTAGCCCTGGATGGGGTGCTGGGACCCCAGTGGCATTCCATTTACCCCTACAGTTATTTGTTGATGGGTCTGAGTAATAGAACAGCCAGGAGGGTGCTTGCCTGGCCGACCTAAGTTCGAGCCCTGGCATCCCATAGGGTTCCCTGAGTCCCACTGGGAGCCAGGAGTGACCCCTGAGCATTGCTAGGTGTGGCTCCAAAACAATTATTTTGGTTTTGGTTCATCCCTAACTGTGTCCTGGGGCTGCTCCCAGGCCTTCCTTGGGGTTCCTTGTGCTAGGAATAGCATGCAAGGTAAATGCTCTCCCTCCAGCCCACATCCCTGCCGCTGAGTCTTGAATGGCTTTGACTCCCCAACTTCAGTGTGTGTGTTCCCAGAGGTGGCAGGGATGTGGAGGAATCTAGTAGAAGTGGCAGGTGCTCCAGGAAATAGATGCAGCTGTGCCGCTGGCCTGGGCCGAGTTAGTGGGGCTGTGGTCCTGGATCTTGGTGACCCCTGGGGCTTTGCTGCTTCCTGTGTTAAGTGCCTTGAGAGCCACCTTGAGCAGCTTGGAGGAGACTGGTCTGTCACTGGGGAGGCTGAGGCGCATCTCTGTGCCCACCCACTTTATGCCAGGGTCATCCCTCCCAGTGTGACAACCATGGGGCTTCCCTGATGTCCTCTAGTCTCTCTTTTTTTTTTTTTTGGTTTTGGGGCCATACCTAGCAGTGTGTGCTCGGGCCTTACTCCTGACTGTACTTAGGGATCACTCCTGGAAGGGCTCAGGGGATAGAACTTGGTTCATATGGGTGCAACTGGAATATTGCTCCAACCCTGTATTTTTGATTTGGGGGCTACACCTGGCTGTGCTCAGGGATCATTCCTGGTGGTGCTTAGGGGGGACCAGATGAGTTCTTGGGGATCCAAGTTGGGTCAGTCATGTCCCAGGCAAGTGCTCTACCCACTGTGCTTTTGTTCCAGACCCCTCTTGTCAACCCTCTGCTCCCTGTTACTGTCTTGGGCTGGAGTACAGTGGTTAGGGTACTTGCCTTGCTCACAGCTGACCCAGTTTTTTTTTTTTTTGGGGGGGTCACACCTGGCAATGCACAGGGGTTACTCCTGGCTCATGCACTCAGGAATTACTCCTGGCGGGGCTCGGGGGACCATATGGGATGCTGGAGATTGAACCCAGGTTGGCCGCATGCAAGGCAAACGCCCTACCTGCTGTACTATGGCTCCGGTCCCACCTGGCCCAGCTTTGATCCCAGGCACCCAATATGACCCCAGGAATGAATCAGCACTACCAGGAGTGATTCCTGAGAACCACCAGGTGTGGCTCAACCTCTCTCCCTGCCTTTGTTTCAAGTTTGTTTAAGATTTATTATCATGGGGCTGGAGCGATAGCACAGTGGGTAGGGCGTTTGCTTTGCACGCGGCCGACCCGGGTTCGAATCCCAGCATCCCATATGGTCCCCTGAGCACCGCCAGGGATGATTCCTGAGTGAAGAGCCAGGAGTGACCCCTGTGCATCGCCGGGTGTGACCCAAAAACCAAAAAAAAAAAAAAAAAAAAAAGATTTATTATCATGTTGTAAATTTTTGTTCTTTGTGCCTGCTTCCTGGGGCCCATAAAGATTTTGCAAAAGATTGTGTGAGTGAGACAGGTTTAAGAAGCTATGATCTTGGGCTGAGCAATTGCTTTGCATGATGCTGACCAGGGTTTGATCCCTGGCATCCCCTAGGGCCCTGCCAGGAGTGGTTCCTAAGCACCGAGCCAGGAGTCAGCCATGAGCACCACCGGTGTGGCCCAAAATAAGAGCAATCCTTGGTCTTAAACCAGATGTGAGAGACTTGCAGTCCTCATCATCTCCCCCCGACCCTCACCCTGGTTCCACCTGACAGTTGTGCGGGTCTGTCTGCAGCATGCACCGGAGATGCCCCAGATTCCGATGCTGTCAACTTCCTGCGTTGGGATCTGAACGCGAAACAGATTGGGGAGCTCACAGAGCAGCTCATCGAGCAGACCAAGCGTGTATACGACCAGGTGGGCGCCCAACACAGGGAGGATGTGTCCTACGAGAGCACGTTGAAGGCGCTGGCCGATGTGGAGGTGGCCTACACAGGTAACGCCAGGCCCTGTGTCTATGTATATGTGTGTGTGCGCGTGCGTGCACGAGTGTGTGTGACCGTCTGTCCCAGAGGCCTTGACGGAGCAGGAGCGTCTGGCAGATGCCTGTGTCCCCTCTTCCCCTTGGTTTCTGCCAGGGTCAGCCCTTGGGCCTCAGTGGGCTGAGCCCTAGCTGGGCCTGTGTTTGATGGCAGGGGAGCAACTCCCAGTGATTGATTTATGTTTATTTTTCTCTGAGCCCCGAGCTGAACTCTGCTTCCTGGATCTTCCTGTGTGCTTGACTGGGCGCAGACCACAGACATGCCCCTGGGAGGAATAACCTCCCAGGCCACACACATACACACACAGCAGCTTTTACTAGTTGTACTTCTGGCTCTGTGCTCAGGGATCACTTCCAGCGTAGTATACGCTCTTACTAGCTATACTACTCCTGGCTCTATGCTCAGGGATCACTCCCAGCTTTGGATGCTGGGAACTGAATCCGGGTCAGCTGTGTTCAAAGCAAATACCCTCCCTGCTGTACTATCTCTCCAACACACACACCAAGGCAAATACCATCCCTTCTGTACTATCTCTCCAGCTGGCCCCATACAGAAAGAGATTTTTTTGGCTTTTTGGGTCACAACTGATGATGCTAAGAAAAAAGGGGTTACTACTGGCTCTGTGCTCTGGCGGTATTTTGGGAGATCCTGTGGGATGCTAGGGATCAAACCCGGTTGGCTCTGTGCAAAGCAAATGCCCTAGCTGCTGTGGTATCGTTTCAGCTCCAGAAAAGTGATTTTGCAGAAGTCCTGAATTCCGATTGTGGGGTCTCCTGTGCCCCTGAGGCTTCCGGGGTGGGTTGGGGACCCTATCTTCCCTCCCTCACTTCCTCCCACACAGGAAACTGCAGAAGTGGGGGCAGGGAGGCACTTTGCTCCCTGGCTTGGAAGGCTGAGGGTTCCCCTCGCCACCACCACAGCCTGCCCCTTGCCCCCACAGCCTTGCCTTTCCTCAGTTCTCAAGAACGAGGAGTACAGGAAGCCTGACCAGCCTCCTGCCCGAGCGGCTGAGGTCTGAAGCCCTTCTCTGTCCCTCTCCCAGCCCCTCCTCTCTGTAGCCTCAGTGTTCTGTAGCTCCCTCTGACCGCAGATCACTGCCCTGATACTGCCCATTAGTTAGTCCTAACGGGCAGCATTGCCTCCGTCTTCCCCTGTGGGCAGCTGGCATGTGCTGACTCAGAGGGCTGTGTGACTTCCGGTCAGCGCCCTGCAGAGGTCAGCAGGGGTGGCTGGTCCCTGGCACAGGGACACTTCAGTCACCCAGCCAGGGACCGCGAGCTCTGCCATTTGAACTCTGGCCTCCTGGGTGCAAAGCCTGCGCCTGAGCATTGAGCTGCTGTGGCATGCGTGACCCGAGGCATCTGACCCACCCAGAAATCAGGCCCTTGAGATCAGTTGTTGGTACCTCCACTGTGCTCCACACCCATTGCCACAATCTGATTTCAGAACATTCCATCATCTCAAACACAAGCCCTGCCCCCATGCACTTGCTTCTTGCCTGTGGATGGGCCTGTTTGTTCAAGGCTTTCTCATTCCTGGGATCTCTCCAACGAGGGGGCCAGTGCAAAGTGGGGTGGGGGAGGTCTGGTTCTTGGGTCATCCTGTGCTCAGGGGTGCCCACGTGGTACATGTGTCGGAGCCTCCTGCCCTTCAGGGTGTCTCATGGGAGGACGCATGTGTCTGTGTCAGTGGGGCTCTGGTCCCCATGCACGCAGGCTTCTGAGGGGCCATGCCAGGAAGTGGGTGACTCAGGTTAAAGCTTCCACTCCCGTGGGGCTGAGGGATAAGACTGTTTGGGAAGGGCGTTTGCACACAGTTGACCCAGGTTTGACCCCTGCATCCCATAGGTTCCCTCACCTCACGCCTCCTGAGCCTGCCCGGAGTGACCCCTGAGCGCAGAGCCAGGAGTGAGCCCTGAGCACTGCTGGGTGTGGCCCCTGGAGCTGCTGTGGCCCAGGTGCTCTTTTGGGCACTATGTCCCTTTTGTCCCTCTGAGTTGTGTCATGCTTCCTGACCCACAGCCCGGCTTAGGCTGGAGGAGTGAGTCGGGTCGGCTGGTGGGCAGCGCTCCCTTCTGTCTCAACGTCCTGGGGGGACAGTGGTCACTGGATGAGTACCTCAGCACAGCTCTGGCATGCCTGGGCCCCATGGCCTCACTGTGCCCTTATCTCCCTGCTCCAGTCCAGAGGAACATTCTGGACTTCCCCCAGCATGTGTCTCCGTCCAAGGACATCCGGACGGCCAGCACCGAGGCCGACAAGAAGCTGTCAGAGTTTGATGTGGAGATGAGCATGCGGCAGGATGTATACCAGAGGATCGTCTGGCTGCAGGTGAGGGGCTCAGGCAGCCTGGGGGTGAGGGGGCCCCCAGGACTCCTGTGCAAGCCCTTCTCAGAGCCAACGAGTGGAAAGGAGGGGGCATTTGTGGGTGGAGTCCCGTGGACTGACACCCCTGGGTTGTGTGCTTAGAGTTGGGGCAGCTGACAGATGGGCGGGCATGACTGTCTTACTGCCCTGGACACAGGAACCCCATGCAGCCAGTGCCAGGGCCCCCAAGAGAGAAGGCCCCTCTCCCCACCCCCCCTCCCCCAGGGAGTGGGTTATTGTCAGCTGGCGTAGAACCACGGGCTCATGTTTCTGAGGCAGGTGAGGCCTCTCCTGGCTGCTCCTGTTGGGGTGTCTGCAGGTGCATGGGGGCCTGAGGGGCTGGTCTTTGTATGTATCGGGGGTGCTTCTCTGCCTAGTTCTCGGTGGTGCCCCCAGAACAGGGGTTGTTCTCTATGCGGGTCACATCTCCCTGGGGGCCTGCTGGGTGCGTTGCGTTGGGGCTGCTCCTTAGCCCATGTGTTGGTTCGGGTCCAGCTCTGGGGTAGGGTAGCTCAGTGGTGTTCGCACCTCTTGTCCACATAGGCAGGATCTGGAGGGTGGGCAGTGGGCGGCGGGCAGGAAACCCAGCTCCCCTCCCTGCAGAGTGCCCCGGGGCCTGTCTCCCGCTGCCCTCTGCGACCTTTGGTCTGTGTGGATGGAACATCTAGGAGAAGACCCCCAAGGACTCCCTGAGACCCGAGGCCACACGGTACTTGGAGCGGCTGATCAAGCTGGGCCGGCGGAATGGGCTTCACCTGCCTGAGGAGACCCAGGAGGTGCGTGGGGGAGGGGGAAGATGGACGGACACGGAGTCCCCAGAGGACCTGCACCTCATCTGAGCATTTTGTCCACCTATTTCTCATACGTCTGCTACTTGGTTTTGGGGTATAGGGACATAGGGGCCTCCGGGAGATGGCGTCTCAGTGTGAGGGTGAGCCCCCCTCTCCTCCCGGCCCTGCTATCTTGCTGCCTTATCAGAAGGTTCTGTGCAGGAGCAGCTGCTGTAGATACCCAGGGGTCACAGAGCTGTCCCTTCATGTCACTCCTGTACCCCGACATGGGTCTGTTTTTGGCTCCCCACCACCCCACTAGCAGGGCTGAGATTTTCCTGGGCAACACGCCTGACAGTGCTTGTTGGACAGCCCATGTGGTTGCTTGCTCTGATCTCCAGACCTCACCCCAAGGTGCTCAGGGCACCAACACGGAGCTGGGCTTCAAACCCAGGGCCCGGCATGGGCTTCTGACTACTGAGCGCTCTCTAGCCCTAGCTGTCTGGAAGGAGGGAGGTGGCTCGGCCCAGGAGCCGGAGCTGCGGGTGGGGTGCGGGTCGCGAGTTGGAGGGTCTGGGAAACTGGGCAGACGGTACCGGGCGTCCCTGCGGTGCGGACATGGTACAGGCTGGGCTCCGCTCCCTTCCCTCTGCCAGCTCCAGCCTCCCTTGCTCTAGAAGCAGCGCCCAGCCCTGTGGACATCCCTGGCACGCCCCTCACACAGCCCGTTTCTCCTGCAGAAAATCAAGAGCATCAAGAAGAAGCTGAGTCTCCTCTGCATCGACTTCAACAAGAACCTGAATGAGGACACTACGTTCCTGCCCTTCACCCGCGAGGAGCTGGGTGCGGGGCTGGGTGTAGGGTGGGCCGGGGGTCCCCTGGGGTCCCCAGGAGTTGGGGGTGGGGGTGCAGAGGAGCTTGGCAGGTGTTTGGGGCTTCAGGTTCCAGGAGCATCCCCTCCCCCTCCCCCCTCCCACCCTGTGGCTGTGGAAGGGCCCGAGGGGCTGCACGCCTCAGCCCGGCCTTGGGCGTGGGAAGCTGGGTCCTGACATCTGGGCAGGGCTGTGAGAGGGACATGTAGGTGTCTGGGTCGATGGCCTGCACCCCGGCTCTGAGACAGTGAGGGCCCCTTTCCGGCCGGGGCACCTTTCATGCAATCACAGTGTCCCCCTCAAGGAAGGAGTTGGATTTTCCTCGGGGACAGCAAGGCATTCATCCTCTTCCTCAGATGGTGCAGAGGGATTGATCCCCAGCACCGCCCAGTCCCGGACATTGCTCGATGCCCCCCAGGCCCCTGTTCCCGGGTGCACGCATGCCGGGTGGGGGCTTATGACCTGGTGGGAAGCCTGTTGGGGCTTCCAATGTATGAACCTTCAAAAGTCACGACAGAGACAGGGGTAAGGCCTTGCCCAGCATTGCATGCAGTCCCCTAAGCACTGCCTCAGCCAGCCGCCCTCCCCATGCAGACAAAATCTAGGGGGTCTTCCTGCCAGGCGTGTGGGTGCAAGGCCCCTATGTGCATGCCCACCCCCTGTGAGTGTAGCCCAGGATGGTGGAGTTGCCCCTGTTGGTGGCTCCCTGCCTACTGTGCTGGGGAGGAGCCCCCCATCACCACAGGGGGTATCTCTGGGCCTCCCCATGTAGTTGGAGCAAGTGCTTGTGCTCTCAGCCAGGGGCAGCCACCGACCCTTCCGCTCTGCTTGGGCTCGGGCCTGGCAGCTGGGCGGTCCCTTAGAAGCCCCCCCATTTTGTTCCTCTAGGGGGTCTCCCCGATGACTTTCTGAACTCACTGGAGAAGACGGAAGACGAAAAGCTGAAGGTCACGCTCAAATACCCGCATTACTTTCCCCTTCTGAAGAAGTGCCACGTGCCTGAGACCCGTAGAAAGGTGGAGGCGGCTTTCAACTGCCGGTGCAAGGAGGTGCGTGGGGCGGGGGGCGCCTTCCCAGCAGGCAGTGCGAGCACTGGGCCATGCTCCAGCTGCCTGAGACGTGGGCCGAGCGCTGGCAGCGTCTGGGGGCTGGTGTGCCAGGCCCTGCCCTATGGGTGCGCCGCCTGGGTTTTTTCTTTTTGTTGTTCTGGACCACACCTGAAGATGCTCAGGACTTAACTCCTGGCAGGGACCCTTTGGGTTGCTGGCAGTCCCGTCCAAGTCTGTCATGCACGACAAACGCCCTACCCGCTGTACTATTGCTCTGGCTCAGATAAACCTGCTTTTTTTTTTTGGGGGGGGGTGGGGAATAGTCCACATGCGGTGCTCAGGGATCAGTACTCGTGGGTTCCGGGGACCCTATGGGTTGGTGGGGCTTGAACTCAGGTTAGCCATGTGCAAGGCAGGTGCCCCCACCCCCACTTGCTATTCCTGTCGATCTGGCTCCTTAGTGGGGGGTACATCCTCTTCTGGGCCTTCCCTATGCTTTTTGTGCACGCCTGGAGCCCTGGGGCCCACAGTCCCCCTCTATCCTTTGAAGGTGGGAGAAAGTGGGAGGGACGTGGATGCAGGAAGCAGGCCCACTGCAGGGCCCCGTGACCCCCTCCTCCTCGGCCCCCCCAGATGAGCTGGCCCAGAAGCTGATGCCCCTGGGAGGGAAGGCTGGCGTGGCTGGCCGGGTCTTCTGGCCCTCTTAGAGCTGCTGAGCTCCGTGGTGTAGGTGGGGGCGATATAGGCTGGGTGCCCCGGGAGGGGAGGAAAGGGGAGAAGGGGCGTCAGCACCCAAGCCCACTCTCGTGTCTGCCAGGAGAACTGCGCCATCCTCCGGGAGCTGGTGGCCCTGCGGGCACAGAAGAGCAGCCTGCTGGGCTTCCGCACTCACGCCGACTATGTGCTGGAGATGAACATGGCTCAGAACGGCCAGGCCGTGGCCACTTTCCTCGGTAACCCAGGCTCAGGGACAGGCTTGGCTGGGGGTGCTCCTCTGCCCGTGTCCCACTCAGTTCCACCCCGGGATCCCTCTCCTGAGGGTCTGGCTGAGGTACAGGCTGGTGGGGGACTCAGCCTGCAGATGGGTCCAAGGGGAGGGACCCTGGCCTGGTGCGCGAGGGGACTCGGGGGGCCTCCTGCAGGGCCCCGTGACCCCCTCCTCCTCGGCCCCCCCAGATGAGCTGGCCCAGAAGCTGATGCCCCTGGGGGAGCAGGAGCGGGCGGTGATCCTGGAGCTGAAGAAGGCCGAGTGCGAGCAGCGGGGCCTGCCCTTCGACGGGCGCGTCAATGCCTGGGACATGCGCTACTACATGAACCGTGTGGAGGAGACGCGCTACCACGTGGACCAGAACCTGCTCAAGGAGTATTTCCCCATGGAGGTGGTCACGCGTGGGCTGCTGGGCATCTACCAGGAGCTGCTGGGCCTCACCTTCCACCTGGAACCCGATGCGGCCGTGTGGCACGAGGATGTGCGCCTCTACTGCGTGCGGGACGCCGCCTCGGGTGCAGTCATCGGCAAGTTCTACCTGGACCTCTACCCGCGGTGCGTGCCCAGCACGCCGGGTAGGGCAGGTGTGGGTGGGAGGGCCGGAAGTAGCACAGCGGGGACCCTGAGCCTGTCTCCCTGCCTCGTCCCCCACTTACCAGGGAGGGGAAATATGGCCACGCCGCCTGCTTCGGCTTGCAGCCCGGCTGCCTGCGGCCTGACGGCAGCCGCCAGATTGCCATTGCCGCCATGGTCGCCAACTTCACCAAGCCCACCCCCGACGCGCCCTCACTGCTGCAGCACGACGAGGTGGAGACCTACTTCCATGAATTTGGTCACGTGATGCATCAGCTCTGCTCGCAGGTGGGCCGGCCAGGACTCCCTACCAGGACTCCCTACCTGCCCTCAGGCCTGTCCCCTTGGAGGTTGTAGGCCCCCAGTCACACTGGGTCCAGGCCCTCCCTAGGGTGCGTGTCATTGCCTTTTTTTATTTTTAAGTTCTAAGTCCAGGTGATGCTTAGGACTGACTCCTGGCTCTGTGCTTGGGGATCACTTCTAATGGGGTTTGGGGGACCCTGTGGGGTACCAGGGATCAAACCTGGGTCAGCCACATACAAGGCAAGCCCCCTCCCCGCTGTGCTGTTGTCCTGCCCTGTCATGCCTTTTTTATGCGGGTCATGGCCTGTGACCCCCCCTAGAGAGCTCTTGAGAAGGTTCAGTGACCCCCGGAATGAGGAACCTCGAGGTCCCCACATTGTCGCTGTTGGTGCTCACAGGATATGGAAGTCAGGGAGAGGAGGGGAGTGAGGCCGCCGTTCTCAGTGCCCCCCAACAGGCCCAGGTGTTCTGGGGTGGGTACACCAAGGTCCGAGCGCCCCTGGGGTCCCCTCTGTTCCCCCCGCAGGCAGAGTTCGCCATGTTCAGCGGGACGCACGTGGAGCGGGACTTCGTGGAGGCACCGTCGCAGATGCTGGAGAACTGGGTGTGGGAGCCGGAGCCGCTGCTGCGCATGTCCCAGCACTACCGGCGGGGCAGCCCCATCCCCCAGGAGCTGCTGGACAAGCTCATCAAGTCGCGGCAGGCCAACACTGGTGCGCCCCGCTCCGCTCCCCTCCCCTCCCTGCCCCCGGCCTCCTCCCTGCCCCTCACCAGCCTCCCCTCGACCGACTGCCCCCCCCTCCCCCTCGCCCCACAGGGCTCTTCAACCTGCGCCAGATCGTGCTGGCCAAGGTGGACCAGGCCCTGCACACGCAGACGGACGCTGACCCGGCTGAGGAGTACGCCCGCCTCTGCCAGGACATCCTGGGGGTCCCTGCCACGCCAGGTAGCTGCGTGGAACTGTGAGCCCAGACAGGGCGTGGCAGAGGGGCAGGTTGGAGGGGGTGAAGGCACTGACCCTTCTCCAGTAGAACAGGCCTGGCTGGGGCCGGGGGGCGTGTGGGGGGAGAAGGTTTGCGAGGAGCCTGCAGTGAAATCAGGAAAGGACCTGAGAGGGGCCCTGGAGGGGTCGGGGTGTCGGCCTATCGTAGGGTCAGGACAGGCCCAGGGTACAGGGCTAGGCCCTGATTTTCCCTGGTCTGGGTGGGCAATGGGTGATGTGGGTTCTCCTGTCCTGGGCTCCATCCTGCCTCCTCCTACCCGCTCCTGTCTTCTAGAAGCCTCAGGCCAGTTCCTTCTCTGGGGGTGGGGTGCAGGTGGCCTACAGGGATGCTCCGAGGCCCCTTGAGAGCCCCGGGCTGAGTCTGAGTCTGACCCTCGTCTTTGTCCCAGGGACCAACATGCCGGCCACCTTTGGGCACCTGGCGGGCGGCTACGACGCGCAGTACTACGGCTACCTGTGGAGCGAGGTCTTCTCCACGGACATGTTCCACACGCGCTTCAAGGCTGAGGGCGTGCTCAACGGCAAGGTTAGTGGGCAGGCAGGTAGGCAGGCAACTGGGTGGGGGGCTGCCCCCTGGCAGGCCTCTGGCAGCCCCGAACCCTCGTGCGTGCCCGCAGGTCGGCATGGATTACCGCAGCTGCATCCTGCGACCCGGCGGCTCCCAGGACGCCAGCGCCATGCTGAAGCTCTTCTTGGGCCGTGAGCCCACGCAGGACGCCTTTCTCCTGAGTAAGGGGCTGCGGGTGGACGGCAGCCAGCCGGCAGCCTGCTGACGCCCCCGCAGCCCGGGGCAGCTGGGAGGGGCTCCCTGTCTCCCCCCACCACGCTGAGGTGCTGGAGTGGCGGGGGCACAGGTCTTGCCCTCCTGGGGAGGGAGGGCCGGGCTGGGGCTGGGCCACCCGGCACTGTCTTTGTTGCACTAACAGCTGCTTGCGGGAGGTTGTCCCGGTGCAGAGACCGGGCACCTTCTTTGCAATGTGGCATTAAAAACCCCAGATCAGCACCTGCCTCCTCAGTGCTCTTCCGCCCTCCATCAGGGTCGCTTCTGGCTGGGGGCACCAGCCGTGGCCCGTGCTCTTGGTGCACTGGGACATTCTGCTGCTCTGTGTGCCGCTCCCCGGGGCTCTTATGGCCCAGACCTCAGGCATGGAAGTGTCAGTCCTGTGCGGATCTAGAATGTTTCCCTCCCCTGGACAGCTCCCCCTGGGGTTCCCCACCACCAACAACCAGCATCAGCCGCTACTCTGTCCCCAACCCTGGTTTAGCGGGGGTCGGGTTGGGGGTAACACTTGCCCCAGGGGCTGTGGCTCCCTCCTGGGGCCTTATTCTCCCCAGGTGCTCAGTGATGCTTGGGTGGTGGGAGAGGGTGGGGGATCTCTCTTCCCCCCTTTGTGGGGTCCGCACAGCCCAGCGAGCTGTGTCCTTTGACCTGCCCTTGCATTGTGCCCTCCTTGCCCCCTTTTTTTGGGGGGGGAGGTCTGGGCAGAGAATTGGGCCACACCCACCTGTGCTCAGGATCTATTCCTGCCTCTGTTCAGGGGTCAAATCTGGCCGAGCTTCGGGGACCCTCTGTGGTATCAGGGATCAAAGCAGGACTGGCCTCATGCTTGGCAAACTGGGCAAATCTGTCTCTCCAGCCCCCCTTGCCTTTGCTTCCCCACATTCCAGCGCTGCTTCTGAGGCTTAGGCAGCTGGCCGTGTCCGTGTTCTCCCTCACCCATACCCGCTCATCTTGGCTGCGGGGTGCCCTGGCGCAGACCTGGCTCCAGGGCTCAGTGTCCTCCTGTCCAGTGGGGTCAGAGAATTGCAGAAAGAGGGGGTGGGGATGGAATCCTGGATGCTCGAGGCTTGGGGCTCACTTAGAAGAACACTCAGACCACATCTCAGTTCTCTCCCAGCCTCTGGAGTGGGCGAGAACTCTCCCTATCCCCAGAGACCAGCGTTATGGGTTCTGGGGGGTGATGGATATCAATACAGCTGGGAAGTCACTGGTGGGTGCAATGGGGCGGCTGGCGCCCCCCCCCCCCCCATTAGTTCTCAGCCTGAGAATGTGGATGTTTCTGGTACCCAGGGGTTGGGCCAGGAGCCCCCTTCTGCACCCTTAGAGCAGGTGAAGTTCCAACCGAGTGCACATGGGGCTAGTGTGAGACAGTTTTGGTCATCAGCTGTCATCCATTGGGGAGTTCTGGGGGTCCCAGCACCCCCGACTGAAGGCCAGGGCTGCCTGTGGAGGAGGGCTCCGAGCTGGGCAGGAGGAGTGGGTGCTGATCCAGCCTGGGCTGAGTTCAGGTGTTTGACTAGTCAGGGGCAGCTGCCAGCCCCAGTGGCTCCCTCAGGGACCTGGTGCCTTGACCCAGGCTGACCCTGGCCAGTGGGGGGCTCCTGTGGTGGCTGTCCAGCCGCCCAGCCCCCAGACTCAGTCCCAGGGGCTCCAGTCTCGAGTACAGTTTGGGTCCCCGAATCCTGTGCCCTGAGCATCACTCACGCCCTTTCCCACACTTTGCTCAGAATGTTCCTGCGGTGTGGCCACATCTCTCCGAAAGGGCCACCCCCTAGGTAGGGGACTAAAAGGATTTCCTGTAGGTCTTTTTTTTCTTGGCCACACCCCGGTGGTGCACACGGCTGACTCCTGACTCTGTTCAGGGGTTATTCCGGGTCATGCTCAGGGGACCCTGTGTGGTGTCCGGAGCCATGTGCAGGGTAGGCTCCTCACCCCTGTACTATCTCTGCCCCATTATTTTTTTGGAGGGGGCTACTCCTCTCTGGTGGGGGGTGAGTGTCAGGTGTGCACCAGCAGGAGCCCTCCTCCACAGTGCACCAGCCTGGAGGCCCCTGCACCCTGCAGGCTGGGGATTGAATTAGGCTTTTTTTTTTTTTCCTTTTCGGGTCACACCCAGCGATGCTCAGGGGTTACTTCTGGCTCTGCACTCAGGAATTACTCCTGGCGGTGCTTGGGGGACCATATGGGATGCCGGGGATCGAACCCAGGTTGGCCGTGTGCAAGGCAAACGCCCTCCCCGCTGTGCTATTGCTCCAGCCCCTGAATTAGGTTTTAAGGCCCACAGTCCATCAAGCGGTCATGTCTCCTTGGCCCCACATTGAAATTGAGTTTTGGGGCCACACACAGCAGCGATCAAGGCTAACTCTTGACTCTGATCAGGGCTCCTGGCGGGTCTTTGGGGTGCCACTGGGGTGCTGGGGATTGAACCCCGGCTGGCTGTGTGCAAGGCCAACACTCCCTCCTGTACCATCACTTCGGCCCCAGCAGCATTAAAGTTTTGAAGCCAGAGCTTCAGCGACACCAAACTCCTTGACTTGTGTGAAACTGTCTCGTCTTTATTACGCTCGACTGGAGGGGCCTGTTTTGGATGTTTCCATCCTTGGGGCCCTACCTGGGGACCTGAGTGTCCTGGGTGCATCCACTCAGGTGGTATGGTGGTTAGCTGTGGGGCGTCCCAGGTTGGGGTGACACGCTGTCTGTTCGTCTGTGAGATACACTTGGGCTGTGTCATCCTTTCGTTGGTTTTGTTTTAGGGCCACACTTGGTGGTGCTCAGGGCTGACTCCTGGCTCTTTGCTCAGGGGTCACTCTTGGTGGGGCTCAGGAGACTCGGGGGGTGCCAAAATCTGGGTCACTCATGTGCAAGGCCAGAGTCTCGCCCTGTCTTATAGTTCCTCAGCCCCTTGAGTCCAGCCTTAAGACTTTTGACTGCTGTGCTGCTGTGAACGTTTGTGGGCGAGAATTTGAGTTCCAGTTTCAACTGTCTGAGCAAATCTTAAAATAGTCCTTTGGGTGGGGCTGGAGCAATAGCACAGCGGGTAGGGCATTTGCCTTGCACGAGGCCGACCCGGGTTCGATTCCCAGCATCCCATATGGTCTCCTGAGCACCACCAGGAGTAATTCATGTGCATCGCCGGATGTGACCCAAAAAAGAAAAAAAATAGTCCTTTGGGGCCTGGGGTGATGCCAGGGGGCTGGAAAGTGCCTGGGTCAACATGGCCCCGCATTGGTGGAGGGACCCCAACAATAAAAGGAGTGGCTCTTTCGGGGCTGGAGTGATAGCACAGCGGGTAGGGCGTTTGCCTTGCACGCGGCCGACCCGGGTTCAAATCCCAGCATCCCATATGGTCCCCTGAGCACCGCCAGGGGTGATTCCTGAGTGCATGAGCCAGGAGTGACCCCTGTGCATTGCTGGGTGTGACCCAAAAAGAAAAAAAAAAGAGTGGCCCTTTCATTGATTTTGCTGATGGTGCTTTTCAGAATTTTTCTTCTTGGGGTCGAAGTCATAGGACAGAGGAGGGCACTTTGCCTGCATGCTACCAACCTAGGTTCAATCCCCAGCATTCCACAGCGGGAGGGGCCCCCCAGCCCTCCCAGGAGTGATCTTGAGTAAACTGAGGTGCTGGAGATGGTTCAGGAGATAATGTACTGGCCTTGCACACAGCCGACCGGGGTTCTATCCCTGTCGGATCCCTGGTGCTCCACCAGGAGTGATCTCTGAGCAGAGTCAAGAGTAAGCCCTGACCACCGTGGGGTGTGGTGTGCCCCTGGCCCCCCCGCCCCATGCAGTTGTGATTTAGAACAGCCCGTTTGTACTATGCTGCCCACACCAGAGCCCCCTGCCTCTTGTGCCCCCTGAGCACCTAGTGGTCCTCAGCAAACAAGCTGGAGCAGCCGAGAACCAAAACTTCCAGATGGGCTGAGCATCACTGGAAGTGGCGTCCCCTCCCAGGTCCCCCCAAAACAAAACCAGGGGAAAAAAAATCACCCGAGTGATTCTTTAGTGCAGCCCTGAAAGGCAATGGCTTTTTTTTTTTTTTTTTGCCCCTGGGCCACACCTAGTGATGCTCGTGGGTTACTCTTGACTCTACTCAGAAACTACTGGCAGAGCTTGGGTCGAACCCCAGTCTGCCATGTGCAAGGCAAAGTGCCCTCCACACTGTACTGTTGCTCTGGCCCTGAAAGTTCAAAATCAAGGCTGGGCCCTGGAACTCTGGACTCTTCAGCCTGGGGCCTCCCCACATCCCACCTGCACGGTCCCTTTAGCACACAGGAGACGTGTCCCCATGCCTGGAATTAGGGATTGCACCTCATCCAGGGCCTGTTGACCCATACCACACCCAGCTTTTTGAAGTGTGCGTGGGGGTGTTTAAGAGACGCAGGTGGGAAGGCAGCAAAGCCCGTTTCTCATTTGCCTGTGATTCCCCACTGAGCTTTGCAGACCGGCAGACCTGAGGCTTTGGGACAGGATGGGAGGCTGTGGAGGGGCGAAGGAATTGGCACCCTGAGGTACCACGTTTGAAGAATTGGCTCTGGTCTTCAAACACGACCTGCTGTCATCACGGAATGTGATGCCCTCTTGTGGCCAAGAAGGGTGGTGTAAAACCAGCCTTTGTTTCTTTTCCCTCCTCTTCCCTCTGTTTCCCTTCTACCTCTCTGCCTCCCACCTCCCTAACTCCCTCCGTCTCCCCTCCCCCTGCTCCCTGGGGCAGAACCCTGGGAACTCAGGTTCACTCCCAGCACATTCAACCAACCGGGTCGGGTGGCTCAGTGCTTGGACCTACCAACGCGGGGCTGCTTGACCCCCATGGTGCTGGGGGTGTGATGTGGTGCCAGAACGCTGGTCCTTGTGCACACCTGTTCTTGGATCCTGCTCTGGCCTGTGCACACCACGGCAAGCACAGAGGAGCAGCCACACCAGGAGCCAGTGTTCAGATGATTTATTTATAGCTTTTCGAGATTTTAATTCAGTTTTTGGGCCATACCTGGCAGTGCTCAGGACTTACTCCTAGCTCTGTGCTCAGAGATCACTCCTGGCAGGCTCTGGGGACCCTATGGGGTGCAAGGCTAACACCCTGGTCTCTGTTCTGTTGCTCTAAGTTCTTAAGAGCATTTTAAGAGTCAGAGAGGTAGTCCAGGGGGATGAGGCAGTTGGCTTGTGAGCAGGCTGACCCCAGCTGGTCCCCTGTACTGCATGTGATACTTAAGACATGCAGAGCCAAGGAGAGACCCCGAGCACTGCAGGGTGAGGTCCAACTCCCCAAAGAATCTCAAAATATTTATTTTTTCTCTTGGTTTCTGGGCCACACCTGGCAATGCTCAGGGATTACTACTGGTGGTGCTCGGGGGACCATATGGAATGTGAGGGATCAAACCCCGGGTCTGTGGCATGCAAGGAAAGTGCCCTACCCGCTGTACTGCCGCTCCTGCCCTGTCAAAATATTTGATTTCTAAAATTAGTGGGCATTTGTGAACCCCCCAACTGGTGATGCTTTTTTTTTTTCCACTGGTGATCCTTGAGAGTGGGGGGGCATGTGGTAGATGAAACTCAGGGCCTCCCCCAGCACAGCCTTAATATTTTATTTTTCAGAGGTTTATAAAATCATTGAGCAAATGACTTTTTTAAAGTGCTGGGGAGGGGCTGGAGCGATAGCACAGCGGGTAGGGCATTTGCCTTGCTCGTGGCTGACCCAGGTTCGATTCCCAGCGTCCCATATGGCCCCCTGAGCACTGCCAGGAGTAATTCCTGAGTGCATGAACCAGGAATAACACCTGTGCATCACCAGGTGTGACCCAAAAATAAAAATAAAAAATAAAGAATTCATCATTTAAAAAAAAATGTGTGGGGGAGCTGGAGCGATAGCACAGCGGGTAGGGTGTTTGCCTTGCATGCGGCCCACCCGGGTTTGATTCCCAGCATCCCATATGGTCCCCCAGCACCGCCAGGAGTCATTTCTGAGTGCAGAGCCAGGAGTAACCCCTGTGCACTGATGGGTGTGACCCAAAAAGAAAAAAAAATGTGCGGGTGACGGCCGGGATTCAATTCCTCCGTCTCCGCGAGCCCGGCAAGCTACCGAGAGTATCGCCCACTTGGCAGAGCCTGGCAAGCTACCCGTGGCGTATTAGATATGCCAAAAACAGTAACAAGTCTCACAATGGAGACGTTACTGGTGCCCGCTCGAGCAAATTGATGAGCAACGGGGTGACAGTGCGGGGGATGTGGGGGCCACGTGTGACACCCAGCAGTGCTCAGGGCTTACTTCGGACTCTGGCGGGGATCACTCCAGGTGGGGATGAGTAAGTACCGTATGGACCCCGGGTTAGCCGCCTGAAGGCAAGGACCCCTTCCCTATTGTCCTATCAAGCTTTTGTGAAAAGGGCACAGGTGCACTGCGACCAGGACCTAGCCGACCCTTAATTAACCCCAGAGGTCAGACACTGTCCAGGTCCCATCGTCTCCTGCCCTGTCCTGGCTCTTGTCTCGGCCGGAGGAGCTCCGGGAGGAAAATGAGTCTGACCTGCCTCATCCAGGAGCGGGACTAAGGCAGTCCAGGTGCGACCCTGGTGGGCTCCGAGCCCTGGACGCCGGCGAGGGAGTGAGGGCAGGAACAGACAGGTCTAAGTCCGACTGAAGCCAAAAACCCGCACTTCCGCCCGGCGTGGCTGTCCCCGCCGGCTGCCAATTATACAGGGGCGGTGCATCTGCGTAAACTGCCCAATCAGAGGCGCCCGACGCGCGACACTCAAATCAGCCTCGAGCACTATCCAATCCATGACTCTTCGGGGGCGGGGTTAAGGGTTTCGACCAATCAGCGGGGCAGGGACGTCGCGGGGAAACTCGCGTGGACCCAGCTCTCGCGGGGCAAGTCTCCAGCGCGCGTCGGCCGCTTTGCAGCCTCAGGTGTTGGGGGGGTGGGGGGGTAGTCCCGTTGTCTCAGCTACTCAGATCGGTGGGTGGGCGCCCGCGAAAATAAACCACGGCGAGACCAGAGATGGTGAGTGCTCTGAGCCCTGAATGGCTGGAGGGTCCCCTGGGGTCTGCCCTGTTCGCTTTGGGACGGTGGGGGCGGGGGTTTCTCAGGGGGGTCCTGACCTGGGTCTGCACGATCGGGGCATGCCCCGGCTCTCAGCATCACCTTGGCGCGGGAAGGGGGGACCCAGATGTTCGCCGCTGCCCTCCGAGGATCCGCCACCGGCTGCCCCACCTGCAAGGGTCACGCCCCCGGTCCCCGGCTTGTCACTCCCTGCAGGGATGTTGGGGATTGGGGCTGGAGGGGTGCAGTCAGGAGTGACTCCTTGCACCCCGGGGTTCCCACAGTGCAGGAGAAAGGGGAGCCTAAGGGATGGGAGCGCCCTGCAGCGCGCTGGGGCCGCAGCCTGCAAAGCCGCGGGGGCCGGGGATAAGGGGACACGCGGGGACCGCGGCCCGAGTCCTTTGTTCGGGGAGCGGGTCGCTCCTGCGGGCTTGGCTGCCCCTCATCTGCCTCATCCAGGCCTGATGGCCTCATTCTGGCCCGGAGCGCCCTCACTGGGTTGGTCCTGAACAGGGGCCCCTCGAATTCCTAGAGACATAAGAGGAATTCTTCCTAAAGGGATCTTTCTGCAAAATGGGGAAGAAAAAGCCCCGAACCTCTCACAGCTAATCGGCATCGGTTTGGGCTAGTTTTTTTTTCCTTTTTTTGGGGGGGTCACACCTGCAGGTGCTGAGGGCTGAATCCTGACTCAGTGACCAGGGGGTCACTGCTGGAGGGACTTGGGAGTGAGGCTGGGGACCAAACTGGGATGGGTTGCGTGCAAATCCAGCAACTTGTTCTTCAAATGGTTGGAGACATTTATGCTTCCTTGAGTTTTTTTAAAATTAGTATTTGCCAAATCTTTTGTTTGTTTTTTTGGGGGGCACACCTGGTGGTGCTCAGGGTTTACTCCTGGCTGTGCACTCAGGAATCATTCATGGCATTGCTCCGGGGACCATATGGGGTTCCAGGGATTGAACTCAGTTGGCGCATGCAAGGCAAATGCCCTTTCTGCTGTAATATTTGCCAAATCTTAACAACAACAACAAAAAGATGCTGGTTTGGGGATTAAAGGGAGCAGTATATATATATATATATATTTTTTGGCTACACACAGTTGTGCTCCGGGCTTACTCCTGACTCTACACTCAGGGATCATTCCGGGGACTTTATATGGTGCCAGGGATTGAACCCCGGTCAGCGGAGTGCAAGGCAAAAACAAAGCAAAAACAAAAACAACCCATACAGGCATTTGCCTTGTATGCAGTGAACCCAGGTTTGATCCCTGCCATCCCATAGAATTCCCTGGGCACCACCAGGAGTAATTCCTGAGCGCACAGCCAGGAGTAACTGTGCATCTCTGTGTATGGCCCACAAACAGAAATAGACGAGCGGGACCTCATGCATCACAGTTCAGGAGTATCAGTAAGTTAAAGGGAGTCACTGCTTCATTTAGGGGCCATGAGAGAGGACAGAGACCCAAAGGCCCAGGGGTGGGGGGGGGGCCAGAGAAATAGTACAGGGGGGAGGGCACTTGCCTTGCATGCAGCAGACCTAGGTTCCACCTCTGGCACCCCAGAGGGTCCCCCGATTTCCCCAGGAGTGATTTCCTGAGTGCAGAGCCAGGAGTAACTAACTCCTGACCTTAGCCAGATATGGTCCCTCTCACCCAGACAAAAAGAATCAGAGGCCAGATTTTTTTGTTTGTTTGTGGGCCATACTCGGCGATGCTCAGGGCTCACTTGTGGGTCTGCGCTCAGGGATCACCCCTGGCAGGGCTCAGGGGACCCCTAGGGGATGTGGGCATTTGAACCTGGGTTGGCCAGGTGCAAGGCAAGCATCCTCCCTGTTGTCCTACGGCTCCGGCCCCTTTTCAGGTTGTTTCAACTTCCTGCTGGGTGTTGCTCACGGTTTGCAATCTCACCCCTCCACTCCTGCTTATTTATTTATTCATTGGGCGTTTCAGGACCTGGTGGTCTTTGAGGATGTGGCTGTCACCTTCTCCCCGGAGGAGTGGGTTCTGCTGGATTCTTCCCAGAAGGAGCTCTACAGAGCGGTGATGCTGGACATCTGTGGGCACCTGGCGTCCATGGGTAAGAGCTGCCCCTATTCTGCCTGACACATTGCGCTGTGCCAAGGCTGGCATTGAGCAGGAATCTTCTGGCACCCAGTATGCCAATAGTATATATATTTTTTCTTTTTGGGTCACACCCGGCAATGCACAGTGGTTCCTCCTGGCTCTGCACTCAGAAATTACTCCTGGTGATGCTCAGGGGACCCTATGCGATGCTGGGAATCGAACCTGGGTCGGCATGTGCAAGGCAAACACCCTCCCCGCTGTGCTATGGCTCCAGCCCCTGCCAATAATATTTGAGTGTGCTTTTTTTTGTTTGTTCATTTTTTGCTTTTTTGGGCTACACCTGGCCACACTCAGGGCTTACTCTTGGCTCTGTGATCAGGGATCACTCCCTGGCGGTGCTCGGGGATCCTATGGGATCAAACCCAGGCTGGCTACGTTGTGCAAGGCAAATGCCCTTCCCAGTGTACTATCGCTCTGGCCCTGAGTATGCTGTGTTTTATTTGTTTTTGGGTCACACCTCCAGCGATGCTCAGGGCTGACTTCTGGCTTTGAGCTCTGGGATCACTCCTGGCTGTGCTTGGGGGGGCACTGAGGGGTGCCAGCAACAGAACCTGGGTCAGTTGCATTCAAAGCATGCAGCTTACCTGTTGTATGGCCCCCAGTGTTGGAATTTGGGGAGAAAATGCAATGATTTGTAAAGCACATATAGTCTTACTCATTCTGAGTCTTGAAACCAATTTTACAAGAAGCATTAAAGGAGCTTTTTAACTTTTTATTTGTTTTTATTTTTGGGCCACACCTGGTGAGGCTCAGGGCTTACTCCTGGCTCTGCACTAAGGAATTACTCCTTGGCAGTCCTTGGGGGAACCCTATGGGATGCCAGGGACAAATCCAGGTTGGCTGCGTGCAAGGCTAATGCCCTCCCTGCTGTACTATATTGCTCTGGCCTAGCTCCTTGGTTAATCGGACCCACAGGCACCTTCCTGTCCTGTTTTTATTTTTATTAATTTTATTAAAAAATTTTATTGATTTTTTTTTGCTTTTTGGGTCACACCCAGTGATGCACAGGGGTTCCTCCTGGCTCTGCACTCAGGAATTACATCGGTTAGTGTTCGGGGGACCTTATGGGATGCTGGGGATCGAACCCGGGTCGGCCGCGTGCAAGGCAAATGCCTTACCTGTTGTACTATTGGTAGTACATAGCTCTAGTCCTTTTTTTTTTTTTTTTTTTTTTGCCTTTTTTTGGTCACACCCAGTGATGCTCAGGTGTTACTCCTGGGTCTGCACTCAGGAATCACCCGTGGCAGTACTCAGGGGACCCTATGGGATGCTGGGAATCGAACCTGGGTCAGCCTTGTGCAAGGCAAATGCCCTACCCGCTGTGCTATTGCTTCAGCCCCAGCTCCGGTCCTCTTGTCCTGTTTTAAAAAATCTCCTTTTTGCTTTCAGATGATGTTCCTAGCTTTGCTGGTGGGACTGTTTCTCAGCAAGATATTTATGAGGATGAAAGCACCAAGGAATGTGAAACAGCAGAGTGGAGCAGAGACAACTCCTGGGCTCCAGGTTTTGGAAAAACTTGTGGAAAAGATAACAGTGAAGAAGATTATCACACAACAGAGACCTGGCATTCCAGGTGAGTTGCATCACAAGAAAGTAGTATTCTGGGACCAGGGTGATAGGGCAGTGGAAAGGGCACCTGCCTAACACGCAGCTGACACGGGTTCGATCCCTGGCATTCCATATGGTCCCCTGAGCACCACCAGAAATGATCCCTGAGTGCAGAGCGAGGAGGAACCCCTGAGCATCTCTTGGGTGTGGCCCCCAAACAAACAAAAAGATAAATAGAAGAGGCGCATATGCTGCCTGAGCCCATGTGCTGCTTGTGCCCACGTGGCTGAGCACATGTGGTGCCCGAGCACATGTGTCGCCTGCATCTCCCCCCTTGAGATGTGTACTTTCATGCTTTCGTGTCCAGTGCTAGGATGTGTGTAGAGCTTCCTCCACCCTTGGAGAAGCCCACGTTCTTTCTTGAGCGCGTTACTCCTACTGTTTTTTCTTTTCCACTTATCCCTTCCTCCTTCCCTCAGAAACCTCTACATAAAATCTATTTACTTCAAAAAAAAAAAAAAAGATAAATAGAAGAGGGGCCAGAGCTATAGGATAGCGGGGAGGGTGTTTGCCTGGCACACAGCTGACATGAGTTCAATCCCCGGCATCCCATATGGTCTCCTAAGCACCACCTGGAGTTAATTCTTTAGTTCAGAGCCAGGAGGAACCCCTGAGCATTGCCTGGGTGTGACCCAAAAAATAAAAAAAAAAGGATTAGTTTTCTACAGAGGTGTCTCTGGACCCCAACCATTTACAGTTTTACAAAAAAGCAAAAAAAAAAAAAGGAGAAAAGAAAGTGCTATTCCCTGAAAGAATGTTACATGTCACCAAGCTTACAAAGCAAGCAGTGCTATGGGGCAGGCTTAATGGGTGGCTGGGAAAATTTGAGACAGTGGTGGAGGGAAGGTGTAACGGTGGTGGGATTGGTGTTGGAATGTTGAATGCTTGTAACAAATCATCATGAACAACTTTGCAAACCAGTGTTTATATAAAGGGTAAGGGGAAAACTGGAAAACATAAATAAATTGAAAAAGAAAAACAAAGACAAATGAAATGCTGAAGGCAAATGAAAAAAATCCACATAAGCCGACAACAAATTTGTGCACTCAAAGAGATTTTTTTTTTTCTTTTTGGGTCACCCGGTGATGTACAGGGGTTACTCTTGGCTCTGCACTCAGGAGTTACTCCTGGCGGTGCTCAGGGGACCATATGGGATGCTGGGAATTGAACTCGTGTTGGCTGCGTGCAAGGCAAATGCCCTACCTGCTGCGCTGTCGCTCCAGCCCCCTCAGAGATTTTTTCACAATGGTTTTCTTGAAATGTGACCTAGTGTTGGAAACATAATGCAGTTGGAAACAGGAAGAAAACCCCCATTTATGAAGTCCAGTTTTCATAATGGCTGTGATCAAAGTCCCTTTTGTGGCATTCATTTCATTCTCTGTTTTTGTTTGCTCGTTTTGTTTTGGGTCACACCCAGCAGTACTCAGGGGTTACTCCTGGCTCTGCACTCAGGAATCACTCCTGGCGGTGTTCTGGGGACCCTATAGGATGCTGGGGATTGAACCCGGGTCGCCCCTCCGGCCCCACTAAAAAAAAAAAAAGTCTTGTTATTAAAACCACAGATAACCACACTCTTATTTTGAACAGCAATCACTGGGCGCAAAGCTTCCCTGAGGTGAAGGATCTGTGTGTCGAGCAGGGCCTCGGCCAGATTCTAGACTTCCACACCTACCAGAAAACGCTCACCGTTCTCAAACACGATGACGATGCCGCCGGCGTGCACGGGACCGACTCCGTGCATCCGCCGCTGCCCCCGAGCGACGCCCCGGGCCGCCGGGTCCGCCGACTTCACCGGTGCCCGGAGTGCGGGCTGGGCTGCAGCTGCCCGTCGGTCCTGCGCCGGCACCTGCGCATCCACAGGGGCGAGCGGCCCTACGCGTGCGTCACCTGCGGCCGCACCTTCCCGCACACGTCGTCCCTGAACCGCCATCGGAAGATCCACACGGCCGAGAAGCCCTTCGCCTGCCCGCAGTGCGGGAAGGGCTTCATCGACATGTCCAGCCTGAGCAGCCACGCGCGGACCCACACGGGCGAGAAGCCCTACGAGTGTCCGCAGTGCGGGAAGGCCTTCGGCTACTCGTCCACCTTCCGCCGCCACCGCATCATCCACACGGGCGAGAAGCCGTACCGCTGCCAGGAGTGCGGCGAGGCCTTCAGCTACTCGTCCACCTTCCGCCGCCACCGTGTCACCCACACCGGCGAGAAGCCCTACGCGTGCCAGGAGTGCGGCGAGGCCTTCAGCTTCCCCGCCGCCTTCCGCCGCCACCGCATGGCCCACACCGGCCGGACGCCCCACGCCTGCGAGCACTGTGGCAAGACCTTCATCTACCTGCAGTCGTTCCGCCGCCACCAGCGCATCCACACGGGGGAGAAGCCCTACGCGTGCGGCCACTGCGGCAAGACGTTCGTCCACCTGCAGTCGTTCCGCAGGCACGAGCGCACCCACGAGGAGGAGGACGACGACGACGTCGTCGTCGTCGCCGCGCAGAAGCCCTACGCGTGCCACCGGTGCGGGACGGCCGTCAGCCCGCCCGTGGCCGCCTTCCTCGGCCCCGCTGCCGCCGCCGCCGCGGTGGCGGCCCCGGGGGAGCAGCCTCAGGTGGCCACCCCGTGTGGGCAGCCCCTCGGCTGGCCCCTCTCCCTGCGGAGACACCTGCAGCCCCGCGCCGCCGGGGAGCAGCCCCCCGCGTGGGAGCTGCTGGAGGGCGCCTTCCGCCAGGACCACGGGAGGCCGCAGCCCGGGGAGCGTCCTTACGAGTGTCCGCTCTGCGGGCCGGGCTGCCGCGGCCACGGGGCCTTGCAGAAGCACCTGAAGGGGCCCACGGTGGACAGGCCCCAGGCGTGTCAGCAGTGCGGCCAGGCGTTCCTCTGGCCCGAGCTGCTCCCGCAGCGCGCGAGGGCGCCCGCTGCCACTGCCACCGCCGCTGCCACCGCCGAGAAGCCCTCCGAGTGCCAGGAGTGCGGCAAGGTCTTCAAGTGGCCGTCCTCGCTCCCCGTCCACATGCGCCTGCACACCGGCGAGAGGCCCTACCCCTGCGGGCAGTGCGACAAAGCCTTCAGCTGCTCCTCGTCCCTGCGGAGGCACGCGAAAACGCACGCGCCAGAGCCACACCCCGGGGGCGGGAGCACAGCCGGGAGAGCGCCGGCCTGGCACGTGGCCGACCTGGGTTCGATCCCCGGCAGCCCTTTGGGTCCCCCGAGCACCGCCAGGAGTAATTCCTGGGCGCAGAGCCCTAAGGAGTCAGCCCTGAGCATCGCCACGAGTGGCGCCCCCCCAATAAAACAAAACAAAAAAGCAGAAATGGAATGACCCTCCCGCACACGTCATGGGGAGCCTGCCCTGCTCAGAGGCGCAGAGTATCTGTGCCGGGAGCAAAGCGCCTCAGGGCTGTAGATCTGGCCTTGACTCTCTGAGTCCCCCCAGCATCGAAGGCCACCCACAGAGGAAGGCCTTGGCAGTGCTTTGGCAAATAGAATTTTCGGGGCCACACAGCTCTCTGAGCACTTGTAGCTATAGAGCACACACGTCGCAGTTGTATGTAGATTTTTTTTCTCTCTTAGGTTCTTAGGCAATAAAAGTTTCATTTCCAGATTGTTGGACAATTCATGGGTGACTGGACATGTTTAATTTTTTTTTTTAATGTAAGACATTTTCTTGGAAACAGAGAGACAGAACAGTGGGTGGAGCATTTGCCTTGCATGCAACCAACCTGGGTTCGATTTGCAGCATCCTGTCAGGTCTGTGTGTTGTACCCCGACCCCGTCCCTGCTCCAGAGCCCACCAGGAGTGATTTTTTTTTTTTCTTTTTGGGTCACACCCGGCGATGCACAGGGGTTACTCCTGGCTCTGCACTCAGGAATTACTCCTGGCGGTGCTCAGGGGACCATATGGGATGCTGGGATTCGAACCTGGGTGGGCCGTGTGCAAGGCAAATGCCCTACCCACTGTGCTATCGCTCCAGCCCCAGGAGTGATTCTTTTTAAGCAGGACTGACCCCTGAGCATCATGCGTGTGGCCCAATGACCAAAAAAAACAAACAAAATTTTTTTTTTCCTTAAGTTAGTTTGGAAACTTAACTTTTGGAGTTTGGGGGCTGTAGCCAACAGTGTTTTGGTTAAGCCAAGGGCATGACTCTTGGCTCTATGCTGAGGGGTCATTTCTGGCAGGGGTCATTGGGGGACAATATAAATACTGGGGATCAGTCTGGGTATTGCTGCAGGCAAGGCAGGAGGCTTAACCCTTACACTATTTCTCTGACTTTTAATTTCTTTTCCTTTTATTTTGGCCATTCCCAGCAGTGCTCAGGGCTGACTCCTGGCTCTGAACTCACAGATCACTCCTGGCAGGCTTGGGGGACCCTATGGGATCACTGTATCACTGTCATCCCGTTGCTCATCAATTTGCTCAAGCGGGCACCAGTAACGTCAGCATTGTGAGACTTGTTACTGTTTCTGGCATATCGAATATGCCACGAGTAGCTTGCCAGGCTACCGTGCGGGCAAGATATTCTTGGTAGCTTGCTGGGCTCTCTGAGAGGGGCAGAGAAATAGAACTGGGGTCGGCTGCGTGCAAGGCAAATGCCCTACTCGCTGTGCTATCGGGATGCCGGGGATCAAATCCAGGCTGACTATGTGCAGGGCAAGTGCCCTCCTTGATGGACTATCGCTCCGGCCCCTGAGAGAACATTTCAGGGGCTGAAGTGGAGCGACAGTCCAGCAGGGAGAGCAGTTGCCTTGCACACAGCCAATCCGGGTTCGATCCCCTTGTCCTGTAGAGTCTCCTGAGCACTGCCAGCAGTAATCCCCAAGTGCAGAATCAGGAGTAAGCCCTGAGCATCACCGGGCGTGGTCCCAAAACCAAAATCAAATTGAAACAAAAATAAAGCGCACTTCAAGTCAGTTAGAGCTTTAAGTCATTCTGGCTTTCCGTGTCCATAGATCTGTCCAACTGCTGGCCACAGACAGGACGATCCCTGAAGCGCTAACTTCCTTGGGCCCTGAGGCCCTTTGGCGCCCCCTTCCCAGGGCTCCTGAATCACTCACCCAAACATGTCCAAATTATGCCCCCTTCCCTTCTCCCCTTCGGTGTCATGTCCCCCTGCCTGTGTCTGGTGGGGCTCCTGATACGAGGACTAGTCTCCCACTTGCCACCTCGTAAAGTACTGAAGAATAAAGCTCCCCTGTGCTATCTTTGTTTTTTTTTTTTTTTTGCCAACGCCCCCCCTCTGCTGTTCTCAGGGGTTACTCCTGACTCAGTGCTCAGGGATCACACTTGGTGGTGCTCAAGAGACCAGATGGGGTGCTGGGGATCAAACCTGGGCCAGGCACATACAGACCAAGTGCCCTTCCCACTATCCTCTCTCCTACCCCTCTGGCTTCATTTTTGTTTTTTGTTTTGTCTCGGGCCAGACCTGGCAGTGCTCGGGGCTTACCCCTGACTCTGTGCTCAAGGATTACTCCTGGTGATGCTCAGGGGGCCCTATGGGTCGCTGGGGAAACCCAAATCCAAAAGAGTTGTGTGCCATCAAGCTAGACACAATTATCTAGAATTCTGGTTTTTCCTAAATGTGTAAGATGAGATTTTTAAATAACTCATCTAACAAAAAAGAATTTTGATGTTTCTGAATATTCTGCCTTCAGTGATAAAATTATTTGATCCTAAATAAGGAGTTAGATGAGAATAAACCTCATTACAATGGGAAGCATGAACTCAAAGGATGTTCTCTAACAAGAGAATGGGCACGGGGCTGGAGAGACAGGACAGTGAGGAGGTGTGTTTGCCTTGCAAGTGGTTGACCTGGGTTCGATCCCTGGCATCCCCTAGGGTCTCCCAAGCACTTCCAGGAGTAATTCCTGAATGCAAAGTCAGGAGTAACCTCTGAACATCACTGGGAGTGGCTCTCCCCAAATAAACACCCCCCAAATCCCAAATAAACCCAAAGCAGGCTTATTGGGGTGCTCCTGGTGAGGTTCAAGGGTCTCTAAAGAGGCCAGTGAAGTTGCACCCGATGTATGGCTGAATGGGTATCCTTGTTTAAACTTTTTATTAAAATTTTTTTTTTTTTTTTTTTTTTTTGCTTTTTGGGTCACACCCGGCGATGCACAGGGGTTACTCCTGGCTCTGCACTCAGGAATTACCCCTGGCCATGCTCAGGGGACCATATGGGATGCTGGGATTAGAACCCGGGTCGGCCGCGTGCAAGGCAAACGCCCTACCCGCTGTGCTATCTCTCCAGCCCCTTAAAAAATTTTTTTAATCGAAGGAAGGAATTTATCTTTTTTTGAGGGGGGAGCACGTCCGACAATGCTCAGGGGTTACTCCTGCTCTGCACTCATATATCAGGGGGCCCTATGGGATGTTAGGGATGGAACCCAGGTTGGCGGTGTGCAAGGAAAGCTCCCAACCCACTGTACTGTCTCTCCGGCCTGCACGGGCATCTTAGAGGGCAACTTGCTGTGGGGGAGGGGGGTGGAGTGGGATGTGGGAGTAGCTTGAGCAACTCAGTCTATTCTGGGTAGCAGGTTCTGTCTCTGCCAGACAGGGATTGGCTGGCACCAGGGCCTGCTGTTGCCAGCTTGGAGCTTCTGTGCAAGTTCCAGAAATTCCAACGGGTTGAAAACATTGCTGGTGGCTTCAAGAGCCCCGTCTGCAGGTTCTCACTAGCGATTCCAAGGTGCTCTTTGGCTCAGAGCCCCCTGGGCCCACCCAACAGGGCTATTGCTTAGAAAGATGTGAGACAAAGAGGGGAAATATAGTTCAAGCCCAACACAGGCTGGGGCCGCAGGGGAGGTACAGCAGGGAGGGCACTTGGCCTTGCACACTGCTGACCTGGGTTCCATCCCTAGCATCCTGAGCCCACCAGGGGTGATCCCTGAGTATCCGAGCACCGCTGGGTATGGCCTAAAAACAAAATAAAAAAAAAGAGAGAGAGAGAGAGAGGGCCCGGAGCAATAGTACAGCTGGTAGGGTGATTCACACGGCTGACTCAGGTTTGATCCCCGGATCCCATAAGGTCCCCTGAGCACCACCAGGAGTAATTTCTGAGCTTTTGCTGGGTGTGGCCGAAGAGGGGTGGGGAGAGAGAGAGACGAGAGGCAGAGATGAGAGATCAGAGACAGAGACAGAGAGAGGAAATAAGCATAAAGCAGAGACAAGCAAGCGAGAGATATGTTTCAAGCTTGAAGAACAAGACTAGAGCAACTGATAAAGGGGCTGGAGCACTGCCAGGAGTGACTTCTGCAGACTCCTCCCGGGGAGGAGTGGAGGGGGGCAGGCATGCTGGAGCCCGCGACTGGGAGGCTGGTCTCTGCAGCCCCAGCTCCCCACTCCCTGGCCCCCCACAGCCCCAAATGTGAGCTCCCAGTTTCACCTGTTGCACAATGACAAGTTACTCCTTTTCCCTGACCACCTCTGCCCTCCAGATTGGAGTTGAGAACCGCTTCCAAAATGCAGGACTCGCACCAAACACGGCCCCTTCCAGCTGCGGATCAACTGCCTCTCAGTCCCGTCCTGCCACAGGGTCCTCGAAGGCACACAAGTGACAGGGACCCGCACAGAAGGGGGCTGACAGGGGGCGGAGTCAGAACCGAGGCCCCGTCCTCTTTCTGATTGGGCGGCGTGGTGAGACCTGCACCTTGATTGGAAACTGAGGAGTCCCCATTGCACGTGCTTCCCCAAGCTCCTAGTTGGAGCAAGTGACCAGGCACGGCCCTGTGCCACAATGGATCAGAACCCTGAAATGGGCTCATCTGGTTGCTAGCAGATCTCTCTATGTGGCCAGAAGGGGACAAGAAGTCCAGGACACCACCTAGGTCGGGCCAGGGCAGTCACGGTAGATGTGTGATCTGTGAGGTCTAAATTCTTGGGGCCAACTGGCGTAGTAGCTGGGTTATCAGTACAGAGGGCGCCACCCTCTGGAAGGACGTGTCCTTTGACGTGAGGCCATGACAACGGTGGGCGGCCACAGGAAGTGCTCTCTTCTGGTGAACGTTTGCAGGAGAATGTCAAGTTCTGGCAGTGACAGGGGGCACTGGTCACCAAGGGAATGAACGGGCAAAAATCCCAGATGGCTTGGAAGTGTTTTCTGCATCAATGATCAGAAAGGATTCAGTTATTGTGTGGGGATGATTCGGCTTTTGTGTTGGAACGGTGACTTGGAACATCGGATTAATCTTCAGACTATTGGTATAAATCTAGAGATGAGATTGATGGCATTCCCCACCCTGGTGGTCCTTCGAGTTTGAACATGCCTCTGACAACCAACCGCAGGCCAGGCCTCCCCGCTATGGATGGAAGTTAGCAACCCTGAGGAATCCGGATGTACCACGTCCTATATCCCACCTGGATTTATGCCGCCTCAGAAACCCCATTCTGCACTGTAGCACTGTTGTACTGTCATCCCATTTTTCATCGATTTGCTCGAGCGGGCACCAGTAACGTCTCCATTGTGAGACTTGTTGTTACTGTTTTTGACATATCAAAACACTACTGGAGGGATCGGAGCGATAGCACAGCGGGTAGGGCATTTGCCTTGCACGCGGTAGACCCTGGTTCGATCCCCGGCATCCCATATGGTCCCCCAAGCACTGCCAGGAGTAATTCCTGAGTGCAAAGCCAGGAGTAACCCCCGAGCATCGCTGGGTGTGACCCAAAAAGCAAAAAAAAAAAAAAAAAACAAACACTCCTGGTAGCTTGCCAGGCTCTGCTGTGTGAGTGGGATACTCTCGGTAGCTTGCTGGGCTCTTGGAGAGGGACGGAGGAATCGAACCTGGGTCGGCTGCGTGCAAGGCAAATGCCCTACCCGCTGTGCTATTGCTCCAGCCCCCATTCTGCACTACCATTGTCAATATCCATGCTCTGGGGGAAGGGGTTCTCCCAAGCAATACTCAGGGCTGTGTTGGGCCAAGGTGCTCAGTGCTAAAGCTCTCAAGTGCTCAGCGGCCATGTGGTGCTGGGGATGAAACCCTCTAACTGCTGTACAACCTCCAGGCCCCATATCCACACACTGAAAGGGCGATTTTGTCTTGGTGTCCATAATTTCATTACCTTTCATTAGAGAACAAAAACAGACTAGCTTATTTTACTTCCGGCAGCAATAGCTCAAGAGAACATCACTGAACATGATTATTTTCGGGGAAACCTCCCCCTTAATAACCACCCCCTCCAGGTTGGGATAGTCCCCTGGGTAAAGTTGCCTGAGTTTAACTCAGGTAATCAGGGTTGCAAATGTGCCTAGGCCAGAAATGAATGACTGACTTTAATGCTATACTTTGCTCTTTTTTTTTTTTTTTTTTTTTTTTGCTTTTTGGCTCATTCCCAGCAGTGCTCAGGGGTTACTCCTGGCTCTGCACTCAGGAATCACTCCTAGCGGTGCTCGGGGGACCTTATGGGATGCTGGGAATTGAAGCCAGGTTGAGCCGCGTGCAAGGCAAACGCCCTCCCTGCTGGGCTATCGCTCCAGCCCCTATGCTTTGCTCTTAATGGACCTATTCATTCTTTTGTTTTCTTGAGCCACCCCAACAGTGCTCAGGGCTTTCTCCTGGCTCTGCGCTTAGGGATCACTCCTGGCGGGGTTGGGGGACAATATAGGGTGCTGGAAATCAAACCCGAGTTGGCCACATGTGAGGCAAGTGCCCTACCCATTGTACTATCATTCTGGTCCCATTTTATTTTTTGGGGGGGTGCCATACGCAGCAATGCTCAGGTCTTACTCCTTACTCTGCACTCAGGGATTACTATTGTTGGTGCTGGGGACCATATCAGATGCTGGATATCAGACCCGGCTCAGCTGTATGGAAGTCAAGCACCCTACCAACTGTATTATCTCTTTGGCCCAGGTCCCATGTTAATTCTCTATGTACCTATTAACTTTTCTGGGGGGGTCGGGGGTACACTCAGTAAGCCCTGAGAGCCACAGGTGTGGCCCAAAAAGCAAAAAAAAAAAAAAATCGAAGCACATGGGGTCAGAGTAATAATATAGTAGGTAGGGCGTATGCCTTGCACACAGCTGACCTAGATTTGTTCCCTGGCATCCCATATGGTCTCCCAAGCATCGCTAGAAATAATTCCTGAGTGCAGAGCCAGGAGTAACCCCTGAGCATCACTGGTGTGACCCAAAAACCGAAAGACACACACACAAAAGAAAATAAAAAAGAAAAACAAAAAAGGACGTAGCTCAATTTTTTAGAGGTGTCACTGTGAGATTAAATTTTGTATTATGTGTAGTCCTAGTACTAAAGTATGTAAGCCTTAACCTTTTTTTCCCTTAAATTAGCTGTATGCACAAATGTCTTCATTTATTTTCATAAAGCAGAAAAAGTCAAGTCATTGTATTGTCTTTTTTTAACCCTCCCTCCAATAATGGGAAATGGTGCAGATAAGGGTTTGTTAATCAAGTGAGTGAGGCGAGATATGTAAAATACAGAGAAGCTATATAAATCATGGTATCAAATGATGAAGTTTGGTCTATAAAATGTAATGTATTTATAAATTCTCAACAGGTGCCACAAAGGCTGAATTAGAAGCTTCATGTCTGCATGGAACTTCCTATATATATATATATTTTGCTTTTGCTTTTTGGGTCACACCCGGCGATGCACAGGGCTTACTCCTGGCTTATACACTCAGGAGTTACTCCTGGCAGTGCTTGGGGGACCATATGGGGTGCTGGGAATCGAACCTGAACCTGGGTCGGTCGCTTGCAAGGCAACCACCCTGCCCACTGTGCTCCAGCCCCAGAACTTCCTATATATATATATATATATATTTTTTTTTTTTTCTTTTTGGGTCACACCTGGCAATGCACAGGGGTTACTCCTGGCTCTGCACTTAGGAATTACCCCTGGCCGTGCTCAGGGGACCATATGGGATGCTGGGATTCGAACACGGGTCGGCCGCACGCAATGCCCTACCCGCTGTGCTATTATTGCTCCAGCCCCAAACTTCCTATATTTTTAATGTGTATGATGGCATTAATTTTTCTGGAATAGTAAACTCTGCCTATTGCTCTGAAAAAAAAAAAGAATAAAAGGAATATGCAGAAGCAGCATTGCCAGTAATGAGTCAAGTCCTCTCAATGCAGCTAGGCCTACAAACCGGTGCTACCTTTCACCCTCATCTCAGCCACAAAAGCATTTGCCTCCCAAATAATGCAATTATCCACCCCCACACGGGGAGATCCACATGGGCTTCCCACTTCCGCATGGAGGCTCACTACCTTGCTCTCTGCTTGGAGATCCCTGACATAAGGTTTATACTATTAGGAATAAGAGATACTTGACATTTACTTACAGTTTTTAAAAAATGTTTTTGGTTTTTGGGTCACACCCAGCATTGCTCAGTGCTTACTCCAGGCTTTGCATTCAGGGATTTCTTCTGGCAGTGCTCAGGGGACCCTGTGGGTTGTCGGGGATCGAACCTGGGTTGGTTGCATGCAAGGCAAGTGTCCTCCCTGCTGGACTATTGCTCTGGCCCAGGAATAAGATACTTGAATTTAAAAAGAGAAGACAGGAGTAAAAGGAAAACACACTGGCGACAAAACTGCTAAAGGATATGATCTTTAGTACTTCAATACCAGAATAAACTTGACACAATAACAGTTATATGTTCTCTAGAATGAGCTATCTTTATATACTTTCCTTGTTAAATATAATAGATAACACTCACAGAGACATTTGTAAATCTAGGTGACACGTTTTCTAAAAAATAGAAAACTTTCTTCTCCCCCGATGGTTTTTGGGTTATACTTGGCAATGCTGAACACATAAAGCTATTTGGTTTCTTTATAAAGCTTTATGTGTTGGGCTGGAGCCATAGCATAGCGGGTAGGGCGTTGCACCCGGCCAAACTGGGTTCGATCCCTCTGTCCCTCTTGGAGAGCCCGGCAAGCTACCGAGAGTATCTTGCCCACACGGCAGAGCCTGGCAAGCTACCCATAGCATATTTGATATGCCAAAAACAGTAACAAGTCTCACAATGGAGATGTTACTGGTGCCCACTTGAGCAAATCGATGAGCAACGGGATGACAGTGATACAGTGACTTGGTGATGCTCAGGGGTTACTCCTGACTCTGTATCAGGAATTATTCCTGGCTCTGCACTCAGGAATTACTCCTGGCAGTGCTTGGGGGACTCTATGGGATGCTAGGGATCAAACCCAGGTTGGCTGCATGCAAGACAAGCGCCCTTCCCGCTGTTCTATCTTTCTGGCCCTTAGAAAACTACTCTTAGCAAAAACAACAAATTCATTTGTCCAACATATAAAGGAATGAAACAGGTAGTCAATAAAAATGGAAGTAGGGTTGGGGATGGGGGTTGGCATGATAGCACATGGGTTTCATCTTGGCACCAAAATAAAAAAGAAACTGGAATTAAGACTGGTGTGTAATTTAGGGCACCAAAAGTTGTAAGAGAAAGGGCCCAGAGACAGTGTATTCTTAAGTGCCTCTTTCAATAATGGAAGAATCCAGAAATAAGGGGCAGCTTCCCTCAATGAAACTTGGGAAGTGAGTTTCCAACATTGTGGCTGGGGGGTAGGGGAGATATTGTGTTTGTGTGTGTGTGTGTAGGTTCAACAGGATGTGTGTCTGCTATGAGGAACAAGGCGCTGACACTTCCCAGAAATCATGTCACTATGTCTTTAGAAATGCTGGGGATGTAGGGACCTGCAGGGTGAGGCAATTCCCAGCAAGAAGCTGAGGAAGTGGCCTGGTAGCCTCTAAGGAGCCAGAGGAAAATGCAAGGCTCTGTGGCAACCTGCAAGCAGAGGGTCTGTGGCCTTTGCTGCTGATGCTGGAATTAATGTTCAGGGCGTGATGTTGGGTTCCCAGGGGCCGAGCCTCATGTCATAAAATTCTGCTGAAATGCAGGCCCACAGATTTCCACACATCTATCCCTTAATGATGAGGAATGACTCAGCAGGAGTGACCCCCGAAGCACTGTCAGGTATGGTCCACAAAAAAGCAAAATTTCTTTCCACAGTAACATTTTCTTTCTTTTGGCTTTTTGGGTCACACATGGCGATGCTCAGGGGTTACCCCTGGATCTGCAATCAGGAATTACTCCTGGTGATGCTCAGGGGACCATATGGGATGCTGGGGATTGAACATCAAACTAAGAAGCTTCTGCACTTCAAAAGAAACAATGACCAAAATACAGAGAGCCCACAGGACGGGAAAGAATATTTACCCAATAACCATCTGGTAAGGGTTTAATATCCAGGATATACAAGACACTAGTAGAATTGTACAAGAAAAAAATCTTCCAACCCCAACAAAAAATGGGGAGAAGAAATGAACAGAAGCTTCCTCAAAAAAAAAGAAATACAAATGGCCAAAAGGCACATGAAAATATGCTCCACATCACTAACATCAGGGAGATGCAAATCAAAACAACAATGAGATACCATCTCACACCACTTGCTGCATGCAAGGCAAATGCCTCCTCATTATACTATCACTCAGGCCCCTCCACAGTTTTGGGGAGGAACACAAAAATAGTATCCAACAGAATCAAATGTATTAAGAGGAACTAAAAATTTTTATTTATTTACTTATTTAGGTTTGGGGGCCACACCCAGCAATTCTCATGATTGTACTCCTGCTATGCACTCAGAAATTAATCCTGGCAGTGCTCGAGGGACCTTATGGGATTTCAGGGATTGAGTCTGGGTCAGCCGCACACAAGAAAATCACCCTATCCCCGTACCATCTCTCTGGCCCCTTAAAGTTTTAGTAACTAAAAAATGCAGAAATGGGGACCGGAGAGGAAGTAAACAGGTTCGGAGACTGCCTTGCCTGTGGTTCATCCCTGCTTGATCCCCAGGACCACATAGGGTTCCCTGAGCACAGCTAGGTGTGCCCCCTCCTCCATCAAAAAAAAAATATATATATAGCAAAGATGGGGAGATAGCAAATCAGAAATGCCCAAGATCTGGAATAGTGGACCAGAAAGGAATGTAAACAAAGGAGACAAAACCTTTCATGTAAAATGTTGTTCTTCTGCATGCTGAAAACAGGTAAGAGAACAAACATAACCTCTCTGTACCTTAACTGCAAACCATAATGCCCAAATGCCCAAAAGGTGGGGGAAGGAGGGATGAAGGAAGCAGGGGAAAAGGAAGGAGAGAGAGAGAGAGAGAGAGAAAAGGAAAGTATCTGCTATAGAGACAGGCTGGGGAGGGTGGCAGGAGGGAAACTGGGTATATTGGGTGGTGGGAAATGTACACTGGTGGAGGGATGGGTGTTGGAACATGGTATGACTGAAACCCGACCATGATCAGCTTTGTAACTCTGTATCTCACAGTGACTCAATAAAAACATTTTTTTTAAAAATTATGGTCTTGCAAAAAAAATTAATTTTCAAAGTTTTTTTTTTTGGGTCACACCTGGCAATGCACAGGGGTTACTCCTGGCGGTGCTCAGAGGATGAAAGGGCTTATTTGGACAGTATCATTTAGTATGACAGTTCCCTATGACTCATGAAATCCAAGTCTACTTGAACATACTTTTTTCAAAAAGTAAACACTAAAAGAGTGAAGCAAAAACTGAATTATTTGAGATTTTAGTAACTTTTAAGCTTCACTACTCCTAGTACCAAAAAAAACAATAAAAATAACCCCCCTGTCATTCAATGTGCTGATAAAGTATTTTGCAATTAAATAACAAAACTGTGTTCTTTCACATGCAAATTACTGGTTTCAAAAGACACTGTCACACAGATGATGCAAGCATGACAGAAACATGCAATTAGCATGTTCACCTAGGCATGGAGCACTGGTGGCTCACATGCGGCTGTCCCTTTGGACATAATGGACAAGAAATGGTGATTTTTGCCAACATTACATGATTTATTGCAGTTCAGCACTTTTCAGTAAAAATGACACAATTAAGATAACAGAGGGGGGCTGGAGCGATAGCACAATGGGTAGGGCGTTTGCCTTGCACGCGGTCGACCCGGGTTCAATTCCCAGCATCCCATATGGTCCCCTGAGCACTGCCAGGGGTTATTCCTGAGTGCAGAACCAGGAGTAAACCCTGTGCATCGCCAGGTGTGACCCAAAAAAGCAAAAAAAAAAAAAAAAAGATAACAGAGGGCAAGATACAAATTGGCAGGTGCTCAAAGCCTACAGTAACAGAATATGCGCAGTCTAGGTGAAGGAGACACAGAGGGCTATGCATTTTACCTGCAAAAGGCTATGCTCTTACCAACAGTCCGAACCCCAAAATGACACAGAACCAAGATTGTATTAAGAATGAGGCAGTACACAGAGAGGCGGGGTGGGGTGTGGGGAGGATGGGGTGGGGTGGTGGGAGGGATGCTGGGACCATTGGTGGTGGAAAATGGGCACTGGTGGAGGGATGGGCATTGTATGACTGAAACATAAGCACAAAAGTTTGTAAGTCTGTAACTGTACCTCACAGTGATTCACTAAATTAAAAAAAAAAGGAAAAAAATGAGGCAGTACAGGCACAAAGTCAGATCAAAGTGTATTAAAGACCTCAATATCAGACATGAATCCATAAGGTACATGGAGTAAAATGTAGGCAGAACCCTCCATGACACTGAAACTAAAAGCATCTTTAAGGATGAAACACCACTGACCAAGCAAGTGGAAACAAACATAAACAAATGGGACTACATCAAACTGAGAAGCTTCTGCACTTCAAAAGAAACAGTTAGCAAAATATAGAGAGAGCCCACAGAGTGGGAAAGAATATTTACCCAATACCCATCTGATAAGGGATTAATATCCAGGATATACAAGACGCTAGTAGAATTGTACAAGAAAAAAACCCCTCCAACCCCATCAAAAAATGGGGAGAAGAAATGAATAGAAACTTCCTCAAAAAAGAAATATAAGTGGCCAAAAGGCACACAAAAATATGCTCCACATTGCTAAACATCAGGGAGATGCAAATCAAAACAACGATGAGATATCATCTCACACCCAGAGACTGGCACACATTCAAAAGAACAAAAGTAACCAGTGCTGGCGTGGATGTGGGGGAAAAAGGGACGCTCCTTCACTGTTGCTGGGAATGCCGACTGGTCCAGTCTTTCTGGAAAACAATATGGATATTCCTTCAAAAACTAGAAATTGAGCTTCCATATGACCCCGCAATACCACTTCTGGGAATATATCCCGAGGATGCAAAAAAGCACTGTAGAAATGGCATCTGCACCTATATGTTCACTGCAGCACTGTTCACAATAACCAGAATCTGGAAACAACCCAAGTGCCCAAGAACAGACGATTGGTTAAAGAAACTGTGGTATATCTATCTACACAGTGGAATACTATGCAGCTGTTAGGAGAGATGAAGTCATGAAATTTGCTTATAAATGGATAAACATGGAGAGTATCATGCTAAGTGAAATGAGCCAGAAAGAGAGGGACATAGGAGGATTACACTCATTTGTGGATTATAAAATAACATGAGACAGACACCCAAGGACAGTAGACACAAGGGCCAGGAATACTGCCCATAGTTGGAAGCCTATCTCATGAGCTGGGGGAGAAGATAGCTTAAATAAAGGGATCACCAAGTCAATGATGGTTGGAGGAATCATTTGGGAGGGGAGATGTGTGCTGAAAGTAGATAAAGGACCAAACATGGTAACCTCTCAGTATCTGTATTGCAGACCCTAATGCCCCAAAGTAGAGAGAGAGTATGGGGGAAATTGTTGGAAAGGAGGGTAGACTGGGGACATTGTTGGTGGAAAATGTGCACTGTGGAGGGATGGGTGTTTGATCACTGTATGATTGAAATTCAAAGATGAAAGCTTGGGGGCTGGAGAGATAGCACAGCAGGTAGGGTGTTTGCCTTGCACGCGGCAGACCCGGGTTCAAATCCCAGCATCCCATATGGTCCCCTGAGCACGGCCAGGGGTAATTCCTGAGTGCAGAGCCAGGAGTAACCCCTGTGTATAGCCGGGTGTGACCCCCCCCCCAAAAAAAGCAAAGATGAAAGCTTGTAATTGTATCTCACAGTGATTCAGTAAAAAAAAAAAAAAAAAAAAAAAGAATGAGGCAATAACAAAGGCTAACAAAAGCATACTTTCCTGGGCCAGGAAGATAGATGGTTCACAGTCTGGGGGGCAGTTTTATTTCTTCACTTATTGAGTCACACCTGGTGATGCTCAGGGGTTACTCCTGGCTCTGCACTCAGGAATCAGTGATGCTTAAGGGGGATCATATGAGAAGCTGGGGATCCCCGGGTTGGTTGTGTGCAAGGCAAATGCCCTATCCACTATACTATTGCTCTGGGCCCCAAGGTGGGGGCGTGGGCGGGCAGCTTTTGAATGTGGCAACTCCGGGCTTGATCTCTGGCACTGTATGGCCCCTGGAATACTGCACGGAGAGTCGTCCCCACCCCCAACCCTCTACCAAGTATCACTGAGTGTGATTTCTAAAGAAAAACCAAAAAGACTTTTCTGCAATGAGTTTTCATGTCCAAAATCTGTGAAAGGCTATTTGTTTTGGGCCATGCCTGGAGATGCTCAGGCTTACTCCTGACTCTGAACTCAAGGATCACTCCTGGAAGGCTCAGGGGACTATATGGGGTGCTGGGAACTGAACCCGGGTCAGCCATGTGCAAGGTGAATGCCCTCCCTGCTATACTACTGCTCCAGCACCTGAAATGCTATTAGTACCAGAAACGCTCTAATTCTTACCTACTCCGAAGACCTCTCGTGTCTGCTTACATTTTCTATTTTTATTTATTTATTTATTTATTTATTTATTTATTTATTTATTTATTTTTGCTTTTTGGGTCACACCTGGCAATGCACAGGGGTTACTCCTGGCTTTGCACTCAGGAATCACCCCTGGCGGTGCTCAGGGGACCATATGGGATGCTGGGAATCAAACCCAGGTCGGCCACGTGCAAGGCAAACGCCCTACCTGCTGTGCTATTGCTCCAGCCCCCTATTTTTATTTTTTGAGGAGGGTGGTTACCCCACACTCAGTGGTCCTCAGGGCTTACTCCTGACTCTGTATTGAGGAATCACTCCTGGGGCTACGGAACCTATGTGGTGCCAGGGATTGAATTTAGGGCCCATGCAAGGTAACCAATTCTTGAGTCCTCTGCTCCCATCTTCAACCAGGTTTTGGGGGTGGGGGGAAAAGAAGAAAGAGGTTTCCCAGGTTCTTTTTAAAAAATTTATTATTTTTTAATTTTTTAATAAGTGAGTCACCGTGAGGGTACAGTTACAAATTTACCCATCTTCGTGCTTGTGTTTCCCTCATACAATGTTTGAGAACCCTTCCCTCCACCAGTGTTCATTCTCCATTCCAGGTTCTTATTTAGGCTTTCTCCCAGAGTGTGTCTTGACAGACATGACCGGGTTTGAGGGGTGCCTGCCGGTTTCCCTGTCTTGCTTCTCTCTAGTATGTGTTCTCATGTGGACATGCCAGTCTGTGAGATAGCAGAACACCTTCCCACACTGCTGACACTCTTGGGGCTCTGTTCTGCAATACTTACTCAAGTGCAAGTGCATGGATGGCTGATACCGGAAGGCTTTGCCGTACTGTGAGCAGCCAAAGGGGTTATCCTCAGTATGCTTCCTCACGTGACTGTGGTGGGTGGTGGAGTAGTGAAACGTCTTCCTGCAGTACTGACACTTGAAAGATTTCTCCCTGGTGTGCATCCTTTTGTGCATCCGCAGGGCCGTGGGAATACTTGTATGCCTTGTCACACTGCTGGCATTCATAGGTCCTCTCCTCACTGTGTGTCCTCAAGTGCTACCTGAGATTTGAGGAGAAGGGGAAGGCTTTTCCACAGTGCTGGCACTCAAAGGGCCTCTCCCCGGTGTGGCGGATTATGTGGATTCGAAAGGAGGAGGCTGACTGGAAGGAGGAGGCTGACTGGTAGCTTTCCCACATTGCTTACATTCGTAAGGGTTCTCCCCAGTGTGGTTCCGGATATGCTGTTTGAGGATTGAGTTGTACATAAAAGTTTTCCCACACATGTTGCACGCATTGATGTTTTGGCCGAAGTGATCTTTCACATGCCCACGGAAGTAATAGGGGGAAATGAAGACTTTTCCACACTCCTGGAACTTCAAAGATTCCTTACTACCAAGACTCTTCCCTTGTCTCTTTGATGCTCTCCCACCATCCTGTGGCTGATGAGGTTCCTCCCTGATGTTGGTCTGCACCTGAGCTCTCAGGTAGGAGACAGCCCTGCAGGCTCGTGCGCCTTCGTCATCTGGAGGTGTGTGTCCAGGGTGAGACCTGCCTTGGTTCTGCAGGGAAGAAGTCTGGGGGAACTTTTCCACACTGAGTGCATTTCTGACGTTTCCTGGTGGGAGGCTCACACTCGGGGGTAGGCAAATTTGTGATCAGCTTCAGGGTTTCTTCATCGTCAGGACCTTCATTGCTACTAGCATAAGAATTCTCCAGCAAGTGATTCCTGTTTATAATAGGAAACACACAATCAGGGATGAACCTGTGATTCTTCATGCTGCTCTTTGAAGCATGTCCGCAATGACTGTGCCCATGAGTCCCATTTTCACTGAATGGGTTATGTTTCCTGTGTTATCTCCATGGTCACAATGTGAAGCAAGTGCAATGTTCTGGTGAGAATGTAAATACAGCCTCCAAAGTTGCTTTTCATATGCTAAAAGGTTTTCAACTGAACTAGGTATCCAATGTTCTATACATATATAACATGTTTATGAAAATCATGTAGTATGAAAACTCTGAGTACACATTGGTTAGCTATGGTTTACGCTTGTTCTTTCTTTCCAATTCAGTCCAGCACATCTAATAATCCTCCCACTCACTTTACATTCCCATCCTGGGATTAGTGCTGATCTCCAACATTATGAAATAGCCATTTATCTCCCAAAACAGACCAGGAAACATTTCTTGTGAATCTTACTATGTCCTCTTCACTGAATACTTGCTTCAAAATATGGCCCTGACAACTTGATTCACTAGTCTCCACCTGTGTGAAACAATCTGTAACAATCAGCACCACCATTGAATTTCTTGGAAGAGACATGAGGAAATAGAAGAAAATATACATTTGGATTTATATTTTACCAATACAAAAATAGAAACATGTAAGGCAGAATGGACATGTGAACAAGGGTAAAACTTACATAAGATTTTGCTAGCAATACAGGAAATATGTTCAAATGACATCCTGATCTCGAGAAGTTCTTTGGAGAATAAAGAGATGGATATGATTAAAATAGTATTGCTGGGGCTGGAGCGATAGCACAGCGGGTAGGGCGTTTGCCTTGCACACGGCTGACTGGAGTTTGACTTCCAGCATCTCATATGGTCCCCCGAGCGCCACCAGGAGTAATTCCTGAGTGCAGAGCCAGGAATAACCCCTGAGCATTGCCAGATGTGACCCAAAAAGAAAAAAATATATATATAGTATTGCCACAGCAAAGCAGGAAGTCAGCAAAAATGCACATGGCCCAATGCTACGTTTATTACAGAACTCTAGAATAACTCAGGTAGGGGAGCACAAGACAAATGTCCAGCAGAAACACCAAGGAAACAAGGCCTGGACCATGTTTCTACTTGCCACATGTGGATATCTTTCCTTATCTAGAACATGGGCCTCCAGCGACTCTTGCTTGCCTGTGTTTGCACATCCAAAGGTTAGAGAAGAAGCTTTTTCCCATTATCCCAGCACCTCTGGAAATGGTTGGGGTGCTATACTGCTCATGAGGGAGTATGTCACAAGGATGAGCATTCTTTGAGATAGGCAAGGCACTGTAGTCTCCAGGTCTATGATTTCTGGGAAATGTGGGTTAACTGAAGCAAAACTGCATGTCCATAGTGTTAACCTCAGTGGAAATCTCACTGAGGATGAAAGTGTGAAGGTGCTGCCCTCATGTTGTCCCCAAGTGGCCCTGGAGACTGAACTCACACTTAGGAATTAAGGAGACTCAGGCTTCTGATCAAGGGAAATTAAAATTGAACAGGGATGGGGGTGGCTGGGTGCAGGAGAGAGAGTACAGTGGGCAGGGTGCTTACTTTGCCAATCTGGGTTTGATCCTGTATCCTATATTGCCCTCTGATGCTGGCAAGGGGTGATCCCTGAGCACAGAGCAAATTCTGAGCAACACGGGGTGTGGACCAAAACCCAAATTTATTTAAAAAAAAAAAGAAAAAGGAGGGTCTACGGAGATAGTTCACAGGGTTGGAGCATGGATTTTACATGAGAGAATTCTGGTTCATTCTAAGCTCAGCATGATTCCGAATACCAAGATGGGAATAGTTCCCAAAACTCCTGGGTGTGACCCTAATACGTAAATAGCACTCCAAGAATGTAAACTGAAAACAGAAAACCTATTGGGGCTGGAGTGGTATTACAGGGTGCTAGCCTTGCACATGGCTGGACTGGCTTCAATCTCCTAGGTCTCCTGAGTCCCACCAGGAGTGATCCCTGAGTGCAGAGTCAGAAGTCATCTCTGAGCACTGCCAGAGGTGGCTCTAAAACAAACAAAATATAAAAACTAATTGGCCTTAAATAATTCTAGTTGGCCTAAGATAATACGGAAAGGGGAGAAGCTGCCCTTACCCACTAAGGCTAGGTGCCTGCAGGTGTCCAGCATCACATCTCTGTAGAGCTGCTTATGGGCAGCCATCAGCAGAGCCCACTCCTCCGGGGAGAAGTGCACAGCCACATCCTTGAGGACCACTGAGTCCTGAAATGGCCACAGGTTCTACATCAGATAGGTTTTAATTTCCCCAGGGTCTGTGGGAGGAAGGGAGGAGGCTAAGGGTCATGGCACTGGACTCAATTCTCGGGACTCATATTGGTATGAGGAATGACAGTAGGCAAATGACGTGCAGTGTACTCACAGGGTTCAGAAACTTTTTTTCAAGCCACACCTGGTAGTGCTCAGGGCTGATTCTTGGCTCTGCACTCAGTGATCACTCCTGGTGAGGCTCAGGGAATCTCTGGGGTCCCAGGGATTGAACCCAGGTCAGTCATGTGCCAGGCAAGCAACCTACCAACTGTGCTATCTCTCCAGACCCTGTGTTTAGAAACTTGAAGCAAATTGGAAAAAAAACCCCAAAAAACTAGTGACACACATACATGAGTAATGATGATTATTTTTCCTGAGATCTAGCAGTTTCTAGTAGAGGATGTAGACTGAACAATGACATCTCTAGGCATCCACAGAAATTGACTGTTGGCTTGTTCAAAATTTCTCATTTCCTTGTCAACTCCAAGATGGAACCAGACGGTCAGTATGTCAGGCAGGAGTTCCGAAAGATGCATGTTCTAAACAAGCTTTGAATAGAACAAAGAGGCTGACTGAAGTAGAGGCAGCGATAGTACAGCCTCCAGGCTCAGAAGGACATATAGGCCCAGGCTAGGGCCAGGAAATGCCTGTTGAGAGTATCAGGCATGTGTGGTTCTTGAGGAATTTGACATCCAACAGGGCCTCTCAAATAAATAGTAATCTAATTCAAAGAAAATGCCATCCCCCAAAAGAGACACACAGAAGAATTTTGATGGTGGTGGAGTGGAACGTGACACAGTGCAAGCCTTGAAAAACGTAAAAGGGGCTGGAGCCATAGCACAGCGGGTAAGGCGTTTTGTCTTGCATGCAGCCGACTCGGGTTTGATTCCCAGCATCCCATAAGGTCCCCTGAGCACCGCCAGGAGTAATTCCCGAGTGCAAAGCCAGGAGTAACCCCTGAGCATCACCGGGTGTGACCCAAAAGGCAAAAAAAAAAAAAAAAAGAAAAAAAAGAAAAAAAGTAAAAGAACTGAGATACAAAGAGTGTTCCTCAGCTATGGGGAGATATTTTAGAAAGCAACACAAATTTTATTTGTTTATGGGCTACACACAGTGATGCTCAGGGGACCACATGGGGTGCTGGGGTTTGAACCTGTGTTGACTGCAAGCAAGGCAAGTGTCTAACCCACTGTTTTCTTTCTCCAGCCCCAACAACAGAAATTTTAGTCACAATTATATTTAAGAGTGGGAAGCACAACTGGCTCGGGGGCAATTTTTGGCTTAGTACTTGGAGGTTGCTTCCCAGTGGTCAGGGATCAGGCAAGCAGCATGCAAAGTGCATGCATTAACCCTTGGAGGGATCTTCTGCTCCAGTGATCTGAAACAAACCAAGCACTTAGGCAAAAGAGCATTAAGAACAGATATAGCAGATTTTTTTTTTCTTTTTGGGTCACACCTGGAGATGCACAGGGGTTACTCCTGGCTCTGCACTCAGGAATTACCCCTGGCGGTGCTCAGGGGACCATATGGGATACTGGGAATTGAACCTGGGTCAGCCGTGTGCAAGGCAAATGCCCTATCCACTGTGCTATTGCTCTAGCCCCCAGACAAAGCAGATTTGACCAACCTATGAGTTTTGGACCTCACAGATCCAGCAACCTCATGATAAAAGGACTCACAATTCTCTCAAGCACAAAGGGACCATGTACGCCAAAGAAGTGCATAATGGAAACAAAAAGCTGCTGAAAGAAAAACAAAAACAAAAATTTAAGACATTTGCAAAGGGAAAGAACTAAACTATATACTGTGAGCTGATAACACTTGCTTTAGAGAACCCCAAATCCAGTTAGGATGGTTGCCTTGCACAAATCAAGTTTTTTTTTTTTTTGGTTTTTGGGTCACACCCGGCGATGCACAGGGGTTACTCCTGGCTCTTCACTCAGGAATTACCCCTGGCGGTGCTCAGGGGACCATATGGGATGCTGGGATTAGAAACTGGGTCAGCCGCGTGCAAGGCAAACGCCCTACCCGCTGTGCTATCGCTCCAGCCCCTCAATTGTTTTATCCTGGGCACCCAACAGGGTGTCCGGAGCATCTCCTGGAGTGATCCTCGAGCTCAGATTCAGGAGTAAGCCTTGTGCACAGCTGGTTCAAAAGCAAAAAACAAAAATAGAAAAATTCAAACGCCCCTGAAGAGAATTGGAAGTAAAAAGTATCTTCAGCTTGGAAGTGGCCTGAATGATAGAAACTCTCCCTCCTCTGGGCCTCCCCAGGAACAAACAGAACCGCATGGGATTTGCTCTGACCTACGTAAACTCACGTTCCCAGCCTCTGCCTCCAGCATCCCACGTCCAAGAAGGAGTCTGTTCCTCTGACCTGATGGCTCTGGGGAGTGGACACAAACCACAAGTGACCAGCTCCTGGGGACAGCCAGGAGCTCCGTCTCCCCTCTGTGCACTGACAGCCCATTCAGGTGGGGTTAGGGGGCGGTCTGCAGCTGGAAGCACCTGCCAGGAAGGAGCCCGGAAAGGCCCACCACCTTCCTGCCCTCCCCCGGGAGCGGGGAGGGGGTCGCTCCAGCTCTGAAGACTGCAGCTGCTTCAGACCCCGGGGTCAGGAACTGGACGAAGCCCCGGTTCCAGGGCCTGGAGAGACAGATCAGCAGCGTTGCCAGCGGTCATCCCAGGGTCAATCCCCAGCACCCTTTCCTGAGCACTGCCGGGTGTAATTTCTGAGTTACAGAGGCAGGAGTAACCCCTGAGCACCGCCAGGTGTGATCCCCCAAACTAAAACAAAGCTAAAAATCAAAAGCCCCGGCTCCAGGGGACAGCGAAGACTCTCTCTCTGACTCTTCTCTGACTCTTCTCTCTCTCAGACTCCTCTCTCTCTCTCTCTCTCTCTCTCTCTCTCTCTCTCTCTCTCTCTCTCTCTCTCTCTCTCTCTCAGACTCTTCTCTCTCTCTCCAATTTCCTCCTGTCCTCCTGGTCACAGGCTGGAGCGAAGCCCACTGCGGGGTCGGTCTGGGGTCCCCGGGCACAGTACGCACCCCCACCCCGCCGCTTGGCCCCGGACCCCGTCCGGACCCGTCCCCGGTCCTCGAGGCCGGGGGTCGCTTCCTCTCTCCCTCCCGCCCTGAAGAGGGGCCTGGCGGGCGGGTGCCACAGCTCCCCTGGACTCAGGACCCTCGACCTCCACCCCCACACTGAGCCCCGGAGCCGCGGCGACCCCAGCCGGGGACCGACGACCCCGGGGAGGGCAGAGCCGGGCCCCGTGAGCGCCGAACCCGAATCTCACGGCGCCTCAGCTGGGGGCCGAGTCCCCGCTAAGGGCGGAACCCCGGGACCCCCGCGGCGCGGGGGCGTCTCGGAGCCACAGACCCCTCCCGGCCTCCTCCCCGGCGCCCCCTGCACTCACTTCTCTGGGGGGAGGCGAGCGCCGAGACCCCGTCACCCTAGACCTGCAGCAGCGGACGACTGAGGGAGCCGGGGTTGACCGCCCAGGAGCGACCGAAAACAGCCCGAGGAAATTTCTCGCGGGCGTGAGAGTCGCCCCTGGTTGGACGGTGCTCGGGTTTCTCCGCCCCCCCACAGAAGCTCTCATTGGAGCGCATCTGGAGACCCGCCCTCAGGGAGAGCTCCGAGCTCTGATTGGGTAAGGCTTCAGCGATCGGTGCCTCCGATTGGACAACTTTAGTTAGCCACACCCCCAAGAGTTTCTACCCTTTGGGGCAGGGCTTCCTCACTTATTAGGCAAACCCCAGCTCTGTGCCCCACTGCGACCTCTGGGATCTGGTGCTCTCCGCTTAGTTTTCCCAGGACCGTTAGCCCTGAGATTCTGGCTCTGTGCTCAGGGATAACTCCTGGCAGGCTAGGGTAGGGGGTGGGTTGGTGGGTGGACAGCGTGCAAGGCAAGCGCCCTACCCTGTGTACTATTTCTCCAGCCCCAGAAATGCACTGTTTTTATTTATTTATAATAATTATATAATTGATTAAAATCAACACAATTCTATATAAAATATTAATATATTAGTCATTTGTGTTTGGTGTGTTCTTTTTAAATACATTAACAAGTATTAATATGGGAGAAATATATATATATAAAATTTTTTCTTATGAATCACAGTGATATACACAGTTATAAAACTGATCACGGTCGGGTTTCAGTCATACTGTTTTCCAACACCAGTCCCTTCACCAGTGTACATTTCCCACAATGGTCCCAGTTTTCCTCATCCCTCCTTGCCTCGATGGCTGGCACTTTCCTTCTCTCTCTCTGTCTCTCATTCTGTCTCTCCTCTCCCTCTTTTTGTTCTCTCTTTCTCCTCTCTCTCTCTGTCTCTTCTCTCTCTCTCTCTCTCTCTCTCTCTCTTTCCTTTTGGGTTTTATGGTTCCATAAGTGCTCTGTCTTTAATATTTAAACCATAAACCTTATGGTTCTTTAATTATACCCTAATTTCATTTTCATCTGGGGTGGGGGAGATCACAGGATGGTGCCAGGGTTCCTCCCCGGGGAGATCAAACCATTGGCACCCACCTGCGAAATATGATCTTAAGTTTTTTGAGCTATCTCCCAGTCCCCGTGTCTCTATTTCAAAAAACAAATGGCAAAGGGCGGCACCTGGTCTGAATTTCTTCTGCTCATGGAAATCCGACAAGGGGTGGCCCTTGCTTCTCCTTCCCTGAGCTTCATGTTCTCAAGGCCCATTCACATGAGTTCTTGGGTCAGAGCTGCTCTCCTTTACATGGCTATATACTATTCCACAAATATAGATCAACGTGTCTTCTACTTTTGTGCTTATCTGCATCTATGTGGTTCACTTTGTTTATTTGCTCTTTTTGGTTTTGTTTTGGGGTGGCACTCAGAGATGCTCAGGGGTTACTCCTGGATCTGCACTCAGGAATTACTCCTGTCGGTGCTTGGGGGACCCTATAGGATGCTGGCAATCGAACCCGGGTCGGCTGTGTGCAAGGCAAACACCCTACCCGCTGTGCTATTTCTCCAGCCCCTGTGATTGCATTTAATATTAGAACACCAACCCCACCACCCTTACATCTTTCCACCACCATATTTTGGATGTTTCCATCCCTAACCCCAATCCCTGCCCCAAAGCAGAACCAAAATAATTTATTTGGTATTGTTTGTTATGAAGAAACAGATGAAAATGCTCCAAAATATTTTCCTTAGAGGAGAGTGTGTGAAGATGTATTTCACCCAGGGGCTATTAAGCCCCTATGAGAGATTACTGGGGCTGGAGCGATAGCACAGTGGGTAGGGTGTTTGCCTTGCACTCGGTCGACCGGGTTTGATTCCCAGCATCCCATGTGGTCCCCTGAGCACCGCCAGAAGTGGCTCCTGAGTGCAGAGCCAGGAGTAACCCCTGTGCATCGTCGAGTGTGACCCAAAAAGCAAAAAAAAAAAAAAAAAAAAAAAAGAGAGATTACTAATATGTTGTTAAGGGTTGAGTCTTGTGTGTGTAAAAAACTAAGGCTCGCCGAGGGGCGCGAGCACTCGCGGGCTCTCCGGGCGGCTCTGTCTCACCACCCGCATTCGGTGCCCCGGAACCGCTGTGTGTGCCGTCGGTCAAGGGCAGGTGATGGAAGGAAGAAGGCCAGACTGGTTGCTCGATCAGTTTATTTCATTCTCTCTCCCTGCTTCTCTCCCGGCTCTCAGTCTCTTTCTGGATCTGTGGATCTGGCCCCCGTGGATCTGGCTCCTCAACCCACTCTTACAGCCTAGTTAAATCTCCACAGCATGAGGGGGGTGGGGCGTACACATAGGTGTGGTCACCATCAATAGGGTAAGGTTCCTTTCCCCTAGAGGATGCTTCTCCTAGGACTTAATTCTCTTTCAGCAGGAGGATCCACCCAAGGGCAGAGTCCCATGAATGTGTTTCTCTTCTCCTCAGCCAGCAAACATAAAAGAATTCATAATATTAATTATTTTGTATGGACACAATAAGAGATGCATTAAAGCTTATAGAATTGCTCTCCTGGGGCCATCTCAATCTCAGACTACAGTGCTCAGGCCAGATCAGTCTTTCCTATCCCTGGCAGGGTCCCAGTCTCATAATTACTATTGGATCATGACAGCATTTGTCTATGATCAAGCTCTTAACTTATAGTTAAGAATTAGGCACTTTGGGGCTGGAGCGATAGCACAGCGGGTAGGGCGTTTGCCTTGCACGCGGCCGACCCGGGTTCTAATCCCAGCATCCCATATGGTCCCCTGAGCACAGCCAGGGGTAATTCCTGAGTGAAGAGCCAGGAGTAACCCCTGTGCATCGCCGGGTGTGACCCAAAAACCAAAAAAAAAAAAAAAAAAGAATTAGGCACTTTGACCAGGCCCATCTCGATGCCAGGGTAGCACATAACTCACCGCTTGCCCTGGATCCTTCCCGTCCCTCGTCAGGACCCTGCTTTTGGGGTGCTAGGAACTGAGGGCAACTGAGGCTTAAGTGGAGAAAGCAGATGCCCAGGAGGGAATAATATTCGAGGCCAATTAATTCCCAAGTTATAAAAACATAATATTGTCTTCTTGTGTCTATACAAAACAGACATAGCTTTAAAGTAAATTATTCAAAAGGCACAAGAAGAGGAGAAAGGCAATATTAACTTATATAATATAAATTCAGTATCCTAGGAAGGTCTGACCTTACAAATTAGCATAGTCAGATTAAGGGAAAGCCGCGGATTAACTCTTTTGGGGAAGAGAGCATGGAGAAGTGATTATAGCTAAACAAAGGGATGGGAGAGAGTCAGGAACACCTTGATGGGTGAGACTGGGGTAAGCCTAAACTCCTGGGAAAACTGGGACAAGCTACTTGTGGCAAGCAGGGAAAGGACAAAGTAATGTCATCCTACAGTGTGCCTCTCTCTCTCTATATATATATGTAAAAATATATTTCCCTTTAAGAATGGTTGCTTTCTACTTTAAACCCCATTAAAAGTGGTGTGCTACTCTTGGAGTATGAATGGTGTGAGATAACTATCATAGATTTTACAGGCTGACAAACTTTTAGGGTGTTTTGTTTTTGTTTTTAAGGCACACCCAGCAGTGCTCAGGGGGAATCACTCCGAGCATGGCCTGGGGGACCCCATTGCGGTGCCAGGAATTTAAACCTCGGCTGCTTGTGTGCAAGGCAAGCAGGACTCAGGGGCTGCTCCTGGGGGTGCTTGCGGCTCCCTAAGCCTCCTGCTTACAGAGCATGCGCTCCAGCTCAATGAGCATCTCTCCCGCCCCTCCTTCCGCGCGGCTGGTGCTCCTGACCTGCGGCATCCTATTGATTTCCAATGGATTCAGGGAGAACTACTTAGAACGACCACCAGAGGGCGCCCGCCACCCAGCCCACCCAGATGGGGCGCGCAGACACACCCAGTGCATGAACTGTTAATTTTCAGCCCCCAGGTTGGGCTCAGCAGAGGTTGCAGACGCGGGAGAGGCGTCGAAGAACACTCCCCCATCCCGATAATTATGCAAATCGATGTTACCCACTTCTGGGTATTTGTGAGTGGGGGGAGGTGGGGGTAGGGCCGTCCCTGGTGGCGCTGGTGTGGGGGTTTCCTCATGGCTGTATTTTGGGCTTGCTCCTTAAAAACTCTTTCTATTCGTTTTGGTTTTGGGGCCACACCTGGTGATGCTCAGGGCTTACTCTTGGCTCTGCACTCAGGGATCACTCCTGGTGGGCTCCGGGGACCCTATTGGGGTACCGGGGATCGAACCCGGGTTGCCGGCGTGCAAGGCAAGCTATGCTATCATTCCCGTTTGCTTTTTATTATTTTTTAAAGCATATGAACTGAGGAGTCTCTGAAATCAGCTCTGAGACCCCTTCCTGCTCGCTTACTCCAACCAACTTTGGGGGCTACTTTCTGAAATGGACCTCAGACTTCCAGCCTCAAGTAATAGGAAGAATACTAATCAAACTGCTCTCAATAAACGTAAGAATTCCCTAAGAGGGGCTGGAGTGATAGCCCAGCAGGTAGGGTGTTTGCTTTGCACGCCTCCGACCCAGGTTCGATTCCCAGCATCCTATATGATCCCTCGAAAACTGCCAGGAGTAGTTCCTGAGTGCATGAGTAACTGCATGGGGGAGGAGTATGATGCAGGAGTAACCCCTGTGTATCACCAGGTATGACCCAAAAAGCAAAAAAACAAAAACAAAAACAAAAACAAAAAACACCAGAAAAAAAAAGAATTCCCTAAGAAATGTCAAAGTGCCCCACTTCTCATTGGTCGAACTTGCTTGAGCATGTACATGTGGAGGTCATTTCATGTCAGTACACACTTGTCTGTATTCAAAGAAGTCCATAAATCAGTTTAAAAGCAAAGAGAGAGGGGGTGGGGTGGATGGAGAGATAGTACAGTGCGTATGCTTGTATGAGGTCACACCCAGCAGTGCTCTTGACTTACTCCTGATTCTGTGCTCAGGAATAGCTTCCTACTGGACTAGGAGTGATGTATGGGGTGCCTGGGCTCGATCCCAGGTAGGCTGCATGCAAGGCAAGTCTCCTATCCGCTGTGCTAGTACTCCGGCCACCTGATTTAGTATTTAATGGAAAACAGTGGGAAGTAAAATAAACAAGTAAATAAGATATGATCTGCAATTCAGGGGCCTCTGACAGTCCCAAGAGGAAAAACTCAGGGTGTTGTGTAAGGTTTTGTGGATCCATGTGTGAGACCGGCTGCGAGGGGAGAGAAAAATACAGTGACGGTGGTTTCCATCCTCTTTCTGCAGTTCTCAGTCATGCTTTGTCACTGCCAGCCTTCCATTAAGGCATAAAATACGGAGTAACTGAATGATATCAATGAGGTATATCAATTTGTTGGAATATTGCAAACCAGGTGTGTTTGCTTCCTGTCACCATTCCCCGGACTCCAAGAATCTTTTTTTTTTTTTCCTTTTTGGGTCACACCCAGCGATGCACAGGGCTTATGCACTCAGGAATCACTCCTGGCGGTGCTCAGGGGACCCTATGGGATGCTGAGAATCGAATCTGGGTTGGCCGTGTGCAAGGCAAATGCCCTACCCGCTGTGCTCTTGCTCCAGCTCCGACTCTCAGCATCTTAAATGTCGTTGTCCCCACCAAAAACCCACCCCCTCCTCTCCTTTCCTTTCCCTTCTCTTTGCTTTTCTTGTTTGCTTCGGGGCCACACCCAGTTGTGCTCAGGACTTACTCCTGGCTCTGTGCTCAGGGATCACGCCTGGCAGTTCTTGGAGGACCACATGAGGTATCAAAGCAAACACCAGAATAACTAATAGAGCAGTAAGGGCACTTGTCACAGAGAAAGAAAGGACTTCACAGGCTGGAGGGACGGTACAGTGGGCAGGCCTTGAACTCAGTCAACCCAGGTTCCATCCCTTGCATCCCACAGGGTCCCTTTAGCTCTACCAGGAGAGATTCCTGAGCACAGAGCCAGGAATCATCCCTGAGCATCACTGGGTGTGGCCCCAAAACAAAACCACGAAAGGATTTCTCCTATTGTGTTGGGACTAGTCACAGACCCAATATCCTGCTGGTGGAACAAGTCAAGAGAATTGATTTGTAACTCACACAGGAGATCTGTTAGGAGTTCTGGACATCTGAAAGAAAAATCCATTAAAAACCTACTTTTTGGTTTTGTTTTGTTTTGGGGCCACATCAAACAGTGATACTCAGGGGTAACTCCTGGCTCTGTTGGTGCTCAGGGGACCCAGTGGGGTCTGGGGATCAAACCCGGATCAGTTGCGTATGAGATGAATTCCCTTCTTCTCTGCCTTTACCTTAATTTAAAATTTAAAATTTATTTTTGCTTTTGAGGTCACATCTGGCAATACTCAGGGATTACTCCTGGCTCTGCATTCAGGAATTATTCCTGCTGGTGCTTGGGGGACCATATAGGGTTCCAGGGATTGAACCCGGGTCTGCCGCGTGCAAGGCAAATGCCTGACCATCGCTCTAGCCCCCTCAAACTCAACTCTTGAACATTCTTCAGAGCATTGAGAGCGGACTCTTGGGGTGCACGATTGGAGAGATTATGCAGAGGTTTGGGCACCCATTTACATGCGGTCTACTGACCACGGTCTGACTGGGGGTCATTCCTGAGCACAGAGTCAGGAGTAGCCCCGGAGCAAACAAGGACCTTAATCTCGTCCAGACCCTCAGGGTAGAATGTAGATACAGGAGAAATAATTGTGAATGTAGACTTTGGAAAACCAGGAGAATTAATAGAGATGGAGTACAAAAGAAGACAACCCAAGGGGCTGGAGTGATAGCTCAGCGGGTGGGGCGTTTGCCTTACACGTGGCCGACCCGGGTTCAATTCCCAGCATCCCATAGGGTCCCCTGAGCACCGCCTGGGGTAACTCCTGAGTGCAGAGCCAGGAGTGACCCCTGTGCATGGCCAGGTGTGACCCAAAAAGCAAAAACCAAAAAACAAACAAAAAAAAACCAACCCAAAAACAAGCAAAAAAAAAAAAAATCACACCACTTCAAACCGCTTGCCCTGGGGACAGACTATCCATTATTTCTGTCCAGCCCAGCATCCTTCCCCAGGGGTATCCGGTGAGGGGGGGGAGAGAGGGGGAGGAAGAAGGGGTGGGAGCCCGTGTTAATGAGCAGCTGGAGGCTTGAATACCTGCCCTGCTCTGGGCCTTTGGCCAGAGCAACCTCATCTGGGGCAGGATACACTCAATGCTTCTGAAGTCTTGACTCTGGCCCGGGATCTGATGCTACATCCAGCCTGCCGTCTTGTCTTGTGTCGGGACTGGGACCCAGCGCCCCCCGTCAGGCGTCCCGGGAACAGGCTGACTTAGACACGAAGTCCTGCTTTGCAGGGACCCCAAGGTGAGTCCTCCTGCCCAGTGGGCACTCTCTGACTGCTAGAGCCAAGCTGGGCACAAGCATTATAGTATGGCCAGGGAGAACTGCACAACCAAAATTTGTGCTCAGATGCCCGTAGGGTTGTCTCTGTTAAATGAAAAGTTACCCATGGGATGTGGGGAGTACAATAAAGAGTGTGGAGGGACGGACGCTGACATGAGAGTGAAAAATTGTTTGGGGTAATGAAGGCATATTTGACTCACTTTCCATAAGGCGCGCGAAGCTCCCAACCATGGGTGTTGTTAATTCCAATATTATTTTGCCACAGCCATTCATAAGATCTTGTTTTTTTTTTTTGAATTGTGGGTCCCACCCAGCGATGCTCATGGGTAATTCCTGGCTCTGCACTCAGGAATCACTCCTGGCAGTGCTCGAGGACCATGTGAGGTGCTGGGGACTGAACCCGGGTCAGCTGCGTGCAAGGCAAACGCTCTCTCTGCTGTGCTATTGCTCTGGCCCCTCAGGGTCTTTTCTTTCACTCTATATTTGTTTTTGTTTTGTTTTGTGGCCACACCTGGGGTTACTCAGGGCTTAGTCTTGACACTGTGCTCAGGGATCACTTTTAAGTTTTTTTCTTTTTTTTTTTTTAGTTATTTTTAATTTTTAGAATTTCTTTTTTTTTTTGGTTTTGGTTTTTGGGTCACACCTGGCAATGCACAGGGTTTACTCCTGGCTCATGCGCTCAGGAATTACGCCTGGCAGTGCTCGGGGGACCATATAGGATGCTGGGAATTGAACCTGGTCAGCCATGTGCAAGGCAGATGCCCTATCTGCTGTGCTATCGCTCTGGCCCCCATTAATTTTTAGGATTTTTAATTGAATCACTGTGAGATAGACCCTTACAAAGCTGTTCATGATTGGATTTCAGTTATACAATGTTCCAACACCCATTCATCCACCAGTGTCCCTTTCCCAGCACCAGTGTCCCCAGGTTCCCTCCCATCACCCCCCACCCTCGACCCCCTGCCTGCCTCTATGGCAGGTGCTTTTCTTCTTTCTCTCTCTCTCTCTCCCTCTCTTTCTCTCTCTGTATTTCTCTCTCTCTCTCATGCTCTTTCTCTTCTTTTGGGCATTGTGATTTGCAAGACAGATACTGAATCAGGGATTACTCTTGGTGGCAAGTTCGAGGACCGTATGGGGATCTGGGGATCGAGCCCTGGTCAGCTGTAGCATTGCACTTTAGCCCTGTTGTCCCTTTGTTCATCGATTTGCTCGAGCAGGCACCAGTAACGTCTCCATTATGAGACTTGTCGTTACTGTTTTTGGCATATCGAGTACACCAAGGGTAGCTTGCCAGGCTCTGCTGTGCAGGCAGGATACTCTCAGTAGCTTGCCGGGCTCTCCGAGAGGGACGGAGGAATCGAAGCCAGGTCGGCCACGTGCAAGGCAAATGCCCTACCCACTGTGCTATCACTCCAGTCAGCTGTAAGGAAGGCAACATAGTTTTCCCAATGTATTATTACGAAGGCTCCCAGTCTGCATTTCAGTGAAGAAAAGTAATCCACCTGGGGAGGTGCAGACAGAGCACATGTCACTCTTCATACATTTCCCCTCCCATGTTTCCATGTCTTAGAGTCATTGATGGCTTTTTTACAGTGTTTGTAATTATATTATTGCTAAAAGTTGAATTAGCTACACATTTTATCAAGGTTTTTATCTTTATCCTGGGACAAAACACCACCTAGGTGTTCCGGAGCTAAATCTGTATGTTCTCAGAGAAGAGGAACCTAGAGGCTGTGAATTACTTTCCAAAACACTTTTTTTTTTGTTTTTGGGCCATACTTGGTGATGCTCAGGGATTACTCCTGGTATTGTATTCAGGAATTTATACCTGGCAGTGATCAGGGGACCATCTTGAGTGCCTGGGATAAAGCCTGGATCAGTTGCATGCAAGGAAAGCACCTTACCAGCTATACTATCTCTCCAGATCCCTTCCACATATTTTCTTTTCCCCCTCTCCTCTCCACACACATTTTATTTTATTTATTATTATTTTTTATTTATTTTTTGCTTTTTTGTGTCACACCCAGCGATGCTCAGGGGTTACTCCTGGCTACACTCAGGAATAACTCCTGGTGGTGCTCAGGGGACAATATGGGGTGCTGGGGATTGAACCTGGGTTGGCCGTGTGCAAGGCAAAGACCCTACCTGCTGTGCTATTGCTCTGGCCCTATTTTATTTTATTTAATTTTTCTATTATATTAAAAAAAACCCTTTACAAATTGAATCACTGTGAGATAGACCCTTACTAAGCTGTTCATAATCGGATTTCAGTCATACAGAGTTCCAACACCCATCCCTCCACCAGTGTGCATTTTCCAGTACCAATGTCCCCAGGTTCCCTTCCATCAGCCCCCCACACCCCTTGCCTGCCTCTATGGCAGGTGCTTTTCTCCTTTCTCTCTCTCTCTCTCTCTCTCTCTCCTTATTTCCCAACTTTTTGGGTTACACCCAGATATACACAGGGGTTACTCCTGGCTCAGCACTCAGGAATTACTCCTGGCGGTGCTCAGGGACCATATGGGATGCTGGGAATCGAACCTGGGTCAGCCGCGTGCAATGCAAACGCCTACCCGCTGTGCTATCGCTCCAGCCCCTCTCTCTTTCCTTTTGGGCATTGTAGTTTGCAGTATTAATACTGAAAGGTTATCCAGAATATCCCTTTTGTACTTTTAACCCTCAGCTCTTGTCCAGCGTGATCATTCCCAGCTATTATTGTCACAGAGGTCTCTTCTCTATCTTACCTACCCTCAGCCCCACACAAGCTTGTGGTTAGTTCCAACCATTGACCAGTCCTCCTAACCCCTGTTTTCTATGGCCATGGATATTAGTCTTCTACTATATATAATTTTTATTACCACAAATGAATGCAGTCATTCTATATCTCTGTCCATTTCCTTCTGACTCATTTTGCTCAGTATGGTATTCTCCATGTCCATTCATTTATAGGCATTTTTCATGACTTCATTTTTTTTTTGGCTTTTGGGTCACATCCGGCGATGCACAGGGATTACTTCTGGCTCTGCACTCAGGAATTACTCCTGGCGGTGCTCAGGGGACCATATGAGATGCTGGGAATCGAACCTGGGTTGGCCACGTGCAAGGCAAATGCCCTACCTGCTGTGCTATTGCTCCAGCCCCCTCATGACTTCATTTTTTCCTGACAACTGCATAGTATTCCATTGTCCACACACATTTTTATCGGACTTGTCTTTCTTTTTTTCATTTTTGGGTCATACCTGGTGATGCACAGAGGTTACTCCTGCCTCATGCACTCAGGAATTATTCCTGGTGGTGCTCAGGGGACCCTATGGGATGCTGGGAATCGTACCTGGGTTGGCTGCGTGCAAGGCAAACACGCTACCCGCTAAGTTATTGCTCCAGCCCCTAATAGGACTTCTCTTGCCTTACTTTACTTCCCACTGTTTTTCATTGAATATTAAGTCAGGGGACAGGAGTAATAGCACAGCGGATAGGAGACTTGCCTTGCATGCAGCCTACCTGGGATTGATCCCAGACACCCCATATGGTCTTTTAGTCCAGTAAAAGTGATTCCTGAGCACAGAGCCAGGAGTAAGTCAAGCGCACTGCTGGGTGTGACTTCAAAAAATATTGAATTGGTCTACTCCACTGATATCATTCATTTACTCCTTAATTTATGCCTTAACAAAATGCGGGCAGTGATGGAGCATGACTGAGAGCTGCAGAGAGAGGACTAGAAACCACCATCGCTGTCTTTTCTCTCTCCTTGCAGTCGGTCTCCACATGGATGCTTGGAACCTTACATGACACCCTGAGGTTTTCCTCTTGGGACTGTCAGAGGATCCCGAATTGCAGATCTACATTTTCAGGCTCTTCCTGTCCATGTACCTGATCACCGTGCTGGGGAAACCTGCTCATCATCCTGGCCGTCAGCTCAGACCCCCACCTCCACACGCCCATGTACTTCTTCCTGTCCAACCTGTCCTTCGTGGCCATCTGCTTCACCTCCACCACCGTCCCCAAGATGCTGGTGAACATCCAGACGCACAGCAGAGCCATCAGCTATGCGGGCTGCCTCACCCAGATGTACTTTTTCATCCTCTACACCGGCCTGGATAATTTCATCCTGGCCCTGATGGCCTATGACCACTTTGTGGCCATCTGCCACCCCTTGTACTACCGGTCATCATGAACCCCCGGCTGTGTGCGCTGCTGGACCCGGTGATCTGGGTCATCAGTCACCTGCATTTTTTGTTATAGAGTCTAATGTTCTTGTTTCTGTCCTTCTGCAAGGACATTGAAATCCACCACTTTTTCTGTGACCCTAAAAAAAAATGATGCAACTGGCTTGTTCAAACACGCTTCTGTTGATATATATTTCTGCTACGCTCTTGTGGAGCGGTTCCCTGGCTGGCACCCTTTATTCCAACTCTAAGATCATCCTCTCCATCCGCAGAATCTCCTCGGCTCAGGGGAAGTTTAAAGCCTTTTCCACCTGCACGTTTGACCTCTCCGTGGTCTCCTTGTTCTATGGCACAGCCCTGGGTGTGTGTGTAAAGTCTGCTGGTGCCCACAGCTCACACTCTAATGCCATCTCCTCGGTGATGTATCCAGTGGTCACCCCCAAGCTGAACCCCTTCATCTACAGTCTCCGGAACCAAGACCTAAAGGGGGCTGTGAAGAGTCTTTGGCAGAGTCACTGACAAGGATTAATCTCCTGGAACTGAAGAAGTGATGTGATCGTGGGGGGTTCAAAGTGGTGAAACCGGAAATGTTCAGATTGGATGAGATTGAGGAATGGGAGTTTCTTCATTTTCCTGTGATTTTTTTCTTTTTCTTTTTGGGTCACACCTGGCAATGCACAAGGGCGATTCCTGACTCATGCACTCAGGAATTACCCCTGACGGTGCTGGGGGGACCATATGGGAAGCTGGGAATCGAACCTGGGTCAGTTGCGTGCAAGGCAGATGCCCTACCCGCTGTGCTCCAGCCCCATTTTCCTATGAACTCTATTTCTCCTACTAAGCTTTTTGTTTGGGGGCCACTCCTGACAGTGCTCAGGGCATACTCCTGGCTTTGCACTCAGGAGTCATTCCTGCCAGTGTTTGGGGAACCCTCTGGGCTGTCAGGAATTGAACCCAGGCTGCTTGGGCAAGGAAATTTCCCTCCCTACTGTCCTATCTCTCCAGGCCTTCCTATTCAAATTTTATTTTTATTGTTTTGTTTACTTTTTATTTTTTGCCTACACAAATTTTATATAGAGTTGAAACTGACCATGTTTGGGGTTCTACCTGCTATCAAAATTTCCTCTGTCACTTATTTTTCTTTTTCTTTCATAAATGTCTTCTCCATCTGTGTTAAAAAATTCTCAATTCTGCATTCCAAATATTTAATTTGGTGTTCACAATGACTAAAAAAAAATTCTTTTTGGCTTTTTGGGTCACACTCAGGGTTGCTTAGGGGTTACTCCTGGCTCTTCACTTAGGAATCACTCCTGGTGGTGCTCGGGGGACCATATGGGATGCTGAGGATCAGACTCGGGTCAGTTGCAAGCAAGGCAAATGCCCTACCCACTGCACTGTAGCTTTTGCCCAACTGAAATTTTATTTTCCTTTTTGTTACATGCAGAAGTGGTCAGGGCTTTCTCCTGACTCTGAATTCAGGTGTCACTCTTAGTGGGCCTCAGGAGACTGCTTGGGGTGCCAGGGATTGAACTCAAGTCAGTTGCATGCAAGACAAGTGCATTACCCGCTGTATGATCTCACTGGCCATTAGTTGCATGCATTTCTTTTTTTTTTTTCTTTTTGGGTCACACCCGGCGATGCACAGGGGTTACTCCTGGCTCTGCACTCAGGAATTACCCTGGTGGTGCTCAGGGGACCATATGGGATGCTGGGAATTGAACCCGGGTCGGCCGCGTGCAAGGCAAACGCCCTACCCGCTGTACTATCGCTCCAGCCCCTTAATGCATTTCTTAAGAATGAATTCTCTGAATGATAGTTAGACCAGGTTCTTATTTTTTTCTTTTTTTTTCTGGCAGGGGTGTGGGGTGGTCAAAAGTGGATTAGTTTGGGCCTACTCTGAGTCTGCTCTCAAGTTGATAACTCCTGGCATAGGAGACCCTATAAGGTGCCAGGGACAGAACCTGGTCAGTGATACAACACAAGGTAAGTGTCCTAACCACTATACTATCTCTCTGGCCCCATTTATTAAAAGCAGCATGAATTTACTATTAATAGAGAAATATTTTGCCTTTGGGTACAGGGAATATTTTTATGTTGAATATGATGACAAGGGAGATCATTTTCATTTTTGTGTCCTTCCTTTCTTTGTATATCACAGGACTGTTTAGCCCAATGTTATTTGTTATTACATGGAAATAAAGAGGCCCCAGGTCCATCTCGAAGGCTGTCTGTGTGTGTGGCTATTAAGGTCTAATGCTGTGTTTAGCTGTTTTTATTTCCAGCGTTTCTGTGGGATGACTTTCAGTGATTTCTGTGCTTGGTCCAATACAGCCCATCCCATTTTATTCTTCACGTTCATTTTTTGGGTGACACCTGGAGATGCTTTGGGCTTCCTCCTGGCTCTAATCTCAAGGAATTACTCCTGGCAGGGATGGGGGGGAACCACCTGGATCTGAGCAGCAGGGGATGGAAACTGGATTGGCTTCCTGCAAGTCAAGCATCCTGCCTGCTGTACTCTCTCTCTTGTCCCCACTTTGCTCCTTTAATGCCGGCCTCATGGCACTGTCTTGTACCCAAAGGTTGCTCCACAGACCAGGATGTAGAGTGGAAACACCAGGAGAAGCTTCTTGGAAAAGCAGTTCCCATCAGGATCCAGGGAACCAGAATGGGCACTGACTTCTAAATTCTTGGCAAATCGTGTTCCTGTTGAAGTTGCCGAAGGGTGGTTGGGAAACATCATTTCTCCCCACTGTGCACATGAGGATCTGTGTTCCCTTTGCGTGGGGTGCTCTCCTGTGGGTATCTCTAAGCACCTCTCTTTCATCCTGGTTGAATATACTACACGGGCAACCCCACCTGGTGAGAACTGCCGTTGCAGGGGTGAGCAATGGAATGGAGCTCCCCACTGTCCCCTAATAACTTAGCCAATAACTTGGGCAGGATCCCTAAAGGATGGCAGAGAGATCTTCAATAGAAAACAGAGTTCACAATTCTTGTAGCTCAGAGAATGGAGTAGTGTGAACGCTCAATCAGATAACTGTCAGGTGTGTTCTTTTTTTATTTTCTTTTTGGGGGGGCTTTTTGGGTCACACCTGGCAATGCTCAGAGGTTACTCCTGGCTCTGCACTCAGTAATTACTCCTGGCGGTGCTCAGGGGACCATACAGGATGCTGGGAATCGAATCCGGTCGGCCGCATGCAAGGCAAATGCCCTACCCACTGTGCTATTGCTCCAGCCCTCTGCCCAAGGCTTTTGTGGCCACATGACACATCATAAAGCACTCCCTACCCATTCCCCATAATTACTACACCACATTTGATGGGTTTCAGATAATAGGCAACAAATCATCACTATATCACTGTCATCCTATTACTCATCGATTCGCTCGAGTGGGCACCAGTAATGTCTCCATTGTGAGACTTGTTACTGTGTTTGGCATATCGAATACACAACAGGTAACCTGCCAGGCTCTGCCGTGTGGGCAGGATACTCTCGGTAGTTTGCTGGGTTCTCTGAGAGGGGCAGAGGAATCAAACCCAGGTCGGCTGCATGCAAGGCAGATGCCCTACCTGCTATGCTATTGCACCAGCCCATATGTATATATGTATATATACATATTTTCAGATATATATACTAAAGCTCACATCTCCCAAACTTTAACAACATGTTAGTGATATCCTATAGAATGTCTTAATGGCTCTTGCCAAAATAGAACAATTTTCACACTGTTTCCTATACGAAAACTTTTTTGTAAACATGTTCAGCAGTTCTTCATAACAGACAATACAAAATATATTATTTTGGTTGTGTTTTGGGACAGGGAATGGGATTTGGTATGGAAACATCCCGAATTTGGTGGCGGGAAGGTGCCATGGTGGTGGGATTGGTGTTTGAATGTTGAATGTAATCAAACATTGTGAACTAACTTGCAACATTTAAAAAATTAAAAAAAGTAATGTGGAGTTTATGCCCAATTCAATCAGCTTAATCAATGACTGAATAAATAGCAGTGCTCTACATTGCAATAAAAAAAATAAAAAAAGGAAATAAAAAAAAAGAAATAAAGACAAAGAGCAAATTGGCCTGGGCTATATTTGACCAATCACAGAAATCACTGAAAGTCATCACACAGAAGCAGGGAGTGCATGAAATTAAAATCCATAAACACAGCACGATCCCTTAGAGCCACACATCTATAGAAATAATGAAGTCATTTTCCTTTCATGTAATGACATTGGAAGAGTAGTTTGGTGACATAGAAAGAAAGGAAGGACACAAAACAACAGTGACCTTCAATTTTCCTCTCTTCTCAACATACCAATATTCTTTGTACCCGAACATACTACCACTATTAGTAGTAAATTCATGAGAACTTTTAGAGAATGGGTGACCAAGACAGCATAGCAGTAGGGCACTTACCTTCTGCGCGGCTGTTCAAGTACATTTTTTTTTCTTTTTTTGGGTCACACCCAGTGATGCTCTGGGGTTATTCCTGGCTCTACACTCAGGAATGACTCCTGGTTATGGGGGCCTCATGTTATGCTCCCTTTCAGGAGAAGCAGATGTGTGATTTGGATGGTGGCTGATGGCTAGATTATCTGGTGCCAGCAGGAGGTGGCTTATGGGTGTGACAAAGTTCCACACTACCTGGGTTCCATAGGACTTCACTCATGGGTGAGGCTTGGCCCGAGCATGAGGGGAACGGCCTCAAGCGTGGCGGTGGCTGGGTTGTGGAGGTTTTTGGCTGCTGGAGATGGGTCCCTTGGGGTGGGGAGGGCTCTCACCCACCCCCCTCTGGGGTGCCCCATTGAAGACAGCCTGGTGCGGGGTCAGGACATTCTGCAGTGCTCTCTTTCGGGAGCTTCAGTCCACAGTCCCTGGGTCTTGGCTGTTGATGAGATTATATGGCACTGGGGGCGATTTGTGGGTGTGACTGCCAAGCCACTGAAAAACTGGGGACTTGTGGGGAGGAGGCCCAGTCCAGATCCAAGCGGGCCTGGAGCTCTCAGTCACGGGTTCCCACCTACCTCTGTGATACAGGCTCTAACTGTGTTTTTTGAGATTTATGAGTCTCTGAAATAGGCCAATAAATGAGCTTATATAGCTGAGCTGGAGGTGGTTTGTGGGTGTGTCTCCCACACACCTAACTTTTGGCTGTTTAATTTCTTGGTAAACTTGGCCCCAAGTTGTTGAGGTCTGGCCAAAGGCGCAGCTGCAATTTTGGGGTATCTGGAAGTCTGAAGGCACCATCAGGCTGCTGATACACTCGCCCAGGTATGGGTTGACCTCCTGGCAGCAACATACCCCCTTAAAAAAGTTTTCTTAGAGGAAATTGTGTGAAGATTGTTGTATTTCACCCGGAGGCCATTAAGGCCTTCAATAAGAGATTACTAACATGTTGTTAAAGGTTGAGCATTCTGTGATTTTATATATATACATATTATACATATAATATATACATATATAATACATATATACATATATATAAAATATATTTCTCTCTAAGATTGGTTGTCTTCTACTTTAAACCCCATCAAATGTGGTGTGCTACTCTAAGAAAATCCTTGAGTGCAACCTAAAGTCTTAGGTAATCTACTAATTTTTTTTTATTGAATCACTGGTAATCTACCAATTAATCCTGGAAGTGCTCAGGAGACACTATGGAATACCAGAAATTGAACTTGGGTCAGCTGTGAGCAAGAAAAGTAACCTCCCCACTCTACTATCTCTCCAGCACTGAGTTCATTATTTTCAGGACTCATGGGACCTAATCTAGCCAGGACCCTCAGAGCTAGAGTTTGGAGAAATTTTATGTTCAAGGATGTGAAAAAGTGGTGAGTTTAGACCTCTGAGTGGCGAAGACTTGATTGGAACAAAGTGGAAATCGCCCAATTCGCAGCGCTTCCAAGCCATTCTCCTGGGAAGGAGCATCTGTTGGGTAATGTCCAATTATTTCTGTCCAGCTCAGTGTCCCCGCAGGGAATTTATGTACAGGGAGGGGAGAGCCCGGTGGTAATGAGCAATGAGCAGCCATGGGAAGCTTGAATAGCTGCCCTGCTCTAGGTCACAGGTCAGTGCAACCTCACGTGTGCCAGAACACACTTGTTGCTTCTGGAACCCTGACTCTGGCCCCAGGACCGATGCCGCATCATCCAGCCTGCAATCTTGTGTGGGGACTAAGACGCAGCCTCCCATCAGGGTACAGGGGATGGGCTGACTCTGACACGGATCCTGCCTTACAGGGACCCCAAGGTGAGTCTTCCCTCCCAGTGGACACTCTCTGATGGTCAAGCCAGGCCTGCTACAAGCATTGTATTATTACCGGACAGCCAAATTTTGTGCCCAGAAGCCTGTGTAGTTGTCATAGAAAAATTAAAACTTCCCGGGGCTGGAGTGATAGCACAGTGGGTAGGGCGTTTTCCTTGCACACAGCTAACCCGAGTTCGAGTCCCAGCATCCCATATAGTCCCCTGAGCACCGCCAGGAGTAATTCCTGAGTGCAGAGCCAGGAATGACCCCTGTGCATTGCCGGGTGTGACCCAAAAAGCAAAAAAAAAAAAAAAAAAAAAAAAAAAAATTAAAACTTCCCAAGAGAATGTGGGGAGTACAGAAGAACAATCAGTGTGGAGGGATGGACGCTGACATAAGAGTGAAAAATTGTTTCAGACAATAAGACATACTTAGCTCACTTTCTATATTGACGGCAAAGCTCCCAACCAGGGCTGTTGATAGCCAATATCATTAAAAAATTATTTTCATTAAAACACCATGATTTACAAAGCTGTTCATTATACGTTTTTTTCCCCCCCATGCATTTGGTGTTCCCACACCGTCAGTGTGTCCTTCCCTCACCAATGTCCCCATTTTTCCTCCATCCCCAACCTGCCTCTTTAGGCACAAGACAAATTGACTTAATGTTACTTGCTCCAACAAAACTTTTAGAAATGGCCAATAGAATGACCGGAAGCCAATATCCTTTTGTCACTTCCACTCATAAGATCTCAGTGTCTATTCTTTCCCTCTGCATTTCTCTTTTCTCTTTTTAGGGGGCGGGCACATGTCCTCAGGGATCACTCCCGGCTCTGCACTCTGGAATCCCATTTGGTGGCTCTACGACCACACGGAGTTCCAGGGACTGAACTCAGCCCAGCCCAATGCATGGCACATGCGCTGCACATCGAACCATCTTTCTGGGCTCCCCTTTCTTTCTTTCTTTCTTTCTTTCTTTCTTTCTTTCTTTCTTTCTTTCTTTCTTTCTTTCTTTCTTTCTTTCTTTCTTTCTTTCTTTCTTTCTTTCTTTCTTTCTTTCTTTCTTTCTTTCTTTCTTTCTTTCTTTCTTTCTTTCTTTCTTTCTTTCTTTCTTTCTTTCTTTCTTTCTTTCTTTCTCTCTCTCTCTCTCTCTCTTTCTTTCTCCCTCCCTCCCTCCCTCCCTCCCTTCCTTCCTTCCTTCCTTCCTTCCTTCCTTCCTTCCTTCCTTCCTTCCTTCCTTCCTTCCTTCCTTCCTTCCTTCCTTCCTTCCTTCCTTCCTTCCTCCCTCCCTCCCTTCTTCCTTCCTTCTTTCCTTCCTTCCTTCCTTCCTTCCTTCCTTCCTTCCTTCCTTCCTTCTTTCTTTCTTTCTTTCTTTCTTTCTTTCTTTCTTTCTTTCTTTCTTTCTTTCTTTCTTTCTTTCTTTCTTTCTTTCTTTCTTTCTTTCTTTCTTTCTTTCTTTCTTTCTTTCTTTTACTTTTTGGGTCACACCTGGTGATGCACAGGGGTTACTCCTGGCTCTGCACTCAGAAATCACTCCAGGTGGTGCTCAGGGGACCATATGTGATGCTGAGAATCGAACCCGGGTTGGCCGCATGCAAGGCAAACCCCCTACCCGATGTGCTATCACTCCAGCCCCTGAGCTCCCATTTCGATGTGTATTTCTGTGAAAAAAAAATGAATAAGACTGGAGAGAAAAAGACAGAGCACATGTAAATCCTTCCATATTTCCCCTCCACGTTTCCATGTCTTAGAGTCATTGGTGGTTTCTTTGCAGTATTTGTGATTAGTTTATTGCTAAAAATTGCAGTAGCCACACATTCTGTTCAGGTTTTCTTCATTATCCTTGGACTAAACATCACTTTGGGGTTCGAGAAGCATCTAAAGCCATACACTATAGAAGGGCAATCAGAGGCTGTTGATTACTTTACCCACACATCTTTTTTCCTTTGTTCTAAGGCCTTCCTGGCTCTGTACGCAGGAATGCTCTGGGTTGTGTGCTCAGGGCATCATATGAGTAGCCATGGATCAAGCCAAGTTTAGGAGCATGCAATGCAAATGCCTTACCTGCTGTACTCTCTCTCTCCAGTTCCCTTCCACGAACATTTTATTTTCTTTTTAATTTTTTATTAGTGAATCACTGTGAGGTACAGTTACAGACTTACAAACTTTTGTGCTTGTGTTTCAGTCATACAATGCTCAAATACCCATCCCTCCACCAGTGCCCATTCTCCACCATGGATGATTTCAGTATTCCTTCCACCTCCCACCCTACCCCATCCCGCCTCTGTGGCAGGGCATTCCCTTTTGTTCTCTCTCTCCTTTTGGGTGTTGTGGTTTGCAACAGAGGTATTGAGTGGCCATCGTGTTCCATCTGTAGTCTACTTTCAGCACGCATCTCCCATCCCAAGCGGGTCCTCCAAACACCCTTTACTTGGTGTTTCCTTTGCTATCTGAACTGCCTATTCCCTCAGCATGTGAGGCCGGCTTCCAAGCCGTGGAGAAAACCTCCGGGTACTTATCTCTACTACTCTTGGGTGTTAGTCTCCCATTCTGTTAATTTATATTCTACAGATGAGTGCTGTCTCTCTATGTCTGTCCCTGTCTTTCTGACTCATTTCACTTAGCGTCCACATACATTTTATTTTTTATTTTATTTATTTTTAAAGTTTATTGAGTCACTGTGAGATAGTTACAAGCTTTCACGTTTGGGTTACAATCACACAACGATCAGAAACCCATCCCTCCATCAGTGCACATTCCCTACCACCAATATCTCCGGTATACCCCCTCTTTCCCACCCTCCCCCTGCCTCCATGGCAGATAATATTACCCATAATATCTCTCTACTTTTGGGCATTATGGCTTGCAACACAGACACTGAGAGGTCATCATGTTTGGTAAATTCTCTACTTTCAGCACATATCTCCCATCCCGACTGATTCCTCCAGCCATCATTTTCTTAGGTCCACACACATTTTAATGGGACTCATCTAGCCTTATTTTACTTCCCACAATTTTCCATTTAATGTTGAATTGGGGGAAATCAGAGCCCAGTGGGTAGGGTGCTTTTCTTGTATGCTGCTGACCCGGGTTTGATCTGAGGTTCCCCTTGGTCCTGAGCCATGTAGGAATCATCCGTGAGCACAGAGCCAGGAATATGTCCTGAGCAGTGCCTGGTGTGGCCCCAATTAAAAATCAGGCAAACTATATTGAATTGGTGTACCCTAGGATATCATTCATTTACTCCTTCATTTCTGTCTTAATGAAAGGCTGGCAGTGACGGAGCATGACTGAGAGCTGCAGAGAGAGGATTGGAAACCACCATGACTGTCTTTTCTCTCTCCTCGCAGCCGGTCTCACACATGGATCCACAGAACCTTACCAGACGCCCTGAGTTTTTCCTTCTAGGACTGTCAGAGGATCCCGAATTGCAGATCTACATATTCGTGCTTTTCCTGTCCATGTTCCTGATCACCGTGCTGGGGAACCTGCTCATCATCCTGGCCGTCATCTCAGACCCCCACCTCCACACGCCCATGTACTTCTTCCTGTCCAACCTGTCCTTCGTGGACATCTGCTTCACCTCCACCGCCGTCCCCAAGATGCTGTACAATATCCAGACACACAGCAAGGCCATCACCTACGCGGGCTGCCTCACCCAGATGTACTTTTTCATCCTCTTCACAGGCCTGGATGATTTCATCCTGGCCCTGATGGCCTATGACCGCTTTGTGGCCATCTGCCACCCCCTGCACTACCCGGTCATCATGAACCCCCGGCTGTGTGGGCTGCTGGTGCTGGTGTCCTGGGTCATCAGTCACCTGCATTCTTTGTTAGAAATCTTAATGGTCTTGCGTTTGTTCTTCTCCATGCACTTGGAAATCCCCCACTTTTTCTGTGAACTCAAACAGATAGTGCAGCTGGCCCATTCAGACACGTTTCTGAATAACGTGGTGATGCACTCCGTGGCTGTGATGCTGGTGGGTGGACCCCTGGCTGGCATCCTTTACTCCTACTCTAAGATCGTCTCCTCCATCCGCAGAATCTCCTCGGCTCAGGGCAAGTTTAAAGCCTTTTCCACCTGCGCGTCTCACCTCTCCGTGGTCTCCTTGTTCTATTTTACGCTCCTTGGCGTGTACCTGAGCTCTGCCGTGACCCAGGGCTCTCAGTCCAGTGCCATTCCCTCGGTGATGTACACGGTGGTCACCCCCATGCTGAACCCCTTCATCTACAGTCTCCGGAACAAAAACCTCATGGGGGCTCTGAAACGACTTTTGCACAGAACTGCTCCAAAGGGTCCAGTAGTTCGGGATTGAGGAATTTGTCTTTGATTGTAACTTCAGAGTTTCTGGTTCTGAGATGATGACCAGATTGAGGGTTCCGGATGCTTCTTCTGTGTAGTTGTTTTGTTGTGGTGGTTTTGGTGCACCCCAGGATGTGCTCTGGGCTGACTCCCGGCTCTGTGCTCAGGGAGCAGTCCTTGAGGGCTCCAGGGACCATCTGGAATGCTGGGAACACAACCTGCATTAAGTAGAGTTGAAGTAGACCGCGTTTTGTGGTCTCTCTGATATCAACGATCCTTCTGTAGGTATTTTCCTTCTTTCATCTATTTGTTCTCTACCTGACATTCTCAATTCTTCTGTGACTTTATTTATTTATTTATTTTTGGTTTTCGGGTCACACGCGGCAATGCACAGGGGTTATTCCTGGCTCATGCACTCAGGAATTACTCCTGGAGGTACTCGGGGGACCATATGGGATGCTGGGATTTGAACCCGGGTCGGCCACGTGCAAGGCAAACGCCCTACCCGCTATCCTATTGCTCCAGCCCCGTGACTTAATTTTTTGGTTTTGTATTTGGACCACAGCCCCCAATAGTGCTTAGGGCTTAGTTCTGGCTCTGCTCGGAGAAATCACTTCTGGTGGTTCCTGGGTGACATGGGATGCTGGTGACCAAACCTAGCTTAGCTGTATGCAAGGCAAGCTCCTTATCTGCTGTTCTAATCACACTGACCCACAACCACATAAATTTCTTTTCTTTTTTTTTGCTTTTTTTGGGGGGGTTCACACCCGGCGATTCACAGGGGTTACTCCTGGCTCTGCACTCAGGAATTACTCCTGGTTGTGCTCAGGGGACCCTATGGGATGCTAGAAATCAAACTTGGGTCAGCTGTGTGCAAGGCAAACACCCTACCCGCTGTGTTATTGCTCCAGCCCCCGCGTGCATTTCTTAAGAACAATTTCTCTTAAAAGACTGGAGTGATAGTACAGAGGATAGGACGCTTGCCTAGCATGCAGCCAACATGAGTTTGACCCCTGACACAGCATATGCACCCCTGAGTCTTGCCAGGAGTAATTCCTTTGTGTGAGCTAGGAGTAAGTCCTAATAATCTCTGAGTGTGGCCCAGAAACAAAGTAAAATAAAATAAATCAAAGAAGAAGAAGGAGGAGGAGAAGGTGGAAAAGGTCGAGGAGAAGTAGGAGGAGAAGGAGAAAGAGAAGGAGAAGGAAAAGAGAAGAAGGAAAAAGAGAAGGATGAGGAAGAGGAGCAGGAGAAAGAGGGGAGGAGGAGGAGGAGAAGAAGAAGGAGAAGAAGAAGAAGAAGAATTAGAAGAAAGAGAAGGAGAAGGAGAAGGAGGAGGAGGAGAAGGAGAAGAGGAAGAAGGATGAGAAGGAGAAAAGGAGGAGAAGGAGGAGAAGGAGAAGAAGGAGAAAAGGAGGAGGTGAAAAAGGATTTATCTTGAATGATTTGTGAGACCAGGTTATTAGTTGTTTTTTTGGGGAGCGGATGCAAAACTGGATTAGCTCTTGGGCTACTCTTGGCTCTGAACTCAAGGATAACTTCAGACCTTGGGGACTCTATGGGGTGCTGGGGATGGAACCTGGTCAGCCATTCAAAGGTAAGCGCCCTCTCTGCTGTACTCTCCCTCTGGCTCCATTTTTTACTAGCAGTCGTGAGTTTACCACTAATAGGAAACATATTTCCTCTGGGAACAGGAAATGTTTGTATGTTGAAAGCAGAGGAAAATTTGAGATCATTGTCATTTTTGTGTCCTTCCTTACTTCGTATATCACACAATTCTTCTTCCCAATGTTTTACATGGAAGTAACAAGGCTTCATGTTCATCTGAAAGGCTCTGTGTGTGTGTGTGTGTGTGTGTGTGTGTGTGTGTGTGTGTGTGTGCATGCGCATGCATCTCTACGTGTTGATGCTGTGTTTAGCTACTTTTATTTCATGAGCTTCCTGTTTCTGTGGTTGGTCAAATACAGTCCATCCCATTTTGTTCTTTGTTTTTACTTTTGGGTCACACTTGATGTTTCCTCCTGGTCTGAACTCAGAAATTACTCCTGGTGGGGATTGGGGTGGGGGAATCATCCAGATTTGCAGTTCTGGAAAGGAGCCTGGTCAGCTTCATGTATGGCAAATGCTCTACCTGCTGTGGTCTCTCTCCACTTCACTACTTTACTGCCGGTCACACGAAACTACCTGGTATTCAGGGCTGCTCTGCAGGACCAGGATGTACCGTGAAAACACCGGGAGAAGCGTTTGGGAAAGAGAGTTCTCATCAAGAACTGGGTACCAGGATGGACATTGATGCATAATTTCCTGGTGATTCATCTACATATTAAAATTGGAGAAGGGTATTAGTTGTTTTCTTTGTTGTTGTTGTTGGGCCATACCTGGATATGCTCAGGGCTTCCTCCTGACTCTGCACTCAAGGATTACTCCTGGCAGTGATTGGGGAAAACTGTGGGGTGCCAGGATGGACCCTGGGTGGACTGTATGCAGGTTAAGCGCCCTCCCTGCTGTACTATCTCTGGCTCCAAATATGGTCCATTCTATATTCATGTACATTCCTTTAATTTCCTATTTGCTAAGAGTTTTTGCCTCAAAGAAGTGAAATCATGTGAAGTTGATTTCTGAGTTGATTGGGGATGATGCCACAAGCTTATTCTCTGATTCTATCAATGGGCTGTATATAATGTATGGGTTTACATAGGACAGACTCATTTTGTCAACAAATTTTGTTTCACATCTATACTCTTCAAGGATATTTATTGGATAACATTGGTCAGTCCTTTCTCCTCTGCATCACGGAGCTTAGGTTTACTATCACCCATCACAGTGCTCCTGAGGCACTGCCATTCATCTTTAACTTCTCCTTTGTGCTGTGCTTCCCCTATCTGTTAACCACTCATTTCCCCTGACAGAACCTGTGACCAATAAAGTCAGATTCTTCAGAGATCTCTGGATTTTATATTTGTAAGTGAAATATTGCTTTTCTATTTTTCTTATGTCCTTCGCATAGTTTACTTTAGAGCAATGTTCTTTTTGTATAGACACAGGAATTGAGTGAATGCTTTGCCTTTGTAACTTGGGATTTTATTGACTCTGAATAATATTTACTCCCCGGCATCTGTTATAAGTAGCTTATAGCTTGAATCGGGACTGGCCAAGTGCCATAAAAATTATACATTAAGAGCATGGCATGGAGAAATTTTCATGACCCAAAGAGAAGTGATGGACAAGGACTAATGGGGTTAGAAAGGACTAATCTGGCCTGATATTGAAGTCTGGGATCTATAGCGAGATGTACCCAGGAGAGCCACCCTATAAGCTTAATAATCTATTGCTGTGTCCATACAAAATGACTAGAAAGATTATTAAGAAGTATATTTTAAAAATATTTTTATTTTTAATAAATTACTATGATGTGCAGTTACAGACTTATAAACTTTCATGATTACATTTCAGTCTTAAAATGATCGAGTACCCATCCCTCCACCAGTGCACATTTTCCACCATTGATGTTCCCAGTATCCCTCCCACCACCCCCACTCATCCCCCCCACCCACCTCTGTGTCAGGCACATTCCCTTTGACTCACTCTCTTCTTTTGGGTGTTATGGTTTGCAATCCAGGTCGTAAGTGGGCATGATGTTTGGTCCATAGTTTACTTTCAGCATGCATTTCCCATCCTGAGCGAGCCCTCCAAGCCTCATGCACTTAGGTGGTCCCTCTCTATCCCAGCTGCCTTTTCCCACTGCACGTGAGGCCGGCTTCCAAGCCATGGAGTAATCCTCCTGGCCCTTATCTCTATTATCTTTGGGTGTTAGTCTCCCATTTTGTTAAGATGATTGTTCATGGACTAAGGAAAGGAGAAGTATGGCCTTAGATGAAATTCTGCTCTTGAGCAGATCTCCTAGCAGGATGAGATCTTGGTTTAGAAGAAGCTTCCGTGGAAGGAAGGGCTTTTATATGTTGACTGTACTATCTTACCTATGCATAATTGCTACCTCCAACCCTTCATGATTGGCTAGATAGCTAGGGCTGTGAGAGTGGGCACAAAGGGGATATGGGCAGTGGGTGAGGCTTGAAGGAAGAAGAAGAAGGTGAGATTGGAATAAATGGCAATTGATCACCAACCAACCTGGCTCGAGTCTCCTCCTTTCGTCCATCGCTGTCGCCATCTGGGGTGGGAAAGTGGCCTGACCGAACGCAACGGCACAGTGGGTAGAGCATTTGCCTTGCACACGGCCGACCAGGGTTTGATCCCCAGCATCTGATATGGTCCCCCTGAGCACCAGTAGAAATTCCTGAGTGCAGAGCCAGGAGTAATCCTTGTGCATCACCAGGTATGACCCCAAAAAAACAGTATATATATCTGTATCTGTATCTGTATCTGTATCTGTATCTGTATCTGTATATGTATAAGTATTGTAGTACTGGAGAACTGTTGTCCCATTGCTCATGGATTTGCTCAAGCAGGCACCAGTAACGTCTCCTTTGTGAGACTTGTTACTGTTTTGGCATATTGAATATGCCATGGGTAGTTTGCCAAGGTCTGCCATGTGGGCGGGATACTCTTGGTAGCTTGCCGGGCTCTCTGAGAAGGACAGAGGAATCAAACCCAGATTGGTTGCATGCAAGGCAAACGCCCTACCCACTGTGTACCGCTCCATATCGGATGGAGTGATGTGTAAGTACAAAATGAAATTTTTATTTGCTTTCCCAGGAGAATAGTCATGACTTGTTCTTCCTCTACGGAAAGAAATGAAGCCAGCAGCCCTGTCTCTGCCACAGTGGACGGATGGCCTTGATACCTTATTTGTTCTAGTATAAAATTCACTGTGAGATCATTGGGAGCTGATTGAGAGTCATGGATAGCCAACGGGATATTAGAATAACTTTATTTCATCACCATGAGCCAATGGATCATGATGGGCAGAAGCTCTCACCCAATGACGCTGACCCAGGGGATCTTACCCAGGGCAGTTGCATGCAAGTGAAGTGGCCACCAGCTGTACTATTTCTCTAGCATTGAGTCTTTATTTTTCAGACACATGGAACTTAATCCAGTAGCCAGGGCCCTCAGCACTAGAGTTTTTAGAGGTACTTTAAAAAATAAATTTATTTTTATTTATTTATTTATTTAAAATGTGGACTGGAGTGATAGGACAGCGGGTAGGGCGTTTGCCTTGCACGCAGCCGACCAGGGTTCGATTTCTCTGTTCTTCTCGGAGATCCCGGCAAGCTACCTAGAGTCTCCTGCCCGCATGGCAAAGCCTGGCAAGCTCCCCGTGAACGTATGATATGCCAGAAACAGTAACAACAAGTCTTACAATGGAGATGTTACTGGTGCCTGCTCAAGCAAATCAATGAACAACGGAATGTGATTACAGTGCTATAGTGCTATTTAAAATGTTACCATTTTTGCTGAAAATAGACTATACACTGAACCTGATGCCTAGTTGATACCTCTATGTCAAACCACAACACCCAAAAGGAGAGAGAGAGAGAGCAAAAGGGAATGCCCTGCCACAGAATCGGGGTGGGTTAAAGGGTACAGGGTGGGGGTGGTGGGAGGGATGTTGGGACCATTGGTGGTGCAAAACAGACACCGGTGGAGGGATGGGTACTCAATCATTGTGTCTATGAAATGCAAGCATGAAAATTTGTAAGTCTGTAACTTTATCTCACAGTGATTCACTAATAAAAAATAAAATAAAACAAAATAAAATAAAATGTTCCATTTTTTGGGGGGTAAAAAAGTTACCATTTAAAAATTTTAATTAAATTTTTAATATTTTAATTGAATCACTGTGAGATAGCCCCTTAAAAAGCCCCTTACAATCCAAATCATGATTGGATTTCAGTCATACAATGTTCCAATACATTCACCAGTGTCCATTTCCCAGCACCAGTGTCCCCAGGTACCCTGCCCTCCCCTTATCCCCTGCCTGCCTCTATGGCAGGTACTTTTCTTCTCTCCCCCCTTCTCTCCTTTTGGACATCGTGGTTTGCAAATTTGATACTGAATGGTTATTAAGAACATCCCTTCCCTACTTTTAACCCTCAGCTCGTGTCCAGCGTGATCAATTCCTTCTATTATTGTCATATTGGTCTCTTTTTTATCTTACCTACCCTCAGCCCCACACACTTGTGGTTAGTTCTGACCATTGACCAGTCATCCTAAACCCTGTTTTTTCTGGCCATGGATATTCTTCTTCTACTATTGGTATTATACATATATTAATCTCTCAAATGAATGCAGTCATTCTATATCTGTCCCTTTCCTTCTGACTCATTTCACTCAGCATGATACTCTCCATGTTCATCCAAAAAATACGTTTGCTTTTATTTAAATGCCGTGATTTATAGTTTTCATAATACACTTGTTTCAGACACTAAGTGTTCCAGTACCATGAGTGCGACCTTTCCTCCACCAATGTCCCCAATTTTCTCCCAACTCCAACCTGCCCCCTTAGGCACCTGACACTTTTACTTTATGTTGTTTGCTCCAACGAGATGAAGGAAATTGCAAATAGAATGATCAGAAAGTAAATCAGTCAAATCCAGTTTGTGATTGCTCTATGATTTTTAACCTTGGAAACAAGGACACTAAAACCATTGAATACAATGTTATGAGATAGACCTATTCTCATTTACACAAGTAAGTTTTCAGCTCTGAAATTTAACAGATATTGCATTCAACTTTATTTTGTACTTCACTTCCTTTATGGTAATACTCATGCTTTACCTGTCATTAATAAAACTTAAAAATTTTTTCTGTACTAATATATTTCGGGGGTGGAGTGATAGCACACCGGTTGGGAGTTCGCCTTTCACTCGGCTGACCTGAGTTTGATTCCTCCACTTCTCTCAGAGAGCCCGGCAAGCTACTGAGAGTATCTCGCCTGCACGGCAGAGCCTGGCAAGCTACCCAATGCGTATTGGATATGCCAAAACAGTAACAATAAGTCGCTCAATGAGAGACGTTTCTTGTGCCTGCTCGAACAAATCGATGAGGAAAGGGATGACAGTGAATGTATTTTGGAGTTTCCATGAACTTATAGGTAAGGCCTATAATATGTAAGTCTCCCCCTACACTTTATATAAACACTGTGATTGACTAAGTTGTTCATGATGATTTTTTTGACTTTTAATTAATTATTTATTTTTTTATTCATGATGATTTGTTGAATGGAGATGTTACTGGTGCCCGCTTGAGCAAATAATTATGAACAATGGGAGGACAGTGCTACAGATGATTTGTTACAGGCTTTCACTATCCCAACACCAATCCCACCACCACTGTTTCCTTCCCTCCACCATTGTCTCCAATTTTTCAAGCATCCCTCAAGTCTGCCCTTGTTGCAGGCCCACAAGAATTTACTTTACATTGCTTGTTACTTGGCGGGAGCAATAGTACAGCGGGTAGGGAGTTTGCCTTGCACACGGCTGACCCCAGTTCGATCCCCGGCATCTCATATGGTCCCTGAAGCACCGCCAGCAATAATTCCTGAGTGCTAGAACCAGTAGTTACCTCTGAGTATCGTTGGTGTGACCCAAAAGGCCAAAAAAAAAATAGATTGCTTGTTTCTAATACATTGCTAAAGGAGTGATTAAAAGAAAAAAATCTGAGTTTGAAGAACCCTAATGCACAAGGATGTGAGAAACTGGTGTGAGTTTAGCCTCTGAGAGGCAGGAGAGTTGCTGGCGACAAAGTGGAAAGCGCAGGTTGTGCATCGCTCCTAAGACGTTCTCCAGGGGAGCTTGGGTAATTTTCCATTATTTTTTGTCGGCCCTGTGTCCTCCCCCAGGGAAATCTGGTGCAGGGTGGGGGGAGAACGTGCTAATGAGCAGCTTGGAGGCTAGAAGACCTGCCCCGCTCTGGGCCACTGGCCAGAGCAACCTCGTGTGCGGGGACACACTCATGGCTTCTGGAATCCTGACTCTGGTCCCGGGACCGATGCTGTACCCCAGCCTGCCGTCTCGTGTGGGGACTGAGACTCAACCCTGAACCAGAGTCCTGGGGACAGCCTGACTCTGACACAAAGTTCTGCTTCACAGGGACCCCAAGGTGAGTCTTCCCTCCCAGTGGACACTCTGATGGTCAAGCCAGGATGCCACAAGCATTGAGCTACTGCCAGTGAGAACCATACAGCCAAATTTTGTGCCCAGATGCCTGTGTGGTTGTCACAGAAAAATGACAACTTCCCAACAGAACGTGGGGAGTACAGAAAACAATCAGTAGAGGGATGGTTACTAAAATGAGAGTGAAAAATTATTTTAGACAATGAGACATACTTAGCTCACTTTCTATATTGACGGTAAAGCTCCCAAGTAGGGGTGTTGATTGCCAATAGCAATGAAAAATTTTTATTTTTATTAAACCACCAGGATTCACAAAGCCATTCCTTATACAGTTGTTCAGGCATTTGTTGTTCCAACACCGGCAGTATCTCCCTCTCTCATTGATGCCCCGTGTTTTCCTCCGTCCCTAACCTGCTTCTTCTTTTTTTTTAATGTTGTTTTCTTTTTGGGTCACATCCGGCGATGCAGAGGGGTCACTCCTGGCTCATGCACTCAGGAATTACTCCTGGTGTTCCTCGGGGGACCATATAGGATGCTGGGTTTTGAACTTGGGTTGGCTGTGTGCAAGGCAAACGCCCTACCCGCTGTGCTATCACTCCAGCCCTACTTCTTTTAAAAATTTTTTTCTTTAAAAAATTTTAATGATTCACTGTGAGATGCAGTTACAAGTTCTTATGTCTGAGTTACAATCACACAATGATCAAACACCTATCCCTCCACCAGTGCACATTCCCCACCACTAATATCCCCAGTACCCTCCCACCTTTCTCACCCTCCCTCTGCCTCTATGACAGACAATATTCCCCATATCCTCCCTCTCTAATTTTGGGCATTATGGTTTGCAACAACCTGTCTCTTTAGGCACAAGACAAATTGACTTAATGTTACTTGCTCCAACAAAACTTTTAGAAAGGCCAATAGAATGACCGGAAGCCAATATCCTTTTGTCACCTCCATTCATAAGATCTCAGTGTCTTTCTTTCACTCTGCTTTTCTCTCTTCTCTTTTTCGGGGGTCACATGTTCCTCAGGGCTTAGTCCTGGCTCTGTACTCTGGATTGCCGTTTGGTTTTGGGCTCTATGATCACTTGAGGTTCCAGGGATAAAATTCAGCCCAGCCCAAAGCATGGCACATGCCCTTGCATAGTACCATCTCTTTGGGCTCCCATTTCTTTTCTTTTTTTTTCTTTTTGGGTCACACCTGGCAATGCACTGGGGTTACTCCTCGCTCTGCAGTCAGAAATTACTCCTGGTGGTGATCAGGGAACCATGTGGTATGCTGGGAATCGAACCCGGGTCTGCTGAGTGCAAGGCAAACGCCCTACCCGCTACCGCTCCAGCCCCTGAGCTCCCATTTGGTGTGTATATCTGTGAAAAGAAAAATTAAGAATAGGACTGGAGAGGAAGAGACAGAGCCCATGTCAATCCTTCTATATTTCCCCTCCACGTTTCCATGTCTTGGAGTCCTTGGTGGTTTCTTTACAATGATTAGTTAATTGCTAAAAGTTGAAGTAGCCACACATTCTCTTAAGGTTTTCATCGTTATCTTTGGACTAAGCATCACCTTGAGGTTCCAGAGCCATACACTCTCCTATAAGGGCAACCTAGAAGCTGTGGATTACTTTACCCACACATCATTTTCCCTTAGTCCTAGGACCAGACCTGGCAATGCTTCGGTGTTACGCCTGGCTCTCCACTCAGGAATGCTTTGGGCTCTGCTCAGCCATGGATCAAAGTTTAGGAGCATGCAATGCAAATACTAACTCTCCACTCCACTTCCACATACATTTTATTTTTTATTTATTTATTTATTTTTCCTTTATGGATCACACCTGGCGATGCACAGGGGTTACTACTGGCTCTGCACTCAGGAATTACTCCTGGTGGTGCTTGGGGGACCCAATGGGATGCTGGGAATTGAACCTGGGTTGGCCGCGTGCAAGGCAATTGCCCACCTTCTCTGTATTTTCTTTCCCCTCGAAGCTGGTCTCACAGATGGATCCTCAGAACCTTACATGGGTCCCTGACTTTTTCCTCTTTGGACTCTCAGAAAACCCTGAATTTCAGATCTACATATTTGGGCTCTTCCTGTCCATGTACCTGATCACTGTGCTGGGGAACCTGCTCATCATCCTGGCCGTCAGCTCAGACCCCCACCTCCACACCCCCATGTACTTCTTCTTGTCCAACCTGTCCCTTGTGGACATCTGCTCCATCAGCACCACCGTCCCCAAGATGCTGCAGAACATCCAGACACACAGCAAAGCCATCACCTACGCAGGCTGCCTCACCCAGATGTACTTTTTCCTTCTCTTCACAGGCCTGGATGATTTCATCCTGGCTGTGATGGCCTATGACCGCTTTGTGGCCATCTGCCACCCCCTGCACTACCAGGTCATCATGAACCCCCGGCTGTGTGGGCTGCTGGTGCTGGTGTCCTGGGTCATCAGTCACCTGCATTCTTTGTTACAGAGCTTAATGGTCTCTCGTCTGTCCTTCTGCACGCACTTGGAAATCCCCCACTTTTTCTGTGAACTCAAACAGATGGTGCAGCTGGCCTGTTCGGACACGCTTCTGAACAACCTGGTGATGTATTTCACGGTTGTGATGCTGGGGGGTGGTCCCCTGGCTGGCATCCTTTACTCCTACTCTAAGATCGTCTCCTCCATCTGGAAAATCTCCTCAGCTCAGGGCAAGTTGAAAGCTTTCTCCACTTGTGCGTCTCACCTCTCTGTGGTCTCCTTGTTCTATGGCACAATCCTGGGTCTGTATCTGAGCTCTGCCGTGACCCAGGGCTCTCAGTCTAGTGCCATTCTCTCGGTGATGTACACAGTGGTCACTCCCATGCTGAACCCCTTCATCTACAGTCTCCGGAACAAAGACCTCATGGGGGCTCTGAAAGGACTTTTGCACAGAACTGCCCCAAAGGGTCTAGTAGTTCGGGTCTGAGGAATTTGTCTTTGATTGTAACTTCAGAGTTTCTGGTTCTGAGATGATGACCAGATTGAGGGGTCCCGGGTGCTTCTTCTGTGTAGTTGTTTTGTTGTGGTATTGGTGCACCCCAGGTTGTGCTCCAGACTGACTCCGGCTCTGTGCTCAGGGAGCAGTCCTTTAGGGCTCTGGGTCCATATGGGATGCTGGGCACATCAGCTAGAGTTGTATCTGCTAGAATTACAACCTGCATCAGCTAGAGTTGAAGTGGCAATGTTTCTTCTGTAAACAATTTCCTTCTTTCATCTATTTGTTCTCGACCTGGCATTCTTAATTCTTATGTGATTTCATTTTTGGTTTTGTATTTGGACCACACCCCCCAATAGTGCTTAGGGCTTAGTCATGTCTCTGCTCAGAGAAATCACTCCTGGTGGTTCCTGGGTGATATGGGATGCCTGTGATCAAACCTAGCTTATTATATGCAAGTCAAGCTCCTTACCTGCTGTTCTAGTCACACTGACCCACAACCGCATGCATTCTCTTTTATCTCTTTTTGTTTTTGCGGGGGTCACACCTAGCGATGCACAGGGCTTACTCCTGGCTCTGCATTCAGGAATTACTCCTGGTGGTGCTCAGGGGACCCTATGGGATGCTGGGAATCAAATCCAGGTAGGGCTCGTGCAAGGCAAATGCCCTATCTGCTATGCTATTGCTCCAGCCCCCAGTGCATTTCTTAAGAAAAATTTCTCTTAAAAGACCGGAGTGATAGTACAAAGGGTTGGACCCTTTCCTAGCATGCAGCCAATATGAGTTTGACCCCTGACACAGCATATGCACCCCTGAGTCTTGCCAGGAGTAATTCCTTTGTGTGAGCTAGGAGTAAGTCCTGATAATCTCTGAGTGCGGCCCAGAAACAAAGTAAAATAAAATAAATCAAAGAAGAAGAAGGAGGAGGAGAAGGTGGAGGAGGTGGATAAGTAGAAGGAGAAGGAGAAAGAGAAAGATAAGGAGAAAGATAAGGAGAAGGAAAAGAGGAAGAGAAGGAGAAAGAGAAGGAGGAGGAGAAATAGAAAGAGGGATAACGAGGAGAGAGAGAAAGAGAAGGATGAGGAGGAGGAGAAGGATGAGAAGAAAAAAAAAGAAGGAGAAGAAGGAGGAGGAGGAGGATGAGGATGATGATGAGGAGGAGCTAAAGGACATGTATAAAAGGAGGAAAAAGAAAAAGAGGAGGAGAAAAGGAGGAGAAGAAAAGGAGGAGGAGAAAAAGGATTTATCTTGAATGATGTGAGACCAGGTTATTAGTTTTTTTTTTTTTTTTGGTGTGGTGGGCACACAATTGGATTAGCTCTGGGGCTACTCTTGGCTCTGAACTCAAGGATAACTTCAGACCTGGGGAACCCTATGGGGTGGTGGGTATGGAACCTGGCCAGCCATTCAAAGGTAAGCACTCTCCCTGCTGTACTATCTCTCTGGCTCCATTTTTCACTAGCAGTCATGAGTTTACTACTAATAGGAAACATATTGCCTCTGGGAACAAGAAATATTTGTATGTTGAGAGCATAGGAAAATTTGAGATCATTGTCATTTTTGTGTCCTTCCTTTCTTCGTATATCACACAACTGTTCTTTCCAATGTTATTACATGGAATTAACAAGGCCTCAAGTTCATATGAAAGGCTGTGTGTGTGTGTGTGTGTGCACACGCACATGCACGCGTCTATGTGTGCTGATGCTGTGTTTAGCTACTTTTATTTCATAAGCGTCCTGTTTCTGTTGTTGGTCAAATACAGCCCTTCCCATATTGTTCTTTGTTTTTACTTTTGGGTCACTCTTGATGTTTCCTTCTGGTCTGAACTCAGAAATTACTCCTGGTCTGGACTGGGGGAGGGGGAAATCATCTGGATTTGCAGTTCTGGAAAGGAACCCGGTCAGCTTCATATATAGTAAATGCTCTACCTGCTGTGGTCTTGTTCGTCTTCCAAACTTTACTGCCGGCCACATGGAACTACCTGGTACCCAGGGCTGCTCTGCAGACCAGGATGTACCATGGAAACACCAGGAGAAGCTTCTGGGAAAGGCAATTCTCATCAGGAACTGGGGTTCCAGGATGGACATTGATGCATAATTTCCTGGTGATCTATCTACATATTAAAATTGGACAAGGGTATTTTTTTTGTTGTTGTTGTTGTTGGGCCATACCTGGATATGCTCAGGGCTTCCTCCTGACTTGGTAATCAAGGATTACTCCTGTCAGGGATTGGGGAAAACTGTGGGGTGCCAGGATGGACCCTGGGTGGACTGCATGCAGGTTAAGTGCCCTCCCTGCTGTACTATATCTGGCCCCAAATATGGTTCATTCTATAATCATGTATGTTCCTTTAATTTTCTATTTGCTAAGAGTTTTTGCCTCAAAGAAGTGAAATCATTTGAAGGTGGTTTCTGAGTTGAGTGGGGATGATGCCACAAGCTTATTCTCTGATTCTATCAATGGGCTTTATACAATGTATGAATTTACATTGGACAGACTCATTTTGTCAACAAATTTTGGTTCACATCTATACTCTTCAAGGATATTCATTGGAAAACTTTGGTCAGTCCTTTCTCCTCTGCATCACGGACCTTAGGTTTACTAACACCCATCACAGTGACTCTGAATAATATTTACTCCCGGGCATCTGTCATATTTACTTGACTAAGTATCCCTTAGTTCTTAGAACCCAAAGAAGGTTCTGATGGAGGACTGAATGGTCCCAAGGCAAGCTATAAGCTACTCTGGCATTGAATTAGGACTGGCCTAGTGCATAAAACTTATAAATTAAGAGCATGGCACGGACAAATTGTTATGACCCAAAGAGAAGTGATTGACAAGGACTCATGGGGTTAGAAAGGACTAATCTAGCCTGAGGATTATAGTCTGGGATCTATAGCAAGATGTCCCCACGAGCGCTACCCTATAAGCTTAATAATCTTTTTCTGTGTCCATACAAAATGACTAGAAAGATTATTAAGAAGTAAATTTTTTTTATTTAAATAAATTTATTTATTTTTAATTAATGAATCACCATGAGGGTACAGTTACGGATTTATACACATCTGTGCTTATGCTTCCCCCATACAAAGTTTGGGAACCCATCCCTTCACCAGTGCCCATATTCCACCACCAGTAAACTCAGCATCCCTCCCATCCTCCCCAATCCCATCTCCCCCCCCCACCCTGTCACTGTGGCAGGGCATTCCCTTCTGTTCTCTCCCTCTAATTAGCTATTGTGGTTTGCAATAAAGGTGTTGAGTGGCCACTGTGCTCAGTCTCTAGCCCTCATTCAGCCCGCAACTCCCTTTAAGAAGTAAATTTTTAAACAATATTTTTATTTTTTAATGAATTACTATGATGTTCAGTTACAGACTTATGAACTTTCATGATTATGTTTCAGTCATAAAGTGATCGAGTACCCATCCCTCTACCAGTGCCCATTTTCCCCCACTGATGTTCACAGTATCCCTCCCACCACCCCCACTCCATCCCCACCCCCCTCCTCTGTGGCAGGCACATTCCTTTTGGTTTTTTTTTATTAGTTTATTTTTAATTAGAGAGTCATCGTGAGGGTACAGTTACAGATCCATACATCTTTGTGCTCATGTTTCCCCCATACAAAGTTCGATAACCCATCCCTTCACCAGTGCCCATTCTCCACCACCAGTAAACCCAACATCCCTCCCCCCATCCCCAGTCCCGTCTCCCCCCACCCCACCCTGCCACTACGGCAGGGTATTCCCTTTTGTTCTCTCTCTCTGATTAGGTGTTGTGGTTTGCAATAAGGGTGTTGAGTGGCCATTGTGTTCAGTCTCTAGTCTGTATTTGGCCCACATCACCCTTCCCCCACATTTTACTTGGTGGACCCTTCCCTGAGTTACCCAGAATGAGAGACCAGCCTCCAAGCCATGGAGACAACCTCCTGGTACTTATTTCTACTATTACTGGGCGTTAGTCTCATAGTCTATTATTCTATATTCCACAGATGAGTGCAATCTTTCTATGTCTGTCTCTCTCTTTCTGACTCATTTCACTTAGCATGATACTTTCCATGTTGATCCACTTATAAGCAAACGTCATGACCTCATTTTTTTATTTTTAATTTAAATTTTATTGAATCACCATGTGGAGGGTTACATAGTTCTCAGGATTATGTCAGTTATACAATACTCAAACACCCTTCCCTTCACCTGTGCCCATATTCCATCACCAACCACCCCATTATACCTCCCGCCCCCTCCCGCCCCCCCAGTCCCCGCCCTTGTAAGTGATAAGTTTCACTTCGTTTACGCTTTATCTTGGTTACAGTCCATGTTTCAACACATAACTCACTATTGTTGCTAGGGTTTCCCCCCAAAAGAGAAAAGACAGTCCCACTGTCAAGGAAGCATTTGATGGCTCTCCATTGCTGAGAATGTAGAGATATTAAGTCCCGCTGTTTGTTACATAACTTTTCTATTTTTTCCCCCCTTCGTCCCGTGCCACCGAGATCACGCCTGTTTAGTAATAACCACGCTGCCTGACAAAGGGAAAACAAACCAAAAAAGATGGTTATTTCTCGTCATCAGCCGGCGTGGGGCTCTGGCTTAGTTGATAGTCTGGTAGAATGTCTGCAAGCAGTTTCTGGAACCAAAAGTAAAACACTGGTATCGGCCCCGGCTCGAGATTCCACCAGCGTCCCCCTGTTCCAAGTACATAATAATTTATTCCCTTGTGTCCCATTCCCACGCCACCAGGTCTGTGTCAGCTTAATGGACATCATACTATGGTTAACGCCACGCCACGTTTCTTCCCGAGAAAGAAGGATATTTCTTCTCAGCCAGCGTGGGGATATGGCTTAGTTCAGTCTATAGAGATGGCTACCACTTTGGTAGCCTTCAATATTTCAGCAAAAGACTTACTATTCTTGTTAGGATTTCCCACCAAAGTCCGACCTGTTAAAAGGGAACCATTTCATATTGGTGATGATTAAATGACAATAGGTTGTGCGGCCATGGCAGCGGCCTCGCGGCTTTGAATTTCTGTATAAAGTCCAGGGAAAGTACAGCCAGAAATTATACGTCGCTACAAACTTTAACCCTATTATGGTCCCCCCAAAGTCCAACCCATTACAAAGGAACCATTTCATATTGCTGATGATTAGATGACATTAGGCTGCCGAGGCCGCGCGGTTTTGGGTTTCTATATAAAGTCCAGGGAAAATTCTGCCTAAAATTCTATCGCTACAATCTTTTACCCTTCAACAAAAAACTTAGTACTATTGTTTGGAGTTTCCCCCCATGTTAGGCCCTGCCAAAAAGGAACATTTACACGTTGCTGACAATCAAGAGATATTAGGACGCGCGGCTGCTACCGCAGCCGCGCGGTTTTGGATTTCTATATGAAGTCCAGGGAAAATTCTTTTGGTAATTGCATCACTCGCTGGCAGCACCTGGGCCAGAAGCTCCAAGCACACAGTTTGGAGGCATTTTGGAGGCGCCGCTCGTGTCCAAAGTGGTTCAGTTGCCTCCGGGGTCGATCTCGCTCGGGGCCGGAAAGGAGCGTCCCCACATGGCTCTGTGCTTAAATGTCGGCCGGCACAGGGCGGATCCGGAAGTCCCGCCCATCGGCTTTCCCGGGCTTCCTGTAGAGTCTAAAAACCGGCTACTGCCTCGCTGAGTTCAAAAAGAAAGAGTTGAGAGAGAAAAGACCATACCCTGCCGGCAGCGCCTGGGCCAGAGGCTCCGAGCACACAGTTTGGAGGCATTTTGGGGGCGCCACTCGTGTCCAAAGTGGTTCAGTTGCCTCCGGGGTCGATCTCGCGCAGGGCCGGAAAGCATGACCTCATTTTTTCTAACAGCTGCATAGTATTCCATTGTATAGATGTACCAGATTTTTTTCAACCAGTCATCTGTTCTAGGGCACTCGGGTTTTTTTCCAGATTCTGGCTATTGTAAACAGTGCTGCGGTGAACATATAAGTGCATATGTCACTTCGACTATACTTTTTGGCTTTTCTGGGATATATTCCCAGCAGTGGTATTGCTGGGTCAAATGGGAGCTCAACCTCTAGTTTTTTGAGAATCGTCCATACTGTTTTCCAAAAGGGCTGAACTAGCCGGCATTCCCACCAGCAGTGTAGAAGGGTCCCTTTCTCCCCACATCCTCTCCAACAGAGGTTGCTTTTGTTCTTTTGGATGTGTGCTAGTCTCTGTGGTGTGAGGTGGTATCTCATGGTTGTTTTGATCTGCATCTCTCTGACGATTAGTGATGTAGAGCATTTTTTCATGTGCCTTTTGGCCATTCGTATCTCTTCCTTGGTAAAGTTTCTGTTCATTTCTTCGCCCCATTTTTTGATGGGGTTGGATGTTTTCTTCTTGTAGAGTTCAACCAGTGCTTTATATACCATTGATATTAACCCCTTATCTGATGGGTATTGTGTAAATGTCCTTTCCCATTCTGTAGATAGTCTTTGTATTCTGGTCACTGTATCTTTTGCGGTGCAGAAGCTTTTTAGTTTAATGTAGTCCCATTTGTTGATCTCTGTTTTTACTAGATTGTTTAGTTCCGTGTCATCTTTGAAGATACCTTTATCTTCAATATCGTAAAGGGTTTTGCCGACCTTGTCTTCAATGTACCTTATGGTTTGTGGTCTGATGTTGAGGTCTTTAATCCATTTTGATCTGACTTTTGTGCATGGTGTCAGGTCGAGTTCTAAGCCCATTTTTTTTGCATGTGGTTGTCCAGTGGCACCTTCCTTTTGAATCTCTCTCTCCTTTTGGGTGTCATGGTTTGCAATGTAGGTAGTAAGTGGCCATCATGTTTGGTCCATAGTCTGCTTTCAGCACACATCTCCCATCCTGAGCGAGCCCTCCAAGCATCATGCACTTAGTGGTCCTTTCTCTATCCCAGCTGCCTTTTCCCCTGCATGGGAGGTTGGCTTCCAAGCCATGGAGTAATCCTCCTGGCCCTTACATTTATTATCTTTGGGTGTTAGTCTCCCATTCTGTTAAGATGATTGTTTATGGACTAAGGAAAGGAGAAGTATGGCCTTAGATGAAATTCTGCCCTTGAGCAGATCTCCTAGCAGGATGAGATCTTGGTCTTAGAAGAAACTTCCCTGGAAGGAAGGGCTTTTATATGTTGACTATGCTATCTGACCTATGTATAATTGCTACCCCCAACCCGTCATGATTGGCCTGATAGCTAAGGCTGTGAGAGTGGGCACAAAGGGGATATGGGCAGTGGGTGAGGCTTGAAGGAAGAAGAGGAAGGTGAGATTGGAATAAATGGCAATTGATCACCAACTAGCCTGGCTCGTGTCTCCTCCTTTCGTCCATCGCTGTTCGCCATCTGCGGTAGGGAAGGTGGCCTGAGGACTGAATGCTCCGGTGAGCACCCACACTCTTTTGAACACACACAGATATTGGCCCCTGGTTGATTGTTCTGTGCACTGCTCGTATGGTAACAATAGCAGAATGATACGATGCCTTTGGGTTTAGAGCTTAAGAATGTTCTGTCTTCACTAACTCCATCGAAGTGTTGGAGAACTGTTGTTAGCATCGAATCTTTTATTTGTTTTATTTTCTTGGCCACCCCAGGCAATGCTCAGGGGTTCCTCCTGGTTCAGCACTTATCTGGCTGTGCTCGAGAGACCCTAGGGGATGCTGGGACTCGAACCCAGGTGGGCTGCCTTAAGCAAATGCCCTCCCTGCTGTCCTCTCTTCCGGCTCCTACCATTGAGAGTTTACAAAAAACGTCCAGCAGAATTCACCCCTAATGTTACCTGTCCAGGGGACATTTGGAGACAGTTAATTTCTTTTCACAGTTAATTGAATCACAGTGAGATACACAGTTACATGACTGCGTTGTAGTCATACAATGTTCCAACACCTCTTTCTTCACCAGTGTAATTTCCCACCACCAATGTCCCCCATTTCCCTCTCGCCTCCTTCCCCCATCCTGCCTCTGTGACAGGCACTTTTCCTCTCTCTCTCTCTCTCTCTCTCTCTCTCTCTCTCCCTGTCCCTCCCTCTCTCCCTCAAATTCTCTCTCCTTTTAAGCATTATGGATTGCAACATAGATACTAAAATGTTATCACGTACATCCCTTTACCTACTTCCAACCCTCAGTTCCTTTCCAGAGTAATAATTTCTAACTATTGGAGACAGAACCCAGGTCAGCCACACGCAAAGCAAGTGCCTGCCTTGCTGTCCTAATGCCTTGGCACCGGCTCCATTCTATTTTTATTTTGGGTGGGAAAATTTGGGAAATATCTCTTCAGACTCTATGGATTAAACAAAACTCAATTTTTTATGGGACCAAATCCAGTTTTTCTTTTGTTTTGGGGCCACAATCGGTGATGTTCAGGGGTCACTCTTGGCTGTACTCTGGTGGGGCCCCTGGGGAGACCCTCTGGGAATGCCGGGGATCAAACCCTGGGTCAGCTGCAAGCATGAAAAACAGCCTCTTCGCTCCCTATAATTCTGGCTCTTTATGTTTTCTTAAAATATAAGGTACAGTTCTGGACCAACAGCACAGTGGCTAGGGCATTTACCTTGCATACTGCCAACCAGGGATCAATCCCCAGTGTCCCATATGGTCCCCCTGAGCACCACCAGTAGAAATTCCTGAGTGCAGAGCCAGGACTAACCCTTGTGCATCACCAGGTATGACCCAAAAAGCCTATATATATATATATATATATATATATATATATATATGTGTGTGTGTGTGTGTGTGTGTGTGTGTGTGTGTGTGTGTGTGTGTGTATAAGTACTGTTGCACTGTAGCACTGTTGTCCCATTATTCATCGATTTGCTCGAGCAGGCACCAGTAACATCTCCATTGTGAGACTTGTTACTGTTTTTGGCATATTGAATGTGCCACGGGGAGCTTGCCAGGCTCTGCTGTGTGAGCGGGATACTCTCGGTAGCTTGCTGGGCTCTCGGAGAGAGGCAGAGGAATGGAACCCCGGTCGGCCACGTGCAAGGCTAATGCCCTACCTGCTGTGCTATCACTTCATATCAGATGGAGCGATGGATAAGTACAAAATGAAATTTTCATTTGCTTTCCCAGGAGAATGGTCATGACTCGTTCTTCCTTTCCAGAAGGAGATGAAGCTAGCAGCCCTGTCTCTGCCATAGCGGACAAATGGCCTGGGAACCCTCTTTGTTCCAGTGTGAAATTCATTGTGCGATCATTGAGAGCGATTGAAAGTCATGGAGAGCCAACGGGAGATTAGAAGAACTTTATTTCATCACCATGGGCTAACGGATCATAATGGGCGGGAGCTCTCACCCCCTGACGCTGACCCAGGGGATCTTACCCAGGGCAGTTGCATGCAAGTGAAGTGGCCACCAGCTGTACTATTTCTCTAGCACTGAGTCTTTATTTTTCAGACACATGGAACCTAATTCATTTGCCAGGACACTCAGCATTAGCGTTTGTAGAAATTCTTTAAAAAATTTTAATTTTAATTAATTTATTTAAAATGTGGACAGGACCAGACAAGCTCCGGAGCAGCCGCACATGAAACAGCTCCTCTGCTCTTTAAAGACTATGATCCTAGAGGGCTACTAAAAGTGGTTAGTACACTTTTTTTTTTTTTTTTACTTTTTGGGTCACACCTGGCGATGCACAGGGGTTACTCCTGGCTCTGCACTCAGGAATTACCCCTGGCCGTGCTCAGGGGACCATATGGGATGCTGGGATTCGAACCCGGGTCCGCCGCGTGCAAGGCAAACGCCCTACCCGCTGTGCTATCGCTGCAGCCCCTGGTTAGTACACTTTTGGCACCCAGCGGCTTCTTATAGAAATGCATCTAGACTGTGAACTGAGCTACAACTCCATGCCATTTTCCCTCCGGGAGGGGAAAGGTTTTTCTCTCTCCACCTTTCCTTTTGGAGGGGGTGGTGGCAGCGGTGGTGGCGGCGGCATCCACTACCTAGAGGTATGAGCTCGCAGTGACGTGGCACAGCAGATCTTGGGATGGGGTGCTACCGGCACGCTCTCCGCCCAGACGAGATCCGGATCAGCCGCACACGAAACTGTGAATTGAGCTAAAATAAACTGTCGCGGCCGCCCGAGCTCATATATTCTTCACTATCAGCAATGGAAAATAAATGATCAAGAAATCAAACCTTTTCAGCAGGTTTGATTGTTGGGGAAAATTCGAAATAATAATAATTTTCTGTTGAAATGTTGAATGTATTCAAAGTATAGAGAGAATAAAGTGAAGATCATTAGCCACACAGGTGCGGGGGGTGGGAAGGGGAGGTATACTGGGGTTCTTGGTGGTGGAACATGCGCACTGGTAAAGGGATGGGGATCTGATCATTGAGTGACTGAGACTTGAACCTGAAAGCTTTGTAACTTTCCTCACGGTGATTCAATAAAAAAATAAAAATTAAAAAAAAATGAACAGCAGTGATAGCACAGCAGTTAGGGCGTTTGCCTTGCACGTGGCCGACCCCTGTTTAATTTCTCTGTCCCGCTGGGAGAGCCTGGCAAGCTACCTAGAGTATCCTGCCTGCACAGAAGAGCCTTGCAAGCTCCCCGTGCTGTATTTCATGTGCCCAAAACAGCAATAACAAGTCTCACAATGAAGACGTTACTGGTGGCCACTTGAGTTGCAGGCTAACAAGAATTTAGATTGCTTGTTACTTGGCAGGAGCAATAGTACAGCGAGTAGGGAGTTTGCCTTGCACATGGCTGACCCCAGTTCGATCCCCGCCATCCCATGTGGTCCCCCAAGCACCGCCAGGAATAATTCCTAAGTGCTAGAGCCAGTAGTAACCTCTGAGTATCATTGGTGTGATCCAAAACGCCAAAAAAAAAAAAATAGATTACATAGCTCATGGAGTGATTAAAAAAAATCTGAAGGACTGGTCAATGGTGAAAGCTTGCAACAAGTGTGTGTGTCGGGGTGAAAAGGGCACTTAGGATAGAGAACAGACCAGTATGACAATAATAGTTAAAAATGGTTACACGGGGCTGGATCGATAGCACAGCGGGTAGGGCGTTTGCCTTGCACGCGGCCGACCTGGGTTTGATTCCCAGCATCCCATATGGTCCCCCAGCACTGCCAGGAGTAATTCCTGAGTGCAGAGCCAGGAGTAACCCCTGTGCGCTCCTGGGTGTGACCTAAAAAGCGAAAAACAAACACAAAAACAAAAAAAAATGATTACACTTGGGGGGCTGGACTGATAGCACAGCCAGTAGAGCATTTGACTTGCACGTGACTGACTTGGGTTCGATTCCCAGCATCCCATATGGTCCCCCAAGCACTTCCAGGACTAATTCCTGAGTGCAGAGCTTGTGCATCAACGGGTGTGACCCAAAAAAGCAAAAAAAAAAATTCTAAAAATTTCACACTCTGGACAAGAGCTGAGTGTTGAAAGTAGGTAAAAGAATATATCTGATAACTTTTCAGTACCTGTATTGCAAACCATTATGCAAAGAGAGACAGAGAGAGAGAAAGCAAGAAAGAGAGAGAGAGAGAGAGAGAGAGAGAGAGAGAGAGAGAGAGAGAGAGAGAGAGAGAGAGAGAGAGAAGAAAGAGCAGGTAGGGGAGGGAACCTGGGGACATTTGTGGTGGGAAATGTATACTGGCGAAGAAATGGGTCTTGGAATATTATATAATTGAAACCCAATCATGAACAACCTTGTAGCTGTGTATCTCACTTTGATTCAATAAAAAATTTTAAATAAAAAAATCTGAGTTTGAAGAACCCTAATGCACAAGGATGTGAGAAAGTGGTGTGAGTTTAGCCTCTGAGAGGCAGGAGAATTGCTGGGGACAAAGTGGAATGATCAGATTGTGCATTGCCCCAAAGACGTTCTCCAGGGAAGCTAGGGTAATTTTCCATTATTTCTGCCGGCCCTGCATCCTCCCCTAGGGAAATCTGGTGCAGGGCGGTGGTGGTGGTGGGGAGACCGTGCTAATGAGCGGCTCCGAGTCTAGAATACCTGCCCTGCTCTGGGCCACTGGCCAGAGCAACCTGGTGTGCCGGGAAGCACTCATGGCTTCTGGAATCCTGACTCTGGTCCCGGGACTGGTGCTGCAGGAAGGAGCAGTCTGGTTGCGCCCACGGCCAGCGGCACGTTCTCTCCTCAGCCCCTCCAGGCGGGGTGCTGTACCCCAGCCTGCCGTCTCGTGTGGGGACTGAGACTCAACCCCCAACCAGACTTGGGGGCAGCTTGACTCTGACACAAAGTTCTGCTTCGCAGGGACCCCAAGGTGAGTCTTTCCTCCCAGTTGGCACTCTGATGGTCTAGCCAGGATGCCACAAGCATTGAGCTACTGCCAGTGAAAACCATACAGCCAAATTTTGTGTCTAGATGCCTGTGTGGTTGTCACGGAAAAATGACAATAGAAAACAATCAGAGGAGGGATGGATACTGGCATGAGAGTGAAAAATTGTTTTAGACAATGAGATATACTTAGCTCACTTTCTATATAGATGGCCAAGCTCCCAACCAGGGGTGTTGTTTGCCAATAGCAATTAAAAGCATTTATTTTTAAAAACCAGCAGAATTCGAAAAGCCATTGTTATACAGCTGTTTCAGGCATTTGGTGTTCTAGCATGGGAAGTGTCTCCTTCCCTCACCGATGCCCCATGTTTTCCTTTGTCCCTAACCTGCCTCTTTATTATTTTTAATTTTTAGTTTTTAAGTTTTATTGATTCACTGAGATACAGTTACAAGTTTTCATGTCTAAGTTACAATCACACAATGATCAAACACCTATCCCTCCACCAGTGCACATTCCCCACCACCAATATTCCCAGTAACCCCCCACCTTTCTCACCTTCCCCTGCCTCCATGACAGACAATATCCCCCATATCCTCCCTCTCTACTTTTGCACATTATGGTTTGCAACAACCTGCCTCTTTAGGCACAAGACAAATTGACTTAATGTTACTTGCTCCAACAAAACTTTTAGAAATGGCCAATAGAATGACCGGAAGCCAATATCCTTTTGTCACCTCCATTCATAAGATCTCAGTGTCTTTTCTTTCACTCTACCTTTCTCTTTTCTCTTTTTAAGGGGGGCACATGTTCCTCAGGGCTTAGTCCCGGCTCTGCACTCTGGAATCCCGTTTGGTTGTGGGCTCTACAACCACACGGGGTTCCAGGGATTGAACTCAGCCCAGCCCAATGCATGGCACATGCCCTTGCATCGAACCATCTCTCTGGGATCTCGTTCGATGTGTATTTCTATGAAAACAAAAATGAATAGGACTGGAGAGGAAGAGACAGAGCATATGTCAATCCTTCTATATTTCCCCTCCACGTTTCCATGTCTTAGAGTCCTTGGTGGTTTCTTTGAGTGTTTGTGATTAGTTAATTTCTAAAAGTCGCAGTAGCCACACATTCTCTTAAGGTTTTCATTGTTATCTTTGGACTAAGCATCACCTTGAGGTTCCAGAGCCATACACTCTCCTATAAGGGCAACCTAGACGCTGTGGATTACTTTACCCACACATCATTTTCCCTTTGTCCTAGGACCAGACCTGGCAATGATTCGGTGTTACGCCTGGCTCTCCACTCAGGAATGCTTTGGGCTCTGCTCAGCCATGGATCAAAGTTTAGGAGCATGCAATGCAAATACTAACTCTCCACTCCCCTTCCACATACATTTTATTATTTATTTATTTATTTATTTATTTTTGCTTTATGGGTCAAACCCAGTGATGCTCAGGGGTTACTACTGGCTCTGCACTCAGGAAATACTCCCGGCGGTGCTTGGGGGACCGTATGGGATTCTGGGAATTGAACCTGGGTCAGCCGCGTGCAAGGCAAATGCCCACCTTCTCTGTATTTTCTTTCCCCTCGAAGCTGGTCTCAAACATGGATCCTCGGAACCTTACATGTGTCCCCGACTTTTTCCTCTTGGGACTGTCAGAGGACCCTGAATTGCAGATCTACATATTTGGGCTCTTCCTGTCCATGTACCTGGTCTGCGTGCTGGGGAACCTGCTCATCATCCTGGCCGTCAGCTCAGACCCCCACCTCCACACCCCCATGTACTTCTTCCTGTCCAACCTGTCTCTAGTGGACATCTGCTCCATCACCACCACCGTCCCCAAGATGCTGCAGAACATCCAGACACACAGCAAAGTCATCACCTACGCAGGCTGTCTCACCCAGATGTACTTTTTCATCCTCTTCACAGGCCTGGATGATTTCATCCTGACTGTGATGGCCTATGATCGCTTTGTGGCCATCTGCCACCCCCTTCATTATACAGTCATCATGAACCCCCGGCTGTGTGGGCTGCTGGTGCTGGTGTCCTGGGTCATCAGTCACCTGCATTCTTTGTTACAGAGCTTAATGGTCTCTCGTCTGTCCTTCTGCACGCACTTGGAAATCCCCCACTTTTTCTGTGAACTCAAACAGATGGTGCAGCTGGTCTGTTCGGACACGCTTCTGAACAACCTGGTAATGTATTTCACGGTTGTGATGCTGGGGGGCGGTCCCCTGGCTGGCATCCTTTACTCCTACTCTAAGATCATCTCCTCCATCTGGAAAATTTCCTCAGCTCAAGGGAGATTGAAAGCTTTCTCCACCTGTGCGTCTCACCTCTCTGTGGTCTCTTTGTTCTATGGCACAGCCGTGGGTCTGTATCTGAGCTCTGCCGTGACCCAGGGCTCTCAGTCCAGTGCCATTCTCTCGGTGATGTACACGGTGGTCACCCCCATGCTGAACCCCTTCATCTACAGTCTCCGGAACAAAGACCTCATGGGGGCTCTGAAATGTCTTTTGCACAGAACTGCCCCAAAGGGTCTAGTAGTTCGGGTCTGAGGAATTTGTCTTTGATTCTAACTTCAGAGTTTCTGGTTCTGAGATTATGACCAGATTGAGGGGTCCCGGGTGCTTCTTCTGTGTAGTTGTTTTGTTGTGGTGGTTTTGGTGCACCCCACGTTGTGCTCCGGATTGACTCTGGCTCTGTGCTCAGGGAGCAGTCCTTGAGGGCTCTGGGTCCATATGGGATGCCGGGCATATCAGCTAGAGTTGTTTCAGCAAGAGTTACAACCTGCATCAGCTAGAGTTGAAGTGGCAATGTTCCTTCTGTGAACATTTTCCTTCTTACACCTATTTGTTTTCGACCTGGCATTCTTAATTCTTATGTGATTTCATTTTTGGTTTTGTATTTGGACCACACCCCCCAATAGTGCTTAGGGCTTAGTCATGGCTCTGCTCAGAGAAATCACTCCTGTTGGTTCCTGGGTGATATGGGATGCTTGTGATCAAACCTAGCTTATTATATGCAAGTCAAACTCCTTACCTGCTGTTCTAGTCACACTGACCCACAACCGCATGCATTCTTTTTTTTTTTTTGAGGGGGTCACACCTAGCAATGTACAGGGCTTACTCCTGGTTCTGCACTCAGGAATTACTCCTGGTGGTGCTCAGGGAAGCCTATGGAATGCTGGGAATCAAACCCGGGTAGGGCTCGTGCAAGGCAAATGCCCTACCTGCTATGCTATTGCTCTAGCCCCCAGGGCATTTCTTAAGAAATATTTCTCTTAAAAGACCGGAGTGATAGTTCAAAGGGTTGGACGCTTGCCTAGCATGCAGCCAACATGAGTTTGACCCCTGATTCAGCATATGCACCCCTGACTCTTGCCAGGAGTAATTCCTTTGTGTGAGCTAGGAGTAAGTCCTGATACTCACTTGGTGTGTCCCAGAAACAAAGTAAAATAAAATAAATCAAAGAAGAAGAAGGAGGAGTAGGAGAAGTTGGATAAGTAGAAGGAGAAGGAGAAAGAGAAGGAGAAGGAGAAAGAGAAAGAGAAGGAGAAGGAGAAATAGAAAGAGAAGGATAAAGAGGAGAGAGAGAAAGAGAAGGATGAGGAGGAGAGAAGGATGAGAAGAAAAAGAAAACAGAAGAAGAAGAGGGAGGAGGAGGATGAGGATGAGGATGATGATGAGGAGGAGCAGAAGGAGATGTAGAAAAGGGGGAAAATGAAAAAGAGGAGGAGAAAAGGAGGAGAAGAAAAGGAGGAGGAAGAAAAGGATTTACCTTAAATGATTTGAGACCAGGTTTTTAGTTTTTTTTTGTGGGTTTGGCACACAACTGGATTAGCTCTGGGGCTACTCTTGGCTCTGAACTCAAGGATAACTTCAGACCTGGGGAACCCTTGGGGTGCTGGGTATGGAACCTGGCCAGCCATTCAAAGGTAAGCACTCTCCCTGCTGTACTATCTCTCTGGCTCCATTTTTCACTAGCAGTCATGAATTTACTACTAATAGGAAACATATCGCCTCTGGGAACAAGAAATATTTGTATGTTGAGAGCAGAGGAAAATTTGAGATCATTATCATTTTTGTGTCCTTCCTTTCTTCGTATATCACACAACTGTTCTTCCCAATGTTATTACATGGAATTAACAAGGCCTCAGTTTCATCTAAAAGGCTGTGTGTGTGTGTGTATGTGCACATGCACATGCACGCGTCTATGTGTGCTGATGCTGTGTTTAGCTACTTTTATTTCATGAGTGTCCTGTTTCTGTGGTTGGTCAAATACAGCCCTTCCCGTTTTGTTCTTTGTTTTTACTTTTGGATCACACTTGATGTTTCCTCCTGGTCTGAAGTCAGAAATTACTCCTGGTCTGGTCTGGGGGAGGGGGAAATCATCTGGATTTGCAGTACTGTAAAGGAACTGGGTCAGCTTCATGCTTGGTAAATGCTCTACCCGCTGTGGTCTCGTTCCTCTTCGCAACTTTACTGCCGTCCACATGGAACTACCTGGTACCCAGGGCTGCTCTTCGACCAGGATGTACCATGGGAACACCAGGAGAAGCTTCTGGGAAAGGCAATTCTCATCAGTAACTGGGGTTCCAGGATGGACATTGATGCATAATTTCCTGGTGATCTATCTCCATATTAAAATTGGACAAGGGTATTAGTTATTTTTTCGTTGTTGTTGGGCCATACCTGGAAATGCTCAGGGGTTCTTCCTGACTCTGCACTCAAAGATTACTCCTGGCAGGGATTGGGGAAAACTGTGGGGTGCCAGGATGGACCCTGGGTGGACTGCATGAAGGTTAAGCGCCCTCCCTGCTGTACAATCTCTGGCTCCAAATATGGTTCATTCTATATTCATGTATGTTCCTTTAATTTCCTATTTGCTAAGAGTTTTTGCCTCAAAGAAGTGAAATCAGGATGAACCAAGAGCCGCGGCACGAGAAGCAGAGCCTCCCGCCTACTGACTGTGATCCTGAGGTCTCCTAACCCATTTTGGCACCAGAGCAGATTCTTGCAGCCATGCATTTTGACTGTGAACTGAACTACAACCTCGTGCAGCCCGGGGAGGGATTTTTTTCCCTCTCCACCCCATTTTTCTGAGCGAAAATGGCGGCAGCGGCAGCAGCCACGCGGTGAGAGCCACCCTCTAAGACCCCTACACCAGGAGGTAGGACTTTCTTTAGTGACGTAGCCTGTAGGTGATCCTGGGAGGGGAGGTGTTCCCGGCGCGCCTTCCGCCCAGAGATGAACCAAGAGCCGCGGCACGAGAAGCAGAGCCTCCCGCCTACTGACTGTGATCCTGAGGTCTCCTAACCCATTTTGGCACCAGAGCAGATTCTTGCAGCCATCCAGTTTGACTGTGAACTGAGCTAAAATATTAGAAACCCAAAACCGCGCGGCCGCGCGGACTCAAAGTCTTCACTTTTACCAAGGAAGAGAAATTATTAGATGATGCTTATTCAGCAGGCCTGATTGTTGGGGAAAATTTCCAATCAACAATAGTGAGTTCTGTATGGAAATATGAAATGTACTCAATATATAGAGAGAATAATGGGAATATCATCAGCTACTTAGATGGGGGGTGGGGTGGGAGGGGGTGTATTGGGGTTCTTGGTGGTGGAACGGGTGCACTGGTGAAGGGATGGTGGTTTAATCAGTATTTGACTGTGACTTATACCTGAAAGCTTTGTATTTTTTTTGTTTTCACGGTGGTTAAATAAAATATTTCTTTAAAAAAAAAAAGAAGTGAAATCATATAAAGGTGATTTCTGAGTTGATTGCTGATGATGCCACAAGGTTATTCTCTGATTCTATCAATGAGCTGTATATAATGTATGGGTTTACATAGGACAGACTCATTTTGTGAACAAATTTTGTTTCACATCTATACTCTTCAAGGATATTTATTGGATAACATTGGTCAGTCCTTTCTCCTCTGCATCACGAAGCTTAGGTTTACTATCACCCATCACTGTGCTCCTGAGGCACTGCCATTCATCTTTAACTTCTCCTTTTTGCTCTGCCTCCCCTATCTGTTAACCACTACCACTCATTTCCCCTGACAGAACCTGTGGCCAATAAAATCGGAATCTTCAGAGATCTCTGGATTTTATATTTGTAAGTGAAATATTGCTTTTCTGTTTTTCTTATGACCTTCGCATAGTTTACTTTAGAGCAATGTTCTTTTTGTATAGACACAGGAAGAGAGTGAATGCTTTGCCTTTGTAACTTGGGATTTTATTGACTCTGAATAATATTTACTCCCAGGCATCTGTTATAAGTAGCTTACAGCTTGAATCGGGACTGGCCAAGTGCCATAAAAATTATAAATTAAGAGCATGGCATGGAGAAATTTTCATGACCCAAAGAGAAGTGATGGACAAGGACTACTGGGGTTAGAAAGGACTAATCTGGCCTGATATTGAAGTCTGGGATCTATAGTGAGATGTCCCAAGGAGAACCACCCTATAAGCTTAGTAATCTATTACTGTGTCCATACAAAATGACTAGAAAGATTATTAATAAGTATATTTTTAAAAAGTATTTTTATTTTTTAATAAATTACTATGATGTGCAGTTACAGACTTATAAACTTTCATGATTACATTTCAGTCATAAAATGATCGAGTACCCATCCCTCCACCAGTGCACATTTTCCACCATTGATGTTCCCAGTATCCCTCCTATCACCCCCACCCACCTCTGTGTCAGGCACATTCCCTTTGACTCACTCTCTTCTTTTGGGTGTTATGGTTTGCAATCCAGGTCGTAATTGGCCATGATGTTTGGTCCATAGTTTACTTTCAGCATGCATTTCCCATCCTGATCGAGCCCTCCAAGCCTCATGCACTTAGGTGGTCCCTCTCTATCCCAGCTGCCTTTTCCCACTGCACGTGAGGCCGGCTTCCAAGCCATGGAGTAATCCTCATGGCCCTTATCTCTATTATCTTTGGGTGTTAGTCTCCCATTTTGTTAAGATGATTGTTTATGGACTAAGGAATGGAGAAGTATGGCCTTAGATGAAATTCTGCTCTTGAGCAGATCTCCTAGCAGGATGAGATCTTGGTTTAGAAGAAGCTTCCGTGGAAGGAAGGGCTTTTATATGTTGACTGTACTATCTTACCTATGCATAATTGGTACCTTCAACCCTTCATGATTGGCTAGATAACTAGGGCTGTGAGAGTGGGTTCAAAGGGGATATGGGCAGTGGGTGAGGCTGGAAGGAAGAAGAAGGTGAGATTGGAATAAATGGCAATTGATCACCAACCAACCTGCCTCGCGTCTCCTCCTTTCATTCATCGCTGTCCGCCATCTGGGGTGGGAAAGTGGCCTGACCGAATGCAATGGCACAGTGGGTAGAGCATTTGCCTTGCACACGGCCGACCAGGGTTCGATCCCCAGCATCTGATATGGTCCCCCTGAGCACCAGTAGAAATTCCTGAGTGCAGAGCCAGGAGTAATCCTTGTGCATCACCAGGTATGACCTCAAAAAACAAGATATATGTATATGTATATGTATTTGTATATGTATAACTACTGTTGCACTGGAGAACTGTTGTCTCATTGCTCATGGATTTGCTCGAGCAGGCACCAGTCACGTCTCCTTTGTGAGACTTGTTGTTACTATTTTGGCATATTGAATATGCCATGGGTAGCTTTCCAGGCTCTGCCGTGTGGGCAGGATACTCTTGGTAGCTTGCCAGGCTCTCTGAGAAGGACAGAGGAATCAAACCCAGATTGGCTACATGCAAGGCAAACACCCTACCCACTGTGTACCACTCCATATCGGATGGAGTGATGTATAAGTACAAATTAAAATTTTTATTTGCTTTCCCAGGAGAATAGTCATGACTTGTTCTTCCTCTACGGAAGGAAATGAAGCCAGCAGCCCTGTCTCTGCCAGAGTGGACGGATGGCCTTGGAACCTTATTTGTTCTAGTATAAAATTCACTGTGAGATCATTGGGAGCTGATTGAAAGTCATGGAGAGACAACGGGATATTAGAATAACTTTATTTCATCACCATGAGCCAATGGATCATGATGGGCAGAAGTTCTCACCCCCTGACGCTGACCCAGGGGAATCTTACCCAGGGTAGTTGCATGCAAGTGAAGTGGCCACCAGCTGTACTTTTTCTCTAGCATTGAGTCTATTTTTCAGACACATGGAACCTAATCCAGTAGCCAGGGCCCACAGCACTACAGTTTTTAATACTTTTTCTTTTTTTTTGCTTTTTGGGTCACACCTGGCGATGCACAGGGGTTACTCCTGGTTCTAAACTCAGGAATTACTCCTGGCGGTGCTCAGGGGAGCATATGGGATGCTGGGATTTGAACCCGTGTCGGCCACATGCAAGGCAAATGCCCTTCCCGCTGTGCTATCGCTCCAGCCCCTTGTTTTTAATACTTTTATAAATAAATTTATTTTATTTAATTTTAAAAAATGTGGACTGGAGTGATAGCATAGCGGGTAGGGCTTTTGCCTTGCACGCAGCCGACCAGGGTTCGATTCCTCCGTCCTTCTCGAGAACCCAGCAAGCTACCGAGAGTATCCCGCCCACAGGGCAGAGCCTGGCAAGCTTCCCGTGACGAATAATATGCCAGAAACAGTAAGAAGTCTTACAATGGAGACATTTTGGTGCCTGCTTGAGCAAATTAATGAACAACAGAATGTGATGACAGTGCTACAGTGCTATTTAAAATGTTACTAGTTTTGCTGAAAATAGACTATACACTGAACATGCTGCCTAGTTAATACCTCTGTATCAAACCAAAACACCCAAAAGGAGAGAGAGAGAGAGAGAGAGAGAGAGAGAGAGAGAGAGAGAGAGAGAGAGAGAGAGAGAGAGAGAGAGAGAGAGAAAAGGGAATGCCCTGCCACAGAAACGGGGTAGGGTAAAGGGTACAGGGTAGGGGTGGTGGGATGGATATTGGGACTATTGGTGATGCAAAAACGGGCATTGGTGGAGGGATGTGTACTCGATCATTGTATCACTGAAACGCAAGCATGTAAATTTGTAAGTCTGTAACTTTATCTCACAGCGATTCACTAATAAAAAATAAAATAAAATAAAATGTTACCATATTTTGGGGGGTAAAAAAGTTACCATTTAAAATTTTTAATTTAATTTAATTTTTATTATTTTTTAATTGAATCACTGTGAGATAGCCCCTTAGAAAGCCCCTTACAATCCAAATTATGATTGGATTTCAGTCATACAATGTTCCAATACCTCCACCAGTGTCTATTTCCCAGCACCAGTGTCCCCAGGTACCCTGCCCTCCCCTTATCCCCTGCCTGCCTCTATGGCAGGTACTTTGCTTCTCTCAGCACCTTCTCTCCTTTTGGACATTGTGGTTTGCAAATTTGATACTGAATGGTTATTAAGAATATCCCTTCCCTACTTTTTAACCCTCAGCTCGTGTCCCAGCATGATCAATTCTTGCTATTATTGTCATATTGGTCTCTTTTCTATCTTACCTACTCTCAGCTCCACACACTTGTGGTTAGTTCTGACCATTGACCAGTCATCCTAAACCCTGTTTTTTCTGGCCATGGATATTCTTCTTCTACTATTGGTATTATACATATATTAATCTCTCAAATGAATGCAGTCATTCTATATCTGTCCCTTTCCTTCTGACTCATTTCACTCAGCATGATACTCTCCATGTTAATCCAAAAAATACGTTTGCTTTTATTTAAATGCCGTGATTTATAGTTTTCATAATACAGTTGTTTCAGACACTAAGTGTTCCAGTACCACGATGTGACCTTTCCTCCACAAATGTCCCCAATTTTCTCCCAACTCCAACCTGCCCTCTTAGGCACCTGACACTTTTACTTTATGTTGTTTGCTCCAACGAGATGAAGGAAATTGCAAATAGAATGATCAGAAAGTAAATCAGTCAAATCCAGTTTGTGATTGCTCTATGATTTTTAACCTTGGAAACAAGGACACTAAAACCATTGAATACAATGTTATGAAACAGACCTATTCTCATTTACACAAGTAAGTTTTCAGCTCTGAAATTTAACATATATTGTATTCAACTTTATTTTGTACTTCACTTCCTTTATGGGTTCAATTTTAGTATATGTGCTGCTGAAGCGAGCACTTTACTTCCTTTATGGTAATAATCATGCTTTACCTGTCATTAATAAAATTTAAAAAATTTTTGGGGCTGTAGCGATAGCACAGCGGTTGTGCGTTCACCTTTTTCGCGGCTGACCCAAGTTTGATTCCTCCGCCCCTCTCAGAGAGCCCAGCAAGGTACCGAGAGTATCGAGGCCGCGCGGCACAGCCTGGCAAGCTACCCGTGTGTATTGGATATGCCAAGAAAAGTAACAATAAGTCTCTCAATGAGAGACGTTCCTGGTGCCTGCTCTAACAAATTGACGAGCAACGGGATGACAGTGAATGTATTTTGGAGTTTCCATGAACTTATAAGTAAGGCCTATAATATGGAAGTCTCCCCCCACACTTTATATAAACACTGTGATTGACTAATTTGTTCATGATGAATTTTTGACTTTGTAATTATTTATTTAATTTTTTATTCATGATGATTTGTTGAATGGAGATGTTACTGGTGCCCGCTTCAGCAAATTGATGAACAGTGGGAGGACAGTGCTACAGATGATTTGTTACAGGCATTCAATATCCCAACACCAATCCCACTACCACTGTTTCCTTCCCTCCACCATTGTCTCCAAGTTTCTAAGCATCCCTCAAGTCAGCCCATTTTGCAGGCCCACAAGAATTTACTTTACATTGCTTGTTACTTGGCGGGAGCAATAGTACAGCGGGTAGGGAGTTTGCCTTGCACACGGCTGACCCCAGTTCGATCCCGGGCATCTTATATGGTCCCCCAACCACCGCCAGGAATAACTCCTGAGTGCTAGAGCCAGTAGTAACCTCTGAGTATCATTGGTGTGACCCAAAAAGCCAAAAAAAAAAAAATAGATTGCTTGTTACTAATACATTGCTCATGGAGTGATTAAAAGAAAAAAATCTGAGTTTGAAGAACTCATGCACAAGGATGTGAGAAAGTGGTGTGAGTTTAGCCTCTGAGGGCAGGAGAGTTGCTTGGGACAAAGTGGAAAGCGCAGGTTGTGCATCGCTCCTAAGACGTTCTCCAGGGGAGCTTGGGTAATTTTCCATTATTTCTGTCCGACCCTGCGTCCTCCCCCAGGGAAATCTGGTGCAGGGCGGGGGGAGCCCGTGCTAAGGAGCGGCTTGGAGGCTAGAAGACCTGCCCTGCTCTGGGTCACTGGTGAGAGCAACCTCGTGTGCCGGGACACACTCATGGCTTCTGGAATCCTGACTCTGGTCCGGGACCGATGCTGTACCCCAGCCTGCCGTCTCGTGTGGGGACTGAGACTCAACCCCCAACCAGACTCGGGGACAGCCTGACTCTGACACAAAGTTCTGCTTCGCAGGGACCCCAAGGTGAGTCTTCCCTCCCAGTGGACACTCTGATGGTCAAGCCAGGATGCCACAAGCATTGAGCTACTGCCAGTGAGAACCATACAGCCAAATTTTGTGCCCAGATGCCTGTGTGGTTGTCACAGAAAAATGACAACTTCCCAGCGGAATGTGGGGAGTACAGAAAACAATCAGTAGAGGGACGGTTACTAAACCGAGAGTGAAAAATTGTTTTAGACAATGAGACATACTTAGCTCACTTTCTATATTGACGGCAAAGCTCCCTAGCAGGGGTGTTGATTGCCAATAGCAATTAAAAATTTTTATTTTTATTAAACCACCAGGATTCACAAAGCCATTCCTTAAACTGTTGTTCAGGCATTTGGTGTTCCAAAACCAGCAGTGTCTCCTTCTCTCATTGATGCCCCATGTTTTCCTCCGTCCCTAACCTGCTTCTTCTTTTTCTTTTTTAATTTATTTTTCTTTTTGGGTCACACTCGGCGATGCACAGTGGTCACTCATGGCTCATGCAATCAGGAATTACTCCTGGCGGTGCTCAGAGGACCATATGGGATGCTGGGTTTTGAACCTAGTTGGCCGAGTGCAAGGCAAATGCCCTACCTGCTGTGCTATCACTCCAGCCCTGCTTCTTTTTTAAATTTTTTATTTAAAAAATTTTAATGATTCACTGTGATATACAGTTAAAAGTTTTCATGCCTGAGTTACAATCACACAATGATCAAACACCTACCCCTCCACCAGTGCACATTCCCCACCACCAATATCCCCAGTAACCCCCCACCTTTCTCACCTTCCCCTTGCCTCCATGACAGACAATATCCCCCATATCCTCTCTCTCTACTTTTGGGCATTATGGTTTGCAACAACCTGCCTCTTTAGGCACACGACAAATTGACTTAATGTTACTTGCTCCAACAAAACTTTTAGAAATGGCCAATAGAATGACCAGAAGCCAATATCCCTTTGTCACCTCCATTCATAAGATCTCAGTGTCTTTCTTTTACTCTGTTTTTTTCTCTTCTTTTTTCTGGGGTCACATGTTCCTCAGGGCTTAGTCCTGGCTCTGTACTCTGGAATACCATTTGGTTGTGGGCTCTATGACCACATGGGGTTCCAGGGATAAAACTCAGCCCAGCACAATGCATGGCACATGCCCATGCATCGTACCATCTCTCTGGGCTCCCATTTCTTTTCTTTTTTTCTTTTTTCTTTTTTTTGGCTATCCGCTATCGCTCCAGCCCCTGAGCTTCCATTTGATGTGTATTTCTGTGAAAAAAAAAAAAGAATTGGACTGGAGAGGAAGAGACAGAGCCCATGTCAATCCTTCTATATTTCCCTTCCACGTTTCCATGTCTTAGAGTCCTTGGTGGTTTCTCTACAGTGATTAGTTTATTGCTAAGAGTCAAAGTAGCCACACATTCTCTTAAGGTTTTCACCGTTATCTTTGGACTAAGCATCACCTTGAGGTTCCAGAGCCATACACTCTCCTATAAGGGCAACCTAGAAGCTGTGGATTACTTTACCCACACATCATTTTCCTAGGACCAGATCTTGCAATGCTTCGGTGTTACTCCTGGCTCTCCACTCAGGAATGCTTTGGGTTCTGCTCAGCCATGGACCAAAGTTTAGGAGCATGCAATGCAAATACTAACTCTCCACTCCACTTCCACACACATTCCATTTATTTATTTATTTATTTATTTATTTATTTATTTATTTATTTATTTATTTATTTTTGCTTTATGGGTCACACCTGGCGATGCACAGGGGTTACTCCTGGCTCTGCACTCAGGAAATACTCCCGGCGGTGCTTGGGGGACCGTATGGGATGCTGGGAATTGAACGTGGGTTGGCCGAGTGCAAGGCAAATGCCCACCTTCTCTGTATTTTCTTTCTCCTCGAAGCTGGTCTCACACATGGATCCTCGGAACCTTACATGGGTCCCCAACTTTTTCCTCTTGGGACTGTCAGAGGACCCTGAATTTCAGATCTACATATTTGGGCTCTTCCTGTCCATGTACCTGGTCTGCGTGCTGGGGAACCTGCTCATCATCCTGGCTGTCATCTCAGACCCCCACCTCCACACGCCCATGTACTTCTTCCTGTCCAACCTGTCCTTCGTGGACATCTGCTCCATCTCCACCACAATCCCCAAGATGCTGCACAACATCCAGACTCACAGCAAAGTCATCACCTACGCAGGCTGCCTCACCCAGATATACTTTTTCTTCCTCTTCACAGGCTTGGATGATTTCATCCTGACAGTGATGGCCTATGACCGCTTTGTGGCCATCTGCCACCCCCTGCATTATACGGTCATCATGAACCCCCGGCTGTGTAGGCTGCTGGTGCTGGTGTCCTGGGTCATCAGTCACCTGCATTCTTTGTTAGAGAGCTTGATGGCCTCACGTCTGTCCTTTTGCACGGACTTGGAAATCCCCCACTTTTTCTGTGAACTCAAACAGATGGTGCAGCTGGCCTGTTCGGATACACTTCTGAACAACCTTGTGATGTATTTCATGGTTGTGATCCTGGGGGGTGGTCCCCTGGCTGGCATCCTTTACTCCTACTCTAAGATCGTCTCCTCCATCTGGAAAATCTCCTCAGCTCAGGGCAAGTTGAAAGCTTTCTCCACCTGTGCGTCTCACCTCTCTGTGGTCTCCTTGTTCTATGGCACAGCCGTGGGTCTGTATCTGAGCTCTGCCGTGACCCAGGGCTCTCAGTCCAGTGCCATTCTCTCAGTGATGTACACGGTGGTCACCCCCATGCTGAACCCCTTCATCTACAGTCTCCGGAACAAAGACCTCATGGGGGCTCTGAAACGACTTCTGCATAGAACTGCTCCAAAGGGTCTAGTAGTTCGGGACTGAGGAATTTATCCTTGATTGTAACTTCAGAGTTTCGGGTTCTGAGATGATTACCAGATTGAGGGGTCCCAGGTGCTTCTTCTGTGTAGTTGTTTTGTTGTGGTATTGGTGCACCCCTGGTTGTGCTCCGGGCTGACTCCTTGCTCTGTGCTCAGGGAGCAGTCCTTGAGGGCTCTGGGTCCATATGGGATGCCGGGCACATCAGCTAGAGTTGAAGTGGCAATGTTTCTTCTGTGAACATTTTCCTTCTTTCATCTATTTGTTCTCCACCTGACATTCTCAATTCTTATGTGATTTCATTTTTTGTTTTTGTATTTGGACCACACCCCCCAATAGTGCTTAGGGCTTAGTCATGGCTCTGCTCAGAGAAATCACTCCTGGTGGTTCCTGGGTGATATGGGATGCCTGTGATCAAACCTAGCTTAGATATATGCAAGTCAAGCTCCTTACCTGCTGTTCTAGTCACACTGACCCTCAACCGCATGCATTTTTTTTTGATTTTTGTTTTTGAGGGGGTCACACCTAGCGATGCACAGGGCTTACTCCTGGCTCTGCACTCAGGAATTACTCCTGGTGGTGCTCAGGCGAGCCTATGGGATGCTGGGAATCAAATCCAGGTAGGGCTCGTGCAAGGCAAATGCCCTACCTGCTATGCAATTGCTCCAGTCCCCAGTGCATTTCTTAAGAAAACTTTCTCTTAAAAGACCGGAGTGATAATACAAAGGGTAGGATGCTTGCCTAGCATGCCATCAACATGAGTTTGACCCCTGACACAGCATATGCACCCGAGTCTTGCCAGGAGTAATTCCTTTGTGTCCATATGGGATGCCGGGCTAGTATAAGTCCTGATAATCTCTGAGTGTGGCCCAGAAACAAAGTAAAATAAAACAAATCTAAGAAGAAGGTGGAGAAGGTGGAGGAGGTGGATAAGTAGAAGGAGAAGGAGAAAGAGAAAGATAAGGAGAAAGAGAAAGAGAAGGAGAAGGAGAAAGAGAAGTAGAAAGATAAGGAGAAGGAGAAATAGAAAGAGAAGGATAAAGAGAAGCAGAAGGAGAAATAGAAAGAGAAGGATAAAGAGGAGAGGGGAAAGAGAAGGATGAGGAGGAGGAGGAGAAAGATGAGAGGAAAAAGAAAAAAGAAGAAGAAGGATGAGGATGAGGATGATGATGAGGAGGAGCAGAAGGAGATGTAGAAAAGGAGGAAAACAAAAAAGAGGAGGAGAAAAGGAGGAGAAGAAAAGGAGAAGGAGGAAAAGGATTTATCTTGAATGATGTGAGACCAGGTTATTAGTTGTTTTTTTTTTGGTGGGGTGGGCACACAACTGGATTAGCTCTGGGGCTACTCTTGGCTCTAACTCAAGGATAACTTCAGACCTGGGGAACCCTATGGGGTGCTGGGTATGGAACCTGGCCAGCCATTCAAAGGTAAGCACTCTCCCTGCTGTACTATCTCTCTGGCTCCATTTTTCACTAGCAGTCATGAGTTTACTACTAATAGGAAACATATTGCCTCTGGGAACAAGAAATATTTGTATGTTGAGAGCAGAGGAAAATTTGAGATCATTGTCATTTTTGTGTCCTTCCTTTCTTCTCATATCACACAACTGTTCTTCCCAATGTTATTACATGGAATTAACAAGGCCTCAAGTTCATCTGAAACGCTGTGTGTGTGTGTGTGTGTGTAGATGTGTGTTTGTGCACAGGCACATGCACGCGTCTATGTGTGCTGATGCTGTGTTTAGCTACTTTTATTTCATGAGCGTCCTGTTTCTGTGGTTGGTCAAATACAGCCCTTCCCATTTTGTTCTTTGTTTTTACTTTCGGGTCACACTTTATGTTTCCTCCTGGTCTGAAGTCAGAAATTACTCCTGGTCTGGACTGGGGGAGGGGGAAATCATCCGGATTTGCAGTACTGGAAAGGAACCTGGTCAGCTTCAGGCATGGTAAATGCTCTACCTGCTGTGGTCTCGTTCGTCTTCGCAACTTTACTGCCGGCCACATGGAACTACCTGGTACCCAGGGCTGCTCTTCAGACCAGGATGTACCATGGAAACACCAGGAGAATCTTCTGGAAACGGCAATTCTCATCAGGAACTGGGGTTCCAGGATGGACATTGATGAACAATTTCTTGGTGATCGATCTCCATATTAAAATTGGACAAGGTTATTTTTGTTGTTGTCGTTGGGCCATACCTGGAGATGCTCAGGCGTTCCTCCTGACTCTGCACTGAAGGATTACTCCTGGCAGGGATTGGGGAAAACTGTGGGGTGCCAGGATGGACCCTGGGTGGACTGTATGCAGGTTAAGTGCCATCCCTGCTGTACTATATCTCTGGCTCCAAATATGGTTCATTGTATATTCATGTATGTTCCTTTAGTTTCCTATTTGCTAAGAGTTTTTGCCTCAAAGAAGTGAAATAAATCATGTGAAGGTGATTTCTGAGTTGATTGGGGATGATGCCCCAAGCTTATTCTCTGATTCTTTCAATGGGCTTTATGCAATGTATGAATTTACATAGGACAGACTCATTTTGTCAACAAATTTTGTTTCACATCTATACTCTTCAAGGATATTTATTGGAAAACATTGGTCAGTCCTTTCTCCTCTGCATCACGGAGCTTAGGTTTACTAACACCCATCACAGTTCTCCTGAGGCATTCCTTCATCTTTAACTTCTCCTTTTTGCTCTGCTTCCCCTATCTGTTAACCACTAACCACTCATTTCCCCTGACAGAACCTGTGACCAATAAAGTCGGATTCTTCAGAGATCTCTGAATTTTATATTTGTAAGTGAAATATTGCTTTTCTGTTTTTCTTATGTCCTATGCATAATTTACTTTAGATCAATGTCCTTTTGTATAGACACAGGAAGAGTTGAATGCTATGCCTTTGTAACTTGGGAGTTTATTGACTCTGAATAATATTTACTCCTGGGCATCTGTCATATTTACTCAACAAAGTTGCCTTTAGTTCTTAGCACCCCAAAAGCAAGATCCTGTTGGAGGACTGGATGGTCCCTGGGCAAGCTGTAAACTACTCTGGCATTGAATTGGGACTGGCCTAGTGTCCTAAAACTTATAAATTAAGAGCATGGCATGGACAAATTGTCATGACCCAAAGAGAAGTGATGGACAAGGACTGATGGGTTTAGAAAGGACTAATCTAGACTGAGGATTATAGTCTGGGATCTATAGCGAGATATCCCTAGGAGAGCCACCATATATGCTTAATAATCTCTTAATGTGTCCATACAAAATGACTAGAAAGATTATTAAGAAGTAAATTTTTAAAAAATATTTTTATTTTTTAATGAATTACTATGATGTTCAGTTACAGACTTATAAACTTTCATGATTACGTTTCAGTTATAAAATGATCCAGTACCCATCCCTCCACCAGTGCTCATTTTCCTCCACCGATGTCCACAGTATCCCTCCCACCACTCCCACTCCACCCCACCACCTCTGTGGCAGGCACATTCCCTTTGACTCTCTCTATCCTTTTGGGTGTCATGGTTTGCAATGTAGGTAGTAAGTGGCCATCATGTTTGGTCCATAGTTTACTTTCAGCATGCATCGCCCATCCTGAGCGAGCCCTCCAAGCATCATGCACTTAGTGGTCCCTTCTCTATCCCAGCTGCCTTTTCCCCCTGCATGTGAGGCTGGTTTCCAAGCATGGAGTAATCCTCCTGGCCCTTATCTCTATTATCTGTTAAGATGATTGTTTATGGACTAAAGAAAGGAGAAGTATGGCCTTAGATGAAATTCTGCCCTTGAGGAGATCTCCTAGCAGGATGAGATCTTGGTCTTAGAAGAAACTTCCCCGGAAGGAAGGGCTTTTACATGTTGACTATGCTATCTGACCTATGTATAATTGCTACCCCCAACCCTTCATGATTGGCCTGATAGCTCATGCTGTGAGAGTGGGCACAAAGGGGATATGGGCAGTGGGTGAGGCTGGAAGGAAGAAGAGGAATGTGAGATTGGAATAAACGGCAATTGATCACCAAGTAGCCTGGCTCGCGTCTCCTCCTTTCGTCCATCGCTGTTCGCCATCTGCGGTGGGTAAGTGGCCTGACGACTGAATGCACCGGTGAGTACCCTCACTCTTAAGAGCTTAAGAGTGTTCTGTCCTCACTAACTCCATCGGAGTGTTGGAGAACTGTTGTTATCGTCGAATCTTTTATTTGTTTTATTTTCTTAGCCACCCCAGGCGATGCTCAGGGGTTCCTCCTTGCTTAGCATTCATCCTGGCAGTGCTCGAGAGACCCTAGGGGATGCTGGGACTCGAACCCAGGTGGGCTGTAATAAGCAAATGCCCTCCCTGCTGTCCTCTCTTCCGGATCCTACCATTGAGAGTTTACAAAAAACGTCCAGCAGAATTCATCCCTAATGTCACCTGTCCAGGTCACATTTGGAGACAGTTAATTTTTTTTCACAGTTAATTGAATCACAGTGAGATACACAGTTACAAGATTGTTCATGACTGCGTTGTAGTCATACAATGTTCCAACATCTCTTTCTTCACCAGTGTAATTTCCCACCACCAATGTCCCCCATTTCCCTCTCGCCTCCTTCCCCCATCCTGCCTCTGTGACAGGCACTTTTCCTCCCTCTCTCTCTCTCTTTCTGTCCCCCTCTCTCTGTTTCTCCCTCCCTCCACAAAGTCTTTCTCCTTGTAGGCATTATGGTTTGCAACATAGATACTAAAATGTTATCACGTACATCCATTTACCTTCTTCCAACCCTCATTTCCTATCCAGAGTAATAATTTCTAACTATTGGAGACAGAACCAAGGTCAGCCACACGCAAAGCAAGTGCCTGCCTTGCTGTCCTAATGCCTTGGCACCGGCTCCATTCTATTTTTATTTTGGGTGGGAAAATTTGGGAAATATCTCTTCAGACTCTATGGATTAAACAAAACTCAATTTTTTATGGGACCAAATCCAGTTTTTCTTTTGTTTTGGGGCCACAATCGGTGATGTTCAGGGGTCACTCTTGGCTGTACTCTTGGCGGGGCCCCTGGGGAGACCCTCTGGGGATGCCGGGGATCAAACCCTGGGTCAGCAGCAAGCATGACAAACAGCCTCCTCGCTCCCTATAACTCCGGCTCTTTATGTTTTCTTAAAATATAAGGTACAGTTCTGGACCAACAGCACAGTGGCTAGGGCATTTACCTTGCACACTGCCAACCAGGGTTCTATCCCCAGCGTCCCATATGGTCCCCCTGAGCACCACCAGTAGAAATTCCTGAGTGCAGAGCCAGGACTAACACTTGTGCATCACCAGGTATGACCCAAAAAGCCAATATATATATATGTATATATATGTATGTGTATAAGTACTGTTGCACTGTAGCACTGTTGTCCCATTATTCATCGATTTGCTCGAGCAGGCACCAGTAACATCTCCATTGTGAGACTTGTTACTGTTTTTGGCATATCGAATATGCCACGGGGAGCTTGCCAGGCTCTGCCATATGAGCGGGATACTCTCGGTAGGTTGCTGGGCTCTCGGAGAGGGGCAGAGGAATGGAACCCCGGTCGGCCGAGTGCAAGGCTAATGCCCTACCTGCTGTGCTATCGCTTCATATCAGATGGAGCGATGGATAAGTACAAAATGAAATTTTCATTTGCTTTCCCAGGAGAATGGTCATGACTCGTTCTTCCTTTCCAGAAGGAGATGAAGCTGGCAGCCCTGTCTCTGCCATAGCGGACAAATGGCCTGGGAACCTTCTTTGTTCCAGAGTGAAATTCATTGTGCGATCGTTGAGAGCGATTGAAAGTCATGGAGAGCCAACGGGAGATTAGAAGAACTTTATTTCATCACCATGAGCCAACGGATCATGATGGGCAGAAGCTCTCACCCCATGACACTGACCCAGGGGATCTTATCCAGGGCAGTTGCATGCAAGTGAAGTGGCCACCAGCTGTACTATTTCTCTAGCACTGAGTCTTTAGTGCTAGAGAAATAGCACTAAAGTCTGAAAAGAGAAATCTTTTCAGACACATGGAACCTAATCCATTTGCCAAGACACTCAGCACTAGAGTTTGTAGAAATTCTTTAAAAATTTTAATGTTAGTTAATTTATTTAAAATGTGGACAGGACCACATGAAACAGCTCCTCTGCTCCTTAAAGACTATGATCCTAGAGGGCTACTAAAAGTGGTCAGTACACTTTTGGCACCCAGCGGCTTCTTATAGAAATGCATCTAGACTGGAACTGAGCTACAACTCCATGCCATTTTCCCTCCGGGAGGGGAAAGGTTTTTCTCTCTCCACCTTTCCTTTTGGAGGGGGTGGTGGCAGCGGTGGCGGCGGCATCCACTACCTGGAGGTATGAGCTCGCAGTGACGTGGCACAGCAGATCTTGGGATGGGGTGCTACCGGCACGCTCTCCGCCCAGACGAGATCCGGATCAGCCGCACACGAAACTGTGAACTGAGCTAAAATAAACTGTCGCGGCCGCCCGAGCTCATATATTCTTCACTATCAGCAATGGAAAATAAATGATCAAGAAATCAAACCTTTTCAGCAGGTTTGATTGTTGGGGAAAATTCGAAATAATAATAATTTTCTGTTGAAATGTTGAATGTATTCAAAGTATAGAGAGAATAAAGTGAAGATCATTAGCCACACAGATGGGGGGTGGGTGGGAAGGGGAGGTATACTGGGGTTCTTGGTGGTGGAACATGCGCACTGGTGAAGGGATGGGGATCTGATCATTGAGTGACTGAGACTTGAACCTGAAAGCTTGGTAACTTTCCTCACGGTGATTCAATAAAAAAATAAAGATTAAAAAAAATGAACAGGAGTGATAGCACAGCAGGTAGGGCGTTTGCCTTGCACGTGGCTGACCCCTGTTCAATTTCTCTGTCCCTCTGGGAGAGCCTGGCAAGCTACCGAGAGTATCCTGCCTGCACAGAAGAGCCTTGCAAGCTCCCCGTGCTGTATTTCATGTGCCCAAAACAGCAATAACAAGTCTCACAATGAAGACGTTACTGGTGGCCACTCGAGTTGCAGGCTAACAAGAATTTAGATTGCTTGTTACTTGGCGGGAGCAATAGTACAGCGAGTAGGGAGTTTGCCTTGCACATGGCTGACCCCAGTTCTATCCCCGGCATCCCATATGGTCCCCCAGCACTGCCAGGAGTAATTCCTGAGTGCAGAGCCAGAAGTAACCCCTGTGCGCTCCTGGGTGTGACCTAAAAAGCAAAAAACAAACACAAAAACAAAAAAAAATGATTACACTTGGGGGGCTGGACTGATAGCAAAGCCAGTAGGGCACTTGACTTGCACATGACTGACTTGGGTTCGATTCCCAGCATCCCATATGGTCCCCCAAGTACTGCCAGGACTAATTCCTGAGTGCAGAGCTTGTGCATCAACGGTGTGACCCAAAAAAGCAGAAAAAAAATTCTAAAAATGATCACACTCTGGACAAGAGCTGAGTGTTGAAAGTAGGTAAAAGGATATATCTGATAACTTTTCAGTACCTGTATTACAAACCATTATGCAAAGAGAGAGACAGAGAGAGAGAAAGCAAGAAAGAGAGAGAGAGAGAGAGAGAAGAAAGAGCAGGTAGGGGGAGGAAACCTGGGGACATTTGTGGTGGGAAATGTATACTGGCGAGGAAATGGGTCTTGAAATATTATATAATTGAAACCCAATCATGAACAACCTTGTAGCTGTGTATCTCACTTTGATTCAATAAAAAAATTTAAATAAAAAAATCTGAGTTTGAAGAACCCTAATGCACAAGGATGTGAGAAAATGCTGTGAGTTTAGCCTCTGAGAGGCAGGAGAATTGCTGGGGACAAAGTGGAATGATCAGATTGTGCATTGCCCCAAAGACGTTCTCCAGGGAAGCTTGGGTAATTTTCCATTATTTCTGTCCGGCCCTGCATCCTCCCCCAGGGAAATCTGGTGCAGGGCGGTGGTGGTGGTGGGGAGACCGTGCTAATGAGCGGCTCCGAGTCTAGAATACCTGCCCTGCTCTGGGCCACTGGCCAGAGCAACCTGGTGTGCCGGGAAGCACTCATGGCTTCTGGAATCCTGACTCTGGTCCCGGGACTGATGCTTCGGGAAGGAGCAGTCTGGTTGCACCCATGGCCAGCGGCACGCTCTCTCCTCAGCCCCTCCGGGCGGGGTGCTGTACCCCAGCCTGCCGTCTCGTGTGGGGACTGAGACTCAACCCCCAACCAGACTTGGGGGCAGCTTGACTCTGACACAAAGTTCTGCTTCGCAGGGACCCCAAGGTGAGTTTTCCCTCCCAGTGGGCACTCTGATGGTCAAGCCAGGATGCCACAAGCATTAAGCTATTGCCAGTGAAAACCATACAGCCAAATTTTGTGTCCAGATGCCTGTGTGGTTGTCACGGAAAAATGACAATAGAAAACAATCAGAGGAGGGATGGATACTGGCATGAGAGTGAAAAGTTATTTTAGACAATGAGATATACTTAGCTCACTTTCTATATAGATGGCAAAGCTCCCAACCAGGGGTGTTGTTTGCCAATAGCAATTAAAAGCATTTATTTTTAAAAACCACCGGAATTCGAAAAGCCATTGTTATACAGCTGTTTCAGGCATTTGGTGTTCTAGCACGGGAAGTGTCTCCTTCCCTCACCGATGCCCCATGTTTTCCTTCATCCCTAACCTGCCTCTTTATTATTTTTTGTTTTTAGCTTTTAAGTTTTATTGATTCACTGTGAGATACAGTTACAAGTTTTCATGTCTGAGTTACAATCACACAATGATCAAACACCTATCTCTCCACCAGTGCACATTCCCCACCACCAATATCCCCAGTAACCCCCCACCTTTCTCACCTTCCCCTGCCTCCATGACAGACAATATCCCCCATATCCTCCCTCTCTACTTTTGCACATTATGGTTTGCAACAACCTGCCTCTTTAGGCACACGACAAATTGACTTAATGTTACTTGCTCCAACAAAACTTTTAGAAATGGCCAATAGAATGACCGGAAGCCAATATCCTTTTGTCACCTCCATTCATAAGATCTCAGTGTCTTTCCTTTCACTCTGCCTTTCTCTCTTCTCTTTTTAAGGGGGGCACATGTTCCTCAGGACTTAGTCCTGGCTCTGCACTCTGGAATGCTGTTTGGTTGTGGGTTCTACAACTACACGGGGTTCCAGACATTGAACTCAGCCCAGCCCAATGCGTAGCACATGCCCTTCACATCGAACCATCTCTCTGCGATCCCATTCGATGTGTATTTCTGTGAAAATAAAAATGAATAGGACTGGAGAGGAAGAGACAGAGCACATGTCAATCCTTCTATATTTCCCCTCCACGTTTCCATGTCTTAGAGTCCTTGGTGGTTTCTTTGAGTGTTTGTGATTAGTTAATTTCTAAAAGTCGCAGTAGCCACATATTCTCTTAAGGTTTTCATTGTTATCTTTGGACTAAGCATCACTTTGAGGTTCCAGAGCCATACACTCTCCTATAAGGGTAACCTAAAAGCTGTGGATTTCTTTACCCACACATCATTTTCCCTTTGTCCTAGGACCAGATCTGGCAATGCTTCGGTGTTACTCCTGGCTCTCCACTGAGAAATGCTTTAGGTTCTGCTCAGCCATGGATCAAAGTTTAGGAGCATGCAATGCAAAAACTAACTCTCCACTCCTATTTCACAAACGTTTTATTATTTATTTAGTTATTTGCTTTTTGGGTCACACCTGTCGAAGCTCAGGGGTTACTACTGGCTCTACACTCAGGAAATACTCCTGGTGGTGCTTGGGGACCGTATTGGATGCTGGGAATTGAGCCTGGGTCGGCCGTGTGCAAGGCAGATGCTCACCTTCTCTGTATTTTCTTTCCCCTCGAAGCTAGTCTCACACATGGATCCTCAGAACCTTACATGGGTCCCCAACTTTTTCCTCTTGGGACTGTCAGAGGACCATGAATTGCAGATCTACATACTCGGGCTCTTCCTGTCCATGTACCTGGTCACCGTGCTGGGGAACCTGCTCATCATCCTGGCCGTCAGCTCAGATCCCCACTTCCACAAGCCCATGTACTTCTTCCTGTCCAACCTGTCTCTCGTGGACATCTGCTCCATCTCCACCACCGTCCCCAAGATGCTGCACAACATCCAGACTCACAGCAAAGTCATCACCTACGCAGGCTGCCTCACCCAGATATACTTTTTCTTCCTCTTCACAGGCTTGGATGATTTCATCCTGACAGTGATGGCCTATGACCGCTTTGTGGCCATCTGCCACCCCCTGCATTATACGGTCATCATGAACCCCCGGCTGTGTAGGCTGCTGGTGCTGGTGTCCTGGGTCATCAGTCACCTGCATTCTTTGTTAGAGAGCTTGATGGCCTCACGTCTGTCCTTTTGCACGGACTTGGAAATCCCCCACTTTTTCTGTGAACTCAAACAGATGGTGCAGCTGGCCTGTTCGGATACACTTCTGAACAACCTTGTGATGTATTTCATGGTTGTGATCCTGGGGGGTGGTCCCCTGGCTGGCATCCTTTACTCCTACTCTAAGATCGTCTCCTCCATCTGGAAAATCTCCTCAGCTCAGGGCAAGTTGAAAGCTTTCTCCACCTGTGCGTCTCACCTCTCTGTGGTCTCCTTGTTCTATGGCACAGCCCTGGGTGTGTACCTGAGCTCTACTGTGACCCAGGGCTCTCAGTCCAGTGCCATCCCCTCGGTGATGTACACGGTGGTCACCCCCATGCTGAATCCCTTTATTTACAGTCTCCGGAACAAAGACCTCATGGGGGCTCTGAAACATCTTTTGCACAGTACTGCCTGAAAGGGTCTAGTAGTTCGGGACTGAGGAATTTGTCTTTGATTGTAACCTCAGATTTCGGGTTCTGAGATGATAACCAGATTGAGGGGTCCCAGGTGCTTCTTCTGTGTAGTTGTTTTGTTGTGGTATTGGTGCACCCCTGGTTTTGCTCCGGGCTGACTCCGGCTCTGTGATCAGGAAGCAGTCCTTGAGGGCTCTGGGTCCATATGGGATGCCGGGCACATCAACTAGAGTTGTATCAGCTAGAGTTACAACCTGCATCAGCTAGATTTGAAGTGGCAATGTTCCTTCTGTAAACTTTTTCCTTCTCTCATCTATTTGTTCTCCACCTGGCATTCTTAATTCATATGTGATTTCATTTTTTGTTTTTGTATTTGGACCATACCCCTCAATAGTGCTTAGGACTTAGTCATGGCTCAGCTCAGAGAAATCACTCCTAGTGGTTCCTGGGTGATATGGGATGCTTGTGATCAAACCCAGCTTAGCTATATGCAAGTCAAGCTCCTTACCTGCTGTTCTAGTCACACTGACCCACAACCGCATGCATTCTTTTTTTTTTTTTAAATTTTTTATTGAGTCACCATGTGGAAAGTTACAAAGTTTTCAGGTTTAAATCTCAGTTATACAATGGCATTCTTGTTTTTTTTTGAGGGGTCACACCTAGCAGTGCACAGGGCTTACTCCTGGTTCGGCACTCAGGAATTACTCCTGGTGGTGCTCAGGGAAGCCTATGGAATGCTGGGAATCAAACCCAGGTTGGGCTCGTGCAAGGCAAATGCCCTACCTGCTATGCTATTGCTCCAGCCCCCAGTGCTTTTCTTAAGAAAAATTTCTCTTAAAAGACCGTAGTGATAGTAGAAAGGGTAGAACGCTTGCCTAGCATGCAGCCAACATGAGTTTGACCCCTGACACAGCATATGCACCCCTGAGTCTTGCCAGGAGTAATCCCTTTGTGTGAGCTAGGAGTAAGCCCTGATACTCACTCGGTGTGGCCCAGAAACAAAGTAAAATAAAATAAGTCAAAGAAGAAGAAGGAGGAGGAGGAGAAGGTGGAGAGGGTGGATAACTAGAAGGAGAAGGAGAAACAGAATGAGATGCAGAAAGAGAAGGAGAAGGAGAAAGAGAAAGAGAAGGAGAAGGAGAAAGAGAAAGAGAAGGATAAATAGGAAAGGGAGAAAGAGAAGGAGGAGAAGGAGGAGAAGGATGAGAAGAAAAAGAAAAAAGAAGAAGAAGAAGAAGGAGGAGGAGGATGAGGATGAGGATGATGATGAGGAGGATCAGAAGCAGATGTAGAAAAGGGGGAAAATGAAAAAGAGGAGGAGAAAAGGAGAAGAAAAGGAAGAGGAAGAAAAGGATTTACCTTGAATGATTTGACACCAGGTTATTAGTTGTTTTTTTTTTTAGTTGTTTTTTTTTTTTTTAAGTTGGTTTTTTTTTGTGTGAGTGTGTGGGTTTGGCACACAACTGCATTAGCTCTGGGGCTACTCTTGGCTCTGAACTCAAGGATAACTTCAGACCTGGGGAACCCTATGGGGTGCTGGGTATGGAACCTGGCCAGCCATTCAAAGGTAAGCACTCTCCCTGCTGTACTATCTCTCTGGCTCCATTTTTCACTAGCAGTCATGAGTTTACTACTAATAGGAAACATATCGCCTCTGGGAACAAGAAATATTTGTATGTTGAGAGCAGAGGAAAATTTGAGATCATTGTCATTTTTTTTTTTCTTTTTGGGTCACACCCGGCGATGCACAGGGGTTACTCCTGGTTCTACACTCAGGAATTACTCCTGGCGGTGCTCAGGGGACCATATGGGCTGCTGGGATTCGAACCCGGGTCGGCTGCATGCAAGGCAAACGCCCTACCCGCTGTGCTATCGCTCCAGCCCCGAGATCATTGTCATTTTTGTGTCCTTTCTTTCTTCGTATATCACACAACTGTTCTTCCCAATGTTATTACATGGAATTAACAAGGCCTCAAGTTCATCTGAAAGGCTGTGTGTGTGTGTGTATGTGCACATGCACATGCACGCGTCTATGTGTGCTGATGCTGTGTTTAGCTACTTTTATTTCATGAGTGTCCTGTTTCTGTGGTTGGTCAAATACAGCCCTTCCTGTTTTGTTCTTTGTTTTTACTTTCGGGTCACACTTGATGTTTCCTCCTGGTCTGAAGTCAGAAATTACTCCTGGTCTGGACTGGGGGAGGTGGAAATCATCTGGATTTGCAGTTCTGGAAAGGAACCCGGTCAGCTTCAGGCATGGTAAATGCTCTACCCGCTGTGGTCTCGTTCCTCTTCGCAACTTTACTGCCGGCCACATGGAACTACCTGGTACCCAGGGCTGCTCTTCAGACCAGGATGTACCATGGGAACACCAGGAGAAGCTTCTGGGAAAGGCAATTCTCATCAGGAACTGGGGTTCCAGGATGGACATTGATGCATAATTTCCTGGTGATCTATCTCCATATTAAAATTGGACAAGGGTATTAGTTTTTGTTGTTGTTGTTGTTGGGCCATACCCTGTGATGCTCCGGGCTTCCTCCTGACTCTGTACTCAAGGATTACTCCTCGCAGGGATTGGGGAAAACTGTGGGGTTCCAGGATGGACCCTGGGTCGACTGCATGCAGGTTAAGCGCCCTCCCTGCTGTACTATATGTAGCTCCAACTATGGTTCATTCTATAATTCTTCTGGAATCCTGACTCTGATCCCGGGACTGATGCTGTACCCCAGCTTGCTATCTCCAGTGGGGACTGAGACTCTACCCCGAACCAGACTCGGGGACAGCCTGACTCTGACACAAAGTTCTGCTTCGCAGGGACCCCACGGTGAGTCTTCCCTCCCAGTGGACATTCTGATGGGTCAAGCCAGGATGCCACAAGAATTGAGCTACTGCCAGTGAAAACCATACAGCCACATTTTGTGCCCAGATGCCTGTGTGGTTGTCACGGAAAAATGACAATAGAAAACAATCAGAGGAGGGATGGATACTGGCATGAGAGTGAAAAATTGTTTTAGACAATGAGATATACTTAGCTCACTTTCTATATTGACGGCAAAGCTCCCAACCAGGGGCGTTGATTGCCAATAGCAATTAAAAGCATTTATTTTTAAAAACCACCAGAATTCACAAAGCCATTCCTTATACAGCTGTTTTTCAGGCATTTGGTGTTCTAGCACGGGAAGTGTCTCCTTCCCTCACCGATGCCCCATGTTTTCCTTCATCCCTAACCTGCCTCTTTATTATTTTTCAGTTTTTAGTTTTTAAGTTTTATTGATTCACTGTGAGATACAGTTACAAGTTTTCATGTCTGAGTTACAATCACACAATGATCAAACACCTATCTCTCCACCAGTGCACATTCCCCACCACCAATATCCCCAGTAACCCCCCACCTTTCTCACCCTCCCCCTGCCTCCATGACAGACAATATCCCCCATATCCCCTCTCTCTCCTTTTGGGCATTATGGTTTGCAACAACCTGCCTCTTTAGGCACACGACAAATTGACTTAATGTTACTTGCTCCAACAAAACTTTTAGAAATGGCCAATAGAATGACCGGAAGCCAATATCCTTTTGTCACCTCCATTCATAAGAACTCAGTGTCTTTTCTTTCACTCTTCATTTCTCTTTTCTCTTTTTAAGGGGGGCACATGTTCCTCAGGACTTAGTCGTGGCTCTGCACTCTGGAATTCTGTTTGGTTGTGGGCTCTATGACCACACGGGGTTCCAGGGATTGAACTCAGCTCAGCCCAATGCATGGCACATGCCCTTGCATTGTACCATCTCTCTGGGATCCCATTCGATGTGTATTTCTGTGAAAATAAAAATGAATAGGACTGGAGAGGCAGAGACAGAGCACATGTCAATCCTTCTATATTTCCCCTCCACGTTTCCATGTCTTAGAGTTATTGGTGGTTTCTTTGAGTGTTTGTGATTAGTTAATTTCTAAAAGTCTCAATAGCCACACATTCTCTTAAGGTTTTCATTGTTATCCATGGACTAAGCATCACCTTGAGGTTCCAGAGCCATACACTCTCCTATAAGGGCAACCTAGAAGCTGTTGATTACTTTACCCACACATCATTTTCCCTTAGTCCTAGGACCAGACCTGGCAATGCTTCGGTGTTACTCCTGGCTCTCCACTCAGGAATGCTCCGGGCTCTGCTCAGCCGTGAATCAAAGTTTAGGAGCATGCAATGCAAATACTAGCACTCCAGTACCCTTCGACACACATTTTATTTACTTTTTGTTTATTTATTTATTTATTTATTTGCTTTTTGGGTCACACCAGGCGATGCTCAGGGTTTACTCCTGGCTCTGCAGTCAGGAATTACTCCTGGCGGTGCTCAGGGTACCCTATGGGATGCTGGGAATTGAACCTGGGTCAGCTGCGTGAAGGCAAACGCCCTACCCGCTGTGCTATTCCTCCAGTCCCTTCACACACATTTTTTTTTTAATTTTTTATTGTGGAAAGTTACAAAGTTACAAAGTTTTCAGGTTTAAATCTCAGTTATACAATGCTCGAATACCCATCCCTTCACCAGTGCTCATATTCCACCACCAAGAATCCCAGTATAGCTCCACCCCGCCCCCTCACACCCCAACCCCCCCCACTCCCCTAGCCCCCCCACCCTAAGCCCCCCCCCCCGCCTGTGTAACTAATAAATTTCACTTTACTTTCACTTTGATTGCATACAATATTTCAACAAAACTCACTATTATTGTTTGGAGAGTCTCTCCCCTAAAGTCAGACCTGCTGAAAAGGAAGCATTAGATAATTTGTTTTCCATTGCTGAGGATGAAGAAGTATGAGGTCGAGTGACCACACTTAGTGGCCTCTCAGTTTTGGGTTTCTGTAATTTAGTATTTTAGTAACTAAGTCCAGAGAGATATCTGCCAGAAGTTGCATCATTGCCAACTTGTACTTCTCAGTTACATTATATTCCACATATGAGTGCAATCTTTCTATGTCTGTCTCTTTCTTTCTGACTCATTTCACTCAACATGATACTTTCCATGTTGATCCACTTGTATGCAAATTTCATGACTTCATGTTTCCTGACAGCTACATAGTATTCTATTGTGTAAATATACCAGAGTTTCTTTAGCCAATCATCTGTTTTCGGACACTCTGGTTTTTTCCATATTGTGGCTATTGTGAACAGAGCGGCAATGAACATGGAAATGCAGATGTCATCTCTACTATACCTTTTTGCCTCTCCGGGATATATTCCCAGGAGTGGTATTGCTGGGTCAAATGGGAGCTCAATTTCTAACTTTTCGAGAATCGTCCATATTGTTTTCCAAAAGGGCTGAACCAGTCGGCATTCCCACCAGCAGTGAAGGAGAGTCCCTTTCTCCCCACATCCACGCCAACACCGGTTGCTTTTGTTTTTGGGGATGTGGGCTAGTCTCTGTGGTTCACACACATTTTATTTTTTATTATTTTTTTTTTTTAATTTTTATTTTTTTTAATTTTTTATTGTGGAAAGTTACAAAGTCACAAAGTTTTCAGGTTTAAATCTCAGTTATACAATGCTTGAATACCCATCCCTTCACCAGTGCTCATATTCCACCACCAAGAATCCCAGTATAGCTCCACCCCGCCCCCTCACACCCCAAACACCCCCACGCCCCTAGCCCCCCCACCCTGAGCCCCCCCCCCCCGCCTGTGTAACTAATAAATTTCACTTTACTTTCACTTTGATTGCATACAATATTTCAACAAAACTCACTATTATTGTTTGGAGAGTCTCTCCCCTAAAGTCAGACCTGCTGAAAAGGAAGCATAAGGTAATTTGTTTTCCATTGCTGAGGATGAAGAAGTCACACACATTTTAATGGGAATCATCTTGCCTTATTTTACTTCCCACACTTTTCCATTTAACATTAAACAGAGTCCAGTGGATAGAGTGCTTTTCTTGTATGTAGCTGACCCGGGTTTGATCTGAGGTTCCCCTTGGTCCTGGCAGGAATATTCTTGAGCACAGAGCCAGGAGTATGTCCTGAGTACTGTCTGGTATGTCCCACAATTAAAGACAAGCAAAAATTATTGAGTCGGTGGACCCCTGGAAATCATTCATTTGCTCCTTAATTTCTGTCTTAATGAAAGGCTGGCAGTGATGGAGCATGGCTAAGAGCTGCAGAGAGAGGATTGGAAACCACCGTCTCTCTATTTTCTCTCCCCTAATGCTGGTCTCACACATGGATCCTCAGAACCTTACACGGCTCCCCGACTTTTTCCTCTTGGGACTGTCAGAGGACCCTGAATTGCAGATCTACATATTCGGGCTCTTCCTGTCCATGTACCTGATCACCGTGCTGGTGAATCTGCTCATTATCCTGGCCGTCAGCTCAGACCCCCACCTCCACACGCCCATGTACTTCTTCCTGTCCAACCTGTCCTTCGTGGACATCTGCTTCACCTTCATCACCATCCCCAAGATGCTGCAGAACATCCAGACACACAGCAAAGCCATCACCTATGCAGGCTGCCTCACCCAGATGTACTTTTTCATCCTCTTCACAGGCCTGGATGATTTCATCCTGACCGTGATGGCCTATGACCGCTTTGTGGCTATCTGCCACCCCCTGCATTATACGGTCATCATGAACCCCCGGTTGTGTGGGCTGCTGGTGCTGGTGTCCTGGGTCATCAGTCACCTGCATTCTTTGTTACAGAGCTTAATGGTCTCTCGTCTGTCCTACTGCACGTGCTTGGAAATCCCCCACTATTTCTGTGAACTCAAACAGATGGTGCAGCTGGCTTGTTCGGACATGCTTCTGAACAACATAGTGCTTTACAGCTTATCTGTGCTACTGGCGGGTTGTCCTCTCTCTGGTATCCTTTACTCTTACTCTAGGATCGTCTCTTCCATCTGGAAAATCTCCTCAGCTCAGGGGAGGTTGAAAGCTTTCTCCACCTGTGCATCTCACCTCTCCGTGGTCTCCTTTTTCTATGGCACAGCCCTGGGTGTGTACCTGAGCTCTGCCGGCACCCATGGTTCACACTCCATTTCAGTCCCCTCGGTGATGTACACGGTGGTCACCCCCATGCTGAACCCCTTCATCTACAGCCTCCGGAACAAAGACCTCATGGGGGCTCTGAAACGTCTTTTGCACAGAACTGCCCCAAAGGGTCTAGTAGTTCGGGACTGAGGAATTTGTCCTTGATTGTAACTTCAGAGTTTCGGGTTCTGAGATGTTGACCAGATTGTGGGATCCCAGGTACTTCTTCTGTGTGGTTGTTTTGTTGTGGTATTGGTGCACCCCAGGTTGTGCTCTTGGCTGACTCCGACTCTGTGCTAAGGGAGCAGTCTTGAGGGCTCTGGGGACCATATGGAATGCCTGGCACATCAGCTAGAGTTGCAACCTGCATCAGCTAGAGTTGAAGTGGACCACATTTTGTGATCTCTCTGATGTCAATGTTCCTTCTCTAAACATTTTCTTTCTTTCATCTATTTGTCCTCGACCTGGCATTCTCAATTCTTATGGGATTTCACTTTTTATTTTTGTATTTGGACCACACCCCTCCCCCCATAGTGCTTAGGACTTAGTCCTGGCTCTGCTCGGAGAAATCACTTATGGTGGTTCCTGGGTGATATGGGATACCTGTGATCAAAACTAGCTTAGCTGTATGCAAGGTAAGCTCCTTTCGTGCTGTACTAATCTCTCTGATCCCCAACTGTATGAATTTCATAAGAATAATTTCTCTTGAAGGGCTGGAGTGATAGTCCAGAGGGTAGGCGCTTGCCTAGATTGCAGCCAACCTGGATTTGATCCTGACAGAGGACTTGCACCCCTGAGCCTTTCCAGGAATAATTTCTTTGTTTGAGCTAGGAGTAAGTCACATGAATCACTGAGTTTGACCCAGAAAGAAAAGAAAAGAAATCAAAGAAGACAAAGAGGATGAAGGAGGAGAAGTAGGAGGAGGAGGAGGAGGAGAATGAGATTGAGAAAGAGAGAAGAGAAGAAGGAGAAGAAGGAGAAGAAGAAGAAGAAGAAGAAGAAGAAGAAGAAGAAAAAGAAGAAGGAGGAGGAGGAGGAGAGGAGGAAGATGTGTTGGAGGAGGAATAGGAGAAGGAGAAGAAGAGGAAGAAGAAGAAGAAGAAGAAGAAAAGAAGAAGAAGAAGAAGAAGAAGAAGAAGAAGAAGAAGAAGAAGAAGAAGAAGAAGAAGAAGAAGAAGAAAAGCAAGAGCAAGAGCAAGAAAAGGAGGAGAAAAGAAGGAGAAGGAAAATGAGGAGGAAAAGGATTTCTCTTGAATGAATTTTGAGACCAGGTTATTAGTGTTTTTTTGGGGAGCAGGGCTCACAACTACACTTACTTTGGGGCTACTCCTGGCTCTACACTCAAGAATAACTTCAGGCTTGGGGGACCCTGTGGGGTGCTGGGGATGGAGCTTGGTCAGCCACTCCCAAGACAAGCACACTCCCTGCTGTACTATCTCTCTTGCTCCATTTTTTTAATAACAGTCATGAGTTTACTACTAATAGGAAACATATTGCCTCTGGGAACATGAACTATTTGTATGTATGTTGAGTACAGAGTAAAATTTGAGATTATCGTCATTTTTGTGTGCTTTCTTTCTACTTATACTACACAATTGTTCTTCCCGATGTTATTACATGAAAGTAACAAGGCTTCATGTTCATCTGAAAGGCTGTTGTGTGTGTGTGTGTGTGTGTTCACCTATATGTGCCGATGCTGTGTTTAGGTACTTTTGTTTCATGAGCTTCCTGTTTCTTCTGTGGTTGGTCAAATACAGCCCTTCCCATTTTGTTCTTTGTTCTTACTTTTGCGTCACACTTGGAGGTGCCCAGATGCTTCCTCCTGGTCTGAACTCAGAAATTACTCTTGGTCTGGACTTGGGTGGGGAGATCATCTGGATTTGCAGTACTGGAAAGGAACATGGTCAGCTTCATGTATGGCAAATACTCTACCTGCTGTGGTCTCTCTCCACTTTGCTACTTGACTGCTGGTCACACAGAACCACCTAGTACCCAGGGCTGCTCCGCAGACTGGGATGTACCAGGGAAACACCAGGAGAGGCTTCGGGGAATGACAGTTCTCATCACGAACTGGGGTGCAGGATGGACATTGATGCATAATTTCCTGGAGATTCATCTCCATATTAAAATTGGAGAAGGGTATTAGTTTTTGTTGTTGTTGGGCCATATCTGGGGATGTTCAGGGGTCACACTTGGCTGTACTCAGGAATCACTCCTGGTTGGGCCCCCGGGGAGACCCTCTGGGGATGCTGGGGATCAAAGCCTGGGTCAGCTGCACGCATGACAAACACACTTTCTGCTCCCTATCACTCCGGCCCTCTATTTCTTCTTAAAATATAAGGTGCAGTTCTGGAACAATAGCACAGTGGGTAGGGTATTTGCCTTGCACACAGCCAACCAGGGTTAATCTCCAGCACCCCATATGGTCCTCCTGAGCACCACCTGTAGAAATTCCTGAGTGCAGAGCCAGGAGTAACCCTTGTGAACCACCAGGTATGACCCAAAAAGTCAATATATATAGATATATGTATATGTATAAGTACTGTTGCACTGTAGCACTGTTGTCCTGTTGTTCATCAATTTGCTCGAGTAGGCACCAATAACATCTCCATTGTGAGACTTGTTACTGATTTTGGAATATCGAATACACCACGGGGAACTTTCCAGGCTCTGCCATGCGGGCGGGATACTCTCAGTAGCTTGCCAGGCTCTTCGAGTGGGACGGAGGAATCAAACCCGGGTCAGCCGCATGCAAGGCAAACACCCTACCCACTGTGCTATGGCTCCATATCAGATGGATCAATGTATAACCACAAAACAAAACTTTCATTTGCTTTCCCAGGAGAATAATCATGACTTGTTCTTCCTCTACGGAAGGAGATGAAGCTGGCAGCCCTGTCTCTGTCATAGAGGACAGATGGCCTTGGAACCTTCTTTGTTCCAGTGTAAAATTCACTGTGAGATCATTGAGAGATGATTGAGAGTTGTGGAGAGCCAGCGAGAGATTAGAAGAACTTTATTTCATTGCCATGGGCCCACAGATCATGATGGATGGAAGCTCTCACCCCCTGACGCTGACCAAGGGATCAAACCCAGGGCATTTGCATGCAAGTGAAGTAGCCACCTTCTGTACTATCCCTTTTGCACTCAGTCTTTATTTTTCAGACATATGGAACTTAACTGAGTAGCCAGTATCCTCAGCACTAGAGTTTGTAGAAATATTAAATTTTATTTATTTAATTTAAAAATGTTTCTCTTTGTTATTATATTTTTTAATTTTTAACTTTTTAATGGACTGGAGCACTAGCATAGCTGGTAGGGCATTGGCCTTGCACGTGGCCGACCCAGGTTTGATTCCTCCGTCCCTCTTGGAGAGCCCGGCAAGCTACCGAGAGTATCCTGCCCGCATGGCAGAGCCTGGCAAGCTACCCGTGGTGTACTCGATATGCCAAAAACAGTGACAACAAGTCTCACAATGGAGACGTTACTGGTGCCCACTCAAGCAAATCAATGAACAATGAGACAACGGTGCTAATACTGTGCTAACTTTTTAATTGAATCACCATGAGATAGATTCTTATCAAGATGTTTATGATTGGATATCAGTCATACAGTGTTCCAACATCCATCCCTCCACCAGTGTCCATTTCCCAGCACCAGTGTCCCCAGGTTCTCTCCCATCACCCCCGCCCCCTACCCCCTGCCTGTGTCTATGTTGGGGGCTTCTCTTCTCTCTCTTTCTCTCTCTCTCTCTCTCTCTATATATATATATATATACATACATACATATATATATATTTCCTTTTGGGCATTGTGGTTTGCAATATTGATACTGAATGGTTATCAAAAATATTCCTTACCAACTTTTAACCCTCATCTCTTGTCCAGCGTGATCATTCCCTGCTATTATTGTCATACTGGTCTCTTCTTTATCTTACTTATCCTCAGCCCCACACACTGTGGTTAGTTCTGACCATTGACCAGTCCCCTTAACCCCTGTTTTCTCTGGCCATGGATATTTTTCTTCTACTATATATATATATATATATACACATATATTTTAATCCCACATATGAATGCAGTCATTCTATATCTGTCCCTTTCCTTCAGGCTCATTTCACTCAGCATGATACTCTTCATGTTAATCCAAAAATTATACTTATTTTTATTTAAACGCCATCATTTATAGTTTTCATAATACAGTTGTTTCAGGCATTAAATGTTCCAGTACCACGAGTGTGACCATCCCTCCACCAACGTTCCCAGTTTCCCTCCCAACCCCAACCTGCCACCTTAGGTGCCTGACACATTTGCTTTATATAGTTTTCTCCAACGAGATGAAAGAAATTGCAAATAGAATGATCAGAAAGTAAATCAGTATAATCCAATTTGCTGTATGATTTTAACCTATGGAAACATGGAAATTAAAACCCTTTAATACAATGTAATAAAATATATCTATTGTCATTTATACAAGTAAGTTTTCAGTTTGGGAATTTAAAATATATTGCATTCAATTTTATTTTGTACTTGGCTTTCATTATGGTCATAATCGTACCTTACTAGTCATTAATAAAAATAAAAATATTTCTGTACTAATATATTTTGGAGTTTACATGAACTAGGTATGGCCTACAGTATGTAAATCTCCCCCTACACTTTATATAAACACCATGGTTGATAAAGTTGTTCATGATGATTTTTTTTTACTTTTAATTAATTAATTAATTAATTATTTTGACTGGAGCAATAGCACAGCGAGTAGGGCATTTGCCTTGCACGTGGTTGAACTGGGTTTGATTCCTCTGTCACTTTCGGAGCCCGGCAAGCTACTGAGAGTATCCCGCCCGCACAGCAGAGCCTGGCAAGCTCCCCGTGGCGTATTCGATATGCCAAAAACAGTAACAACAAATCTCACCATGGTTACTGGTGCCCTCTGGAGCAAATCGATGAACAACGTAAGGACAGTGTGTGTGTGTGTGTGTGTGTGTGTGTGTGTGTGTGTGTGTGTGTGTGTGTGTATGTGTGTGTGTTACCAATACATTGCTCATGGAGTGATAAAAAAAATCCTGAGTTTGATGAAATCTTATGCGCAAGGATATGGGAAAATGTGAGTTTAGCCTCTGAAAGGCAGGAGACTTGATAGGGACAAAGTGGAAAATGCACATTGTGCATTGCTCCTAAGACGTTCTCCAGGGAAGCTTGGGTAATTTTCCATTATTTCTGTCCGGTCCTGCGTCCTCCCCCAGGGAAATCCAGTGAAGGCGGGGGAGACCATGCTAATGAGCACCTCCGAGGCTAGAAGACCTGACCTGTTCTGGGCCACTGGCCAGAGCGACCTCATGTGTCCCGGGCCATACTCGCAGCTTCTGGAATCCTGACTCTGGTCCCGGGATCGATGCTGTACCTCAGCCTGCCATCTCGTGTGGGGACCGACACCCAGCCCCCCCATCAGGCAACCTGTGGACAGGCTGACTCTGACACGGAGTCCTGCCTCACAGGGACCCCAAGGTGAGTCCTTCTGCCCACTGGGCACTCTCTGGTGGAGCCAAGCTGGGCACAAGCATTATACTATGGCCAATGAGACCCTCCCAGCCAGATCCTGGGTCTGATGCTCATGTGATTGTCACAGAAAAATGAAAACTTATAATAGATTTTTGGAGTCCCAAAAATAACCAATTTGGAGGGATGTGCAAATATTTTGTTTTTCTTTTTGGGTCACACCCAGCGATGCACAGAGGCTACTCCTGGCTCTGCACTCAGGAATCACCCCTGGCGGTGCTCAGGGGACCATATGGGATGCTGGGAACCGAACCCGGGTCAGCCTCATGTAAAGCAAATGTCTTATCCGCTGTGCTATTGCTCAAGCCCCTGCAAATTGTTCTTTACCAGTGAGTCACCTCAGACTTACTTTTCATATTGATGACCTAAATTTAGTTTAGTTAGGTTTTTTTTTTTTTTGGGTCAAACCTGGCAGTGCTCATGGCTTACTCCTGGTTCTGTGACTCCGGGATCAGTCCTGGAGGGCTAGAGGTCTCAGGGGTTTTAGGGATAGAACCTAGGTCACCTGCATGCAAGGCAAATGCCCTATGTACTGTACTATCTCTTCTGCCCCCTCCCCAAATTCTTTTTTTCTTTTTTCTTTTTTGCATCACAACCCACAATGCTCAGTGGTTACTCTTGGCTCATGCACTCAGGAATTACTCCTGGTGGTGCTCGGGGGACATATGGGATGCTGGGAATCGAACCCAGGTCGGCCACATGCAAGGCAAGTCTGCTGTGCTATTGCTCCAGCCCCCCAATTCTTTTATTTAAATTTTTATGGGGGGGCTGGAGCGATAGCATAGCAGGTAGGGCCTTTGCCTTGCATGTGGCAGACCTGGGTTCGATTCCCAGCATCCCATATGGTCCCTGGAGCACCGCCAGGAGTAATTCCTGAGTGTGTGAGCCAGCAGTAACCCTTGAGCATCGCTGGGTGTGACTCAAAAAAGAAAAAAAAATTTTTTTGTTAGATACAAACAAACGCCTCATGGGAGGGGAGATGGGGGCAGGCCACCAGGTGAAGCCGGGCATGAACTGCGGCAATGAGACAAGTCAGAAACTATAATCATGGCCCATTTCCCTCTCCTGCTAGTTGAGCCCAGCACATGGACCTAGGGAACCTTACAAGACTGACTGAGTTTTTCCTCTTGGGACTGTCAGAGGATCTCGAATTGCAGATCTACATATTCGGGCTCTTCCTGTCCATGTACCTGATCACCGTGCTGGGGAACCTGCTCATCATCCTGGCCGTCAGCTCAGACCCCCACCTCTACACGCCCATGTACTTCTTCCTGTCCAACCTGTCCTTCGTGGACATCTGCTCCACCTCCACCATTGTCCCCAAGATGCTGGTGAACATCCAGACACACAGCAGAGCCATAAGCTATGAAGGCTGCATCACCCAGATGTACTTTTTCACCCTCTTCGCAGTCCTGGATGATTTCATCCTGACCGTGATGACCTATGACCGCTTTGTGGCCATCTGCCACCCCCTGCATTATACGGTCATCATGAACCCCCGGCTGTGTGGGCTGCTGGTGCTGGTGTCCTGGGTCATCAGTCACCTGCATTCTTCTGCACGCGCTTGGAAATCCCCCACTTTTCCTGTGAACTCAAACAGATGGTGCAGCTGGCTTGTTCAGACACACGTGTGAACAACCTGGTGATGTATATCGCAGCTGTGATGCTGGCGGGCGGTCCCCTGGCTGGCATCTTTTACTCCTACTCTAAGATTGTCTCCTCCATCCGCAGAATCTCCTCAGCTCAGGGGAGATTGAAAGCTTTCTCCACCTGTGCATCTCACGTCTCTGTGGTCTCCTTGTTCTATGGCACAGCCCTGGGTGTGTACCTGAGCTCTGCTGGCACCCAAGATTCACACTCCATTTCAATCCCCTCGGTGATGTACACGGTGGTCACCCCCATGCTGAACCCCTTCATCTACAGCCTCCGGAACAAAGACCTCATGGGGGCTCTGAAACGACTTTTGCACAGAACCATTCCAAAGGGTCTAGTAGTTCGGGACTGAGGAATTTGTCCTTGATTGTAACATCAGAGTTTTGGGTTCTGAGATGATGACCAGATTGTGGGATCCCAGGTACTTCTTCTGAGTAGTTGTTTTGTTGTGGTGGTTTTGGTGCACCCCAGGTTGTGCTCTGTGCTGACTCCTGGCTCTGTGCTCAGGGAGCAGTCCTTGAGGGCTCCGGAGACCATATGGAATGCCAGGAACACAACCTGCATCAGCTAGAGTTGAAGTGGACTGTGTTTTGTGGTCTCTCTGATGTCAACATTCCTTCTGTAAACATTTTCTTTCTTTCATCTATTTGTCCTCGACCTGGCATTCTCAATTCTTATTTGATTTCACTTTTTGTTTTTGTATTTGGACCACACCCGTATAGTGCATACAACTTAGTCCTGGCTCTGCTCAGAGAAATCACTCCTGGTGGTTCCTGGGTGATATGGGATACCTGTGATCAAACCTAGCTTAGCTATATGCAAGGCAAACTCCTTACTTGCTGTACTAATCTCTCTGACCCCCAACTGCATGAATTTCTTAAGAATAATTTCCTTTTATTCTATTATACAAAAGCATATTTATATTTTTAGGGATAGGAAAGTTTCCATATTTAACTTATAGCTATTCAGATGACTGATTATCTAATAAGTATGATTAAATACTCAAATATCTTTGACCACAGGATAATAAAAGGTATGAATGCTTAAAATTAATATTTCTAGTAAAGTAGAATTAAAGAAAAACTGAAGACACAGGTTTACATCTTAACTATGAAGGCATAACTATGAATAGAGGAGGTTAGATAATACAGAGCAGATGTGATAATATAAAAATAAAGATGAGTTTAGAGAAATGGAAATTTAACATTTCTTTGAGATGAACTCTCTCAGATATCAGAGAAAGTATGTGGTGAATGTTAGTCATTGGATTGTTGAATTCTTTGGCACTGACCTAAAGAAAAAACTTGGTTAAAGACAGATCATTTATTCTAAGACCTTGATATTAAAATAACAACATTAGTTTGTTATGCTGAAGGTACTATTTAAAATATGCATCAGTGTGGGCAATAGACATAACCCCCCAAAAAGAACAACATTTTCTCAGGTGAGAATGTTTCCTTACCTCAAACACACCGACAAGTATTCAGAACAGATGTTAGAATTTAAATGAAAGAGTTCCCAAACTACTGATAAACATTAAAATTCATTGTATATCAGAGACTATTATTTTTCACAGAATAAAACATGCATGGTCCATCAGTATACTTTTAGTGATTTCATTTTTTATATTATCTGTTGGTATACAACATCCCATAATCTCAGGCCTAGCTAGACTTGGATGTAAACATTGTTTTTATGCTACTGTTACTTTAACCGACTATACTTCCAGCAATGTAACTGACTTTGATACTGTTTCCGTTGACTAAGTTAATTTGTATAGTTCTGCCTATGTGGCTGAATATCATTGGTTAAAATATCAAGCTAGTTAATGAAAGGGGGCTGAACAGGCTGCTCTCCGGCATGCCACAGCACAACTACAGAGACAGTTATGTGATCCTTCCAGAAAATGCTATTTCTTTTGTGTGCATATCTTAAATAATTTTTTACAAGATATATACTTTTATTATTATGTTTTTTTTTTCTTTTTTAAAAAATTATTTATTTATTTAAAATGGAGTTACCGTGAGAACAGTTACAGGGCTTTCAGGATCAAGTCTCAGTCATATTATAATAAAACACCCATCCCTTCACCAGTGCACATGTTCCACCACCAAGAACCCTAGTACACCCCACCTCCCACTCCCCCTCTGCCTGTATGGCAGATGATTTTCAATTCACTCTCTCCTTACTTTGATTACATTCAATTTTCGACAGAAAACTCACAATCCTTATTTGGAGTTTTTCCTCCAACAGTCAGACCTGTCGGAATGGCATCATTAGATTGTATGTTTTCTATTGTCGATAACAAAGAGCATATGATGTTGCACAGTCGCAAAAGCGGCCGCTCAGTTTTGGGATTCTGGTATTAAGTCCAGAGGTATTTCTGCCAGCAGCTGCTGCATTCCGAGATTGGTTTGTGTGCCTCTGGGATCATGGCTGTTCAGGAGAGGAGGAGCTGTTTGTGGGCGACTGCTCGGGGTCTCATTTGGGCAGGAGGCCGGACTGGTTCTGTCCCCCACGTCGAGAGATTCCCCACACGTTCCATCACTGAAAGCTCCTACCTCTCTGTCCAATTGGTTCTGAACGGTGGCAGTTGCCATGCTGCCACAAAGGGCAGAAGGCCGAGGGACAGAAACCCTTCCCCTCCTGGGGCTGCACAGGGCCGAAGCTTAGTACACAGTCCAGGAGTTTATCTGCCAGCAAGTGCTATGTTCCTAGCTTGGTGTCTGTGCCTCTGGGATAATGGATGCTCAGGGGTGGCAGAGCCATTCCTGAGCATTTTTTTTGTGTGTGTGTAACAGAAAAGGTCATGTGGCCACATAAGTGGTCACGTGGTTTGGTGAAATATCCCAGTCCCACAACATACCGGAGCCATGTTAGTAGAAGCTCAGTATTGCTGGGACTCCATCTGGAGAAGGCGGGTTGGCTGCACCTTCTCTGTCTGGCACCCTGGTGTTGTTGGCCCGGTCTGGGGTCCCGAGCATTGTCCGGCTTGCGGTGCCTGCTGGCCCGGATTCTTCACTGCAAGGTGCGGCAAGATGGCGCCGAGGGCGGGTTGAGGGCATGACGTCTGGCGGCAGGGGTAGGTTGGAAGCTGGGCTGGTGCCGCCCCATTCCAGTACTCCCCCGCAGTTTGGAGATCTCCCAGTCCCACATATCGGAGCATGTTAGTAGAAGCTCAGTGTTGCCAGGACTCTATCTAGAGAAGGCAGGTTGGCTGTACATTCTCTGTCTGGCACCGTAGTGTTGTTGGCCCGATCTGGGTTCCGGAGCATTCTCTGAAGAATAATTTCTATTGGAGGGCTGGAGTGATAGTTCAGAGGGTAGGATGCTTGCCTAGATTGCAGCCAACCATGGTTTGATCCATACACAGAACATGCACCCCTGAATCTTGCCAGGAATAATTCCTTTGTGTGAGCTAGGACTAAAACCCAGGAATCACTGAGTTTGGCCCAGAAAGAAAAGAAGAGAAATCAAATAAGACAGAGAAGGAGGAGGAGGAGGAAAAGTAGAAGGAGAAGGAGCAGAAGATGATGAAGAAAGAAGAAGAAGAAGAAGAAGAAGAAGAAGAGGAGGAGGAAGAAGAGGAGGAGGAAGAAGAAGAGGAAGAGAAGAAGAAGGAGGAGGAAGAGGAGGAGGAGGAGAAGAAGAAGCAGAAGGAGAAGGAGAAGGAGAAGGAGAGAAAGAAGAGGAAGAAGAAGGAGGAGAAGAAAGACGAGTTGGAGGTGGAGGAGGAGGAGGAGAAGAAAAAGATGATGATGAAGAAGACGAACTCTGAAAAAGAGAAGAAGAAAAAGAAGGAGAAGGAGTAGAAGAATAGGAAGAAGAAGGAGGAGGAAGACGAGTTGGAGGAGGAGGAGGTGGAGAAGAAGAAGAAGGAGGAGGAGGAGGAGGAGGAGGAGAAGAAGAAGAAGAAGAAGAAGAAGAAGAAGAAGAAGAAGAAGAAGAAGAAGAAGAAAAAGAAGATGAAGAAGGAGGAGGAGGAGAAGAAGAAGAAGAAGAAGAAGAAGAAGAAGAAGAAGAAGAAGAAGAAGAAGAAGAAGAAGGAGAAGAAGAAGAACAAGAGCAAGAACAAGAGCAAGAAAAAGAGGAGAAGGAGAAGGAGGAAAAGGATTTGTCTTGAATGATTTGTGAGACAAGGTTATTAGTTTTTTTTTGGGGAGGCAGGGCGCACAACTGGACTTGCTCTGGGGCTACTCATGGCTCTACACTCAAGAATAACTTCAGTTTGGGGGACCCTATGGGGTGCTGGGGATGGAGCTTGGTCAGCCACGCACAAGATAAGCACTCTGCCTATTGTACTATCTCTCCTGCTCCATTTTTTCCCTAGCAGTCATGAGTTTACTACTAATAAGAAACATATTGCCTCTGGGAACATGAAATATTTGTATGTATGTTGAGAACAGAAGAAAATTTGAGATTATTGTCCCATTTGTGTGCTTCCTTTCTTCGTATATCACACAACTGTTCTTCCCAATGTTATTTCATGAAGGTAACAAGGCTTCAAGTTCATCTGAAAAGCTGGGGTGTGTGTGTGTGTGTGTGTGTGTGTGTGTGTGTGTGTGTGTTCACCTATATGTGCCGATGCTGTGTTTAGCTACTTTTGTTTCATGAGCTTCCTGTTTCTTCTGTGGTTGGTCAAATGCAGCCCTTCCCATTTTGTTCTTTGTTTTTACTTTTGGGTCACACTTGGAGGTGCCCAGATGCTTCCTCCTGGTCTGAACTCAGAAATTACTCTTGGTCTGGACTGGGGCAGGGGGGATCATCCGGATTTGCAGTACTGGAAAGGAACATGGTCAGCTTCATGTATGGCAAATGCTCTACCTGCTGTGATCTCTCTCCACTTTGCTACTTGACTTCTGGTCACACGGAACTACCTGTACCCAGGGCTGCTCCACAAACCAGGATGTAACAGGGAAACACCAGGAGAGGCTTCAGGGAAAGACAGTTCTCATCAGGAACTGGGTACCAGGATGGACATTGATGCGTAATTTCCTGGTGATTCATCTCCATATTAAAATCGGAGAAGGGTATTAGTTTTTTAAATTATTTTTGTTGTTGTTGTTGTTGTTGGGCCATATCCGGGGATGCTTAGGGGTCACACTTGGCTGTACTCAGAAATCACTCCTGGTGGAGCCCCCGGGAAGACCCTATGGGGATTCTGGGGATCGAACCCTGAGTCAGCTGCACGCATGACAAACACACCTCAGCTCCCTATCACTTCGGCTCTCTATTTCTTCTTAAACTATAAGGTGCAGTTTTGGAACAATAGCACAGTGGGTAGGGCGTTTGCCTTGCACATGGCCGACCTTGCACATGGCTGATCCCCAGCATCCCATATGGTCCCTCTGAGCACACCAGTAGAAATTCCTGAGTGCAGAGCCAGGAATGACCCAAAAAGGTGATCCCTTGTGCATCACCAGGTATGACCCAAAGAGCCTATATATATGTATATATATATGTATATGAAGATGTATATGTATAAGTACTGTAGCACTGTAGCACTGTTGTCCATTGTTCATCGATTTGCTCGAGCAGGCACCAGTAATATCTTCATTGTGAGACTTGTTACTGATTTTGGAATATTGAATATGCCACGGGGAGCTTGCCTGGCTCTGCCGTGTGGGCAGGATACTCTTGGTAGTTTGCCAGGCTCTCCAAGTGGGACGGAGGAATCGAACCCAGGTCAGCTGCGTGCAAGGCAAACACCCTACCCGCTGTCCTATTGCTCCATATTGGATGGAGCGATGTATAACTACAAAATAAAATTTTCATTTGCTTTCCCAGAAGAATAGTCATGACTTGTTCTTCCTCTATGGAAGGAAATGAAGCTGGCAGCCCTGTCTCTGTCATAGAGAACAGATGGCCTTGGAACCTTCTTTGTTCCAGTGTAAAATTCACTGTGCGATCATTGAGAGCCGATTGAGAGTCATGGAGAGCCAACGGGAGATTAGAAGAACTTTATTTCATTGTCATGAATCAATGGATCATGATGGGCGGAAGCTCTCAGCCCCTGAGGCTGAACCCAGGACAGTTGCATGCAAGTGAAGTGGTCACCTCCTGTACTATCCTTTCTTCATCGAGTCTTTATTTTTCAGACACATGGAACCTAGCCCAGTAGCCAGTATCCTCAGCACTAGAGTTTGTAAAACTAATTATTTTTTAAATTTATTTAATTTCAATAATATTTCCATTTCTTATTATATTATTAATTTTTTTTTCCTTTTTGGGTCACACCCAGCTATGCACAGGGGTTACTCCTGGCTCTACACTCAGAAATTACTCCTGGCGGTGCTCAGGGGACCATATGGGATGCTGGGATTCGAACCCAGGTCGGCTGCGTGCAAGGCAAACGCACTACACGTAGTGCTATCGCTCCAGCCCTATTTTTAATTTTTTAACTATTAATGGATTGGAGCACTAGCACAGCGCATAGGCCATTTGCCTTGCACATGGCTGACCCGGGTTCGATTCCTTCGTTTCTCTTGGAGAGGCTGGCAAGTTACCCAGAGTATCCCACCCACATGGCAGAGCCTGGCAAGCTCCCCATGGTGTATTCGATATGCCAAAAACAGCAACAACAAGTCTCACAATGGAGACGTTACTGGTGCCCTCTTGAGCAAATCAATGAACAATGGGACAACAGTGCTAATATAGTACTAACTTTTTAATTGAATCACCATGAGATAGATCATTATCAACATGTTTATGATTGGATTTCAGTCATACAGTGTTCCAACACCCATCCCTCCACCAGTGTCCCTTTCCCAGCACCAGTGTCTCCAGGTTCCCTCCCATCACCCCCCACCTCCTACCCCCTGCCTGCATCTGTGGCGGGCGCTTCTCCTCTCTCTCTTTCTCTCTCTCTCTTCTATATATATATATATATATATATATATACATGTGTATATATACATATATATATCCTTTTGGGCACTGTGGTTTGCAATATTGAACTGAATGGTTATTAAGCATATCCCTTACCTATTTTTAACCCTCATCTCTTGTCAGCGTGATCATTCCCTGCTATTATTGTCGTACTGGTCTCTTCTCTATCTTACCTACCCTCAGCCTCACACACACTTGTGGTTAGTTCTGACCATTGACCAGTCCTCCTAACTCCCCCTAATTCCCTGGCCATGGATATTATTCTTCTACTTGTTCTTCCTATATCTGTCATTTTATATCTGTCCCCTTCCTTCTGACTCATTTCATTCAGCATGATACTCTTCATGTTCATCTTAAATACATTTATTTTTATTTAAACACCATCGTTTGTAGTTTTCATAATACAGTTGTTTCAGGCATTCAGTGTTCCAGTACCATGAGTGTGACCATCCCTCCACCAATGTCCCCAGTTTCCTTCCCAATCCCAACCTGTCCCCTTAGGCGCCTAACACATTTGCTTTATATAGTTTTCTCCAACGAGATGAAAGAAATTTCAAATAGAATGATCAGAAAGTAAATCAGTAAAATCCAATTTGTGATTGCTGTATGATTTTAACCTATGGAAACATGGAAATTAAAATCCTTTAATATAATATAAGATATTATATCTATTCTCATTTAAACAAGTAAGTTATCAGTTCTGGAATTTAGAATATACTACATTCAATTTTATTTTGTACTTGGTTTTCATTATGGTCATAATCTTGCCTTACTAGTCATTAATAAAACTTAATAAATTCTGTACTAATATATTCTGAAGTTTACATGAATTAGGTAAGGCATACAATATGTAAATCTCCCCCTACACTTTATATACACACCGTGGTTGACAAAATTGTTCATGATGATTTTTTTTGACTGTTTATTTACTTATTTAATTTTTTTGGACTGGAGCGATGTAACAGAGAGTAGGGCATTTGCCTTGCAAGAGGCTGACCTGGGTTTGATTCCTCTGTCACTGTCAGAGCCCGACAAGCTACCAAGAGTGTCCCTCACTCATGGGAGAGCCCGGCTAGCTCCCGTGGTGTATTCAATATGCCAAAACCAGTAACAACAAGTCTCACAATGGAGACATTACTGTTGCCTGCTAGACCAAATCAATGAGCAGTGGAAGGACAGTGTGTGTGTGTGTGTGTGTGTGTGTGTGTGTGTGTGTGTGTGTGTGTTACCAATACATTACTCATGGAGTGATAAAAAGAAATCCTGAGTTTGATGAACTCTTATGCACAAGGATGTGAGAAAGTGGTGTGAGTTTAGCCTCTGAGAGGCAGGAGAGTTGCTGGGGACAAAGTGGAAAGCGCAGGTTGTGCATCACTCCTAAGATGTTCTCCAGGGAAGCTTGGGTAATTTTCCATTATTTCTGTCCGGTCCTGTGTCCTTCCCCAGGGAAATCTGGTGTAGGGCGGGGGGATCCCGTGTTAATGAGCGGCTCCCAGGCTTGAATACCTGCCCATCTCTGGGCCACCAGCCAGAGTGACCTCATGTGTTCCGGGACATACTCGCAGCTTCTGGAATTCTGACTCTGGTCCCGGGACCGATGCTGTACCCCAGCCTGCCATCTCGTGTGGGGACCGACACCCAGCCCCCCATCAGGCGACCCGGAGACAGGCTGACTCTGACACGGAGTCCTGCCTCACAGGGACCCCAAGGTGAGTCCTCCTGCCCACTGGGCACTCTGGTGGAGCCAAGCTGGGCACAAGCATTATACTATGGCCAGTGAGACCCTCCCAGCCAGATCCTGGGTCTGATGCCCATGTGATTGTCACAGAAAAATGAAAAGTTATAGAGTTTTGGAGTACCAAAAATAACCAATGTGGAGGGATGTGCAAATATATATTTTTTCTTTTTTGTCACACCCAGCGATGCACAGAGGCTACTCCTGGCTCTGCACTCAGGAATCACCCCTGGCGGTGCTCAGGGGACCATATGGGATACTAGGAATTGAACCCCGGGTCGGCCTCATGCAAAGCAAATGTCTTACCCGCTGTGCTATTGCTCCAGCCCCTGCAAATTGTTCTTTATCAACGAGTCACCTCAGACTTAATTTTCACATTGATGACCTAAAGTTAATTTAATTTTTTTTTTTTTGGGTCAAACCTGGCAGTGCTCATGGCTTACTGCTGGTTCTGTGACGCCGGGATCACTCCTGAAGGGCTTGAGGTGTAAGGGATATTAGGGATAGAACCCACGTCACCTGCATGCAGGCAAATGCCCTATCTACTGTTCTATCTCTCCTGCTCCCTCCCCAAATTCCTTTTTTCTTTTTTTTCTTTTTGCTTTTTGGATCACACCCCACAATGCATAGGGGTTACTCCTGGCTCCTCCTGGCAGTACTTGGGGGACCCTATGGGATGCTGGGAATCGAACCCGAGTCGGCAGCTTGCAAGGTGAACACCCTACCCGCTCCAGCTCCCCCCAATTCTTTTATTTAAATTTTTTTGGGGGTGTGGAGTGATAGCACAGCGGGTACGGCGTTTGCCTTGCACGTGGCTGACCCGGGTCCGATTCCCAGCATCGCATAGGGTCCCCGGACACCGCCAGGAGTAATTCCTGAGTGCATGAGCCAGGAGCAACCCTTGGGTATTGATGGGTGTGACTCAAAAAAGAAAAAAATCTTTTTTTGTTAGAAATTTTTTAGTTCAATTTTATTTGTTTTGTTTTTGGTCCACACCCCATGATGCTTGGGGCTTATTCCTTGCTCTTTGCTCAGGAAATACACCTGATCTTGTTCGGGAGACCATCAGGATGCTGGGGGTCAAATCTGCTCATCTTCCTGCTGGGCAAATATATGCCCTCCCCGCTCTACTCTCTCCCACACCCTGTCAATTTTAATTTTTGTTTAATCATGCTGAACTGCAAAGTGACACAGTTTTCATGACTGGGTTTCAGGTGTCTGCTGCCCCAGCACCCCCCCCTTCCCTAGTGTCCCCTGCTCCAACAAGGCCCGTTTCCCTCCCTCCCACCTGCCTGCCTCCAGGGTAGACACTTTTTTTTTTCATTTTTCTAAAAATTCAATGACTCTGAGATACAGAGTTGCACAGCTGATCATGGTCGGGTTTCAGTCTCACAATGCTCCAACACCCGGCCCTTCACCAATGTACACTTCCCACCACCAGTATCCTCAGTTTCCCTCCTGTCACCCTCTCTAGCCTCTATGGTAGGCACTTTTCCTCTCTCTCTCTTTCTCTCTCTCTCTGTGTCTCTCTCTTTCTCCTGCTTTGGGGCATTATGGTGTGCAATACAGGTACTGAGATATTATCATGCTTGTTCCTTTACCTGTTCTCTGCATGCAGAAAGGAGTTGGAAATGATCACTCTGGGTGAGAAACTCATCCTCTTTTCCTTTTAAGCACCCCGGTTTATTTTTATTTTATTTTTTTGCTTTTTTGGTCATACCCGGTGATGCATAGGGGTTACTCCTGGCTCTGCACTCAGGAATTACTCCTGGCGGTGCTCTGGGGACCCTATGGGATGCTGGGAATCGAACCCGGGTCGGCTGCATGCAAGGCAAATGCCTTACCTGCTGTGATATCACTCCAGCCCCAGCACACCAGTTTAAATACTGTCACTGATAGGGTAGCATGCATATCACTTTCCTCCCTTTCAGCACTCAGTCCTTGTCCAGAGTGACCACTGCCCTGTCTCTTTGCCCTAGTGGGCCCTTCCCTGACCTTGCCCCATGCCCCTCAGTGGAACGCTTCCTCTGATGGACCAGATCTCTTGCTCTTCATTTCTATTGTGATGTCAAAAAGTCTAGTCCAGGATAATGATGGCAAGTACCAAATCACACCAACGCTTCATGCGGTTTATCTCACTGCGCTTCCTTTCTTTGGCTCTATATTTCTTTCTGGTTTTGAGTCACACTCGGGGATGCTCAGGGATTACTCCTGGGTCTGCACTTCCGGAATCCCTCCTGGAGGAGCTCGTGGTACCCTATGGCTGCGTGCAAGGCGAGCACCCTCTCTGCTATATTTCAGTGAAAAATTAATACAATGGGGAAAATTGCTCAATGGGATGAATGCAGGCATTCCAGGGGGAGGTCTGGATACCACTCCCCAGCACCACATGATAAGCATGGCCAGGAGACACCCCCAAACATGTACCCAGAATCATGTCTGAGCTCCATGAGCCATGGTTAACCCCTGCGAAAACAAAAAAACAAATGAATAGATTCAAATGGGCATGCGCAGACTTTCGCCTTGCAGATGCTCTCTTCATGTGTAACATGTATGTGTGGATTTGTTAGTGATAGCACAGCGGGTTGGGCATTTGTCTTGCAAGTGACCGGCCCAGGATTTTATTCCTTGGTCCCTCTCGGAGAGTCCAGCAAGCTACCGAGAGTATCTTGCCCGCACTGCAGAGCCTGGCAAGCTCCCCGTGGTGTATTTGATATGCCAAAAACAGTAACAACACGTCTCACAATGGAGATGTTACTGGTGCCCGCTTGAGCAAATTGATGAACAATGGGATGATAGTGCTACAGTGCTACCAGACTTCTTACCAAAACTAGGAGCATGCGCCAGAAAAGAGTGATCTGAAATGTCAGTGATGACGTTTTGTACCTGATGCTGTGTTAATGTGTGATTGCTCCTTGTGGCGATGTGTGTGTGTGTGACCTTAGAGTGAGTGTCTAAACATAAAGTGTGGCTTTATTCATGGGGCAATGCCAGTCTGACATTAGCTCTGCAGGCGTCTTCACGTCTCTGGTGGACACACATTCGCCTGTGGCAGGGATTTAAGATTGATTTGTGTGAATCAAGAGCATTTGACTTAAAATGTCACAACAGAAAGAGGGATTTGGTCTTAGTGGCACTCGTCACCGCTGACCAAGGGTGCTCACGGGACCCTGATAATAGTGAGATGAGACCAATAACATCTTTTAGTTTTTTATTTGTTTCTTTGCTTGTTTGTTTTGGGTCCACACCCAGTGATGCTCAGGGGTGACTCCTGGCTCTGCACTCAGGAATCACTCCTGGGGTGCCCAGGGAACCCTCTGGGATGCCAGGGATCAAACCCAAGTCACCCGCAAGCAAGGCAAGTACCCTCCCTGCTGTCTTATTGCTTCTCCAATTCATTTTTTCTTCTTTGTTTTTGGCTCACACCCGGTGGTGTTCAGGGCTGACTCCTGGCTTTGTGCTCAGGGATCACTCTTTGCAGTATTCAGGAACCATATGGGATGCTGGGGGGGAGGGTCTCCATACGGGGTGAGCACACCAGACTTTGTCTCCAGCCTCAATTAACTTTTATTTTATTTTTGGTTTTGTTTCTGGGTCACACCCAACAGTGCTCAGGGCTCACTCCTGACTCTGCACTCAGGGAATGACTCCTGGTGGTGCTCAGAGGACCCTAGGGGACACCGGAGATCGAACCCAGGTCAGTAGCATGCAAGGCAAATAAATGCCCTGCCCCCAGGACTATCCCTCCAGCCCCTCTCTATTGTTTTCATCCTGTTGTGTTGCTTCTGAGTGTCTCAGCCTTAGAACATTCATCTTAAAATCCATTTTGGGGGTGGTGGGGCAGAAGGATAGTACTGAGGTTAAGGTGCCTGCTTTCCATGCAGCAGACTGGGTTCGATCCCGGGCATCCCCTAGAGTCCCCTGAGCACCACCAGGAGGGATTCCTAGAGTGCAGAGCCAGGGGTCACCCCTGAACAGTCTTAGGTGTGACCCCCAAACTAAACCAAAACAGTAACAGCAACTAAAATCCCTTCTCACTTATTGGTGAAAAGCTGAAAGGGAGTGAGAGGTCACAGAACCCCCTTTTTATGCCTTTTCTCTCTCACTCCTCCACTTTTTTTTTTTTTTTTGGTCACACCCGGCGATGCACAGGGGTTACTTCTGGCTCTGCACTCAGGAATTACCCCTGGTGGTGCTCAGGGGACCTTATGGGATACTGGGAATTGAACCTGGATCGGCCACGTACAAGGCAAATGCCCTACCCGCTGTGCTATTGCTCCAGCCCCTCACTTCTCCACGTCTGTTTTAGGGTGAGATACAAACAAATGCCTCGTGGGAGGGGGAGATGAGGGCGGGGGTCCAGGTGAAGCCGGGCATGAGGTGGGCAACGAGACAATTCAGACACCATAATCACGGCCCATTTCCCTCTCCTGCTAGTTGAGCCCAGCACATGGACCCAGGGAACCTTACAAGACTGTCTGAGTTTTTCCTCTTGGGACTGTCAGAGGATCCCGAATTGCAGATCTACATATTCGGGCTCTTCCTGTCCATGTACCTGATCACTGTGCTGGGGAACCTGCTCATCATCCTGGCCGTCAGCTCAGACCCCCACCTCCACACGCCCATGTACTTCTTCCTGTCCAACCTGTCCTTCGTGGACATCTGCTTCACCTCCACCATCGTCCCCAAGATGCTGGTGAACATCCAGACGCACAGCAGAGCCATCAGCTACGAGGGCTGCCTCACCCAGATGTACTTTTTCATCCTCTTCACAGGCCTGGATGATTTCATCCTGGCCGTGATGGCTTATGACCGCTATGTGGCCATCTGCCACCCCCTGCATTATACAGTCATCATGAACCCCCGGCTGTGTGGGCTGCTGGTGCTGGTGTCCTGGGTCATCAGTCACCTGCATTCTTTGTTACAGAGCTTAATGGTCTTGCGTCTGTCCTTCTGCACGGACTTGGAAATCCCCCACTTTTTCTGTGAACTCAAACAGATGGTGCAGCTGGCCTGTTCGGACACACTCCTGAACAACCTGGTGATGTACATCGCGGCTGTGATTCTGGCGGGTGGTCCCCTGTCTGGCATCCTTTACTCCTACTCTAAGATCGTCTCCTCCATCCGCAGAATCTCCTCGGCCCAGGGCAAGTTTAAAGCCTTTTCCACCTGCGCGTCTCACCTCTCTGTGGTCTCCTTGTTCTATTTTACGCTCCTCGGCGTGTACCTGGTCTCCGCCATGACCCAGGGCTCTCAGTCCAGTGCCATTCCCTCGGTGATGTACACGGTGGTCACCCCCATGCTGAACCCCTTCATCTACAGCCTCCGGAACAAAGACCTCAAGGGGGCTCTGAGGAGACTCTTCCACAGAACTGCTAAAAGGGTCCAGTAGCCCAGGACTGAGGGATTTGGTCCTTGATTGTTGTTTCAGAATATCGGGTTCTCAAATGATGCCATCGGATTGCCTTGTGGAATGCCTGTGTTTCCTTTCCGCAGTTCTTTTTTGTTGTTGTTGTTGTTTTATTGCCACACCCCGACACTGCTCAGGGCTTACTCTTGGCTCTGTGCTCAGGGATCACTCCTGGAGACTCTGGGGACCAAATTGGATGCTGGGGATCAAACCCTGGTTGACTGCATGCAAGGCAAGTGCCCTACCAGCTGTGCTATGCTCTGAACCCTACATCTTCCTTTCTTCCTCCCTTCCTCCCTTCTTCCCTCCTCCTTCTTTCCCTCCCTCCCTCCCTCCCTCTCTCCTTCTTCCCTTCCTCCTTCCTTCCTTCCTTCCTTCCTTCCTTCCTTCCTTCCTTCCTTCCTTCCTTCCTTCCTTCCTTCCTTCCTTCCTTCCTTCCTTCCTCCCTCCCTCCCTACTTCCCTTGTTCCCTCGTTCCCTCCTTCCTTCCTTCCCTTCCCTTCCTCTTTCCCTCCCTCCCTCCTTTCCTCCCTCCTTCCCTCCTTCTTTCCCTCCCTCCCTCCCTCCCTCTCTCCTTCTTCCCTTCCTCCTTCCTTCCTTCCTTCCTTCCTTCCTTCCTTCCTTCCTTCCTTCCTTCCTTCCTTCCTTCCTTCCTTCCTTCCTTCCTTCCTTCCTTCCTTTCTCTCTTTCTTTTCTTCTTTCTTCATTTTTTTGGGGGGGTTTACTTTTGGCTTTGCACTTAGGGTTCATTCCTGTTGACTCAGAAAAGCACCCTACCCATTGTACTATTACTCTGGTCCCTGGTCCCTGGTGTATTTCCTATGAACTTAAATTTCAATGCCTTCATTTTTTAAATAGTGCTCAGAGAACTCAGTACTGCTACCCCATGAATGAGCCTCTAAAATGCCCTCAGTGAAAGGAGCTTTAAAGAAAATGCCATCCAGGACTGAAGCAATAAATTGTACAGCGGGGAGGGTGCTTGCCTTGCATGCTGCCAAGCCGGGTTTGATTCTCGGTATTTCATGGTCTACCAGCATTGCTGGGCTGGAGCGATAGCGATAGTGCAGCAGGTAGGGCGTTCACCTTGCACGCGGCCAACTTGGGTTTGATTCCTCCGTCCCTCTCGGAGATCCCGGCAAGCTACAGAGAGTATCTTGCCCACATGGCAGAGCCTGGCAAGCTGCCCCTGGTGTATTCGATATGTCAAAAACAGTAACAACCAGTCTCACAATGGAGATGTTACTGGTGCCCGCTCGAGCAAATTGATGAGCAACGGGATGACAGTGACAGTGACAGTGACCGGCACTGCCAGGAGGAAAGCCTGAGTGCAGAGTCAGGAGTAAGCCCTGAGCATCGCTGGGTGTGACCTAAAAACCAAAAACCAGTCATGAAGCCAGAGTGATGATAGTATAGTGGTGGGTGGTGGTGGTCGTGGGGCGCTGGCCTTGCAACCGGCAGACCCGGGTTTGATCCTCGGGAACCTATAGGGTCCGCCAAGTCCGCCAGGAGTGGTTCCTGAGCACAGAGCCAGGAGTCAGCCCTGAGCACTGCCAGGTGTGTCCCCCAAACTAGATAAAAGCAAAGAGACCACTCAGCTGTTTGCCAAGGGGAGGGTGTCAGGAGGGTCTTTGAAACCGTCCCAGGAAAAGATCCACTCGGAGTGGAAGAAGACATTTATGCCAAACTGTAGCTGACGGTGGGCGTGAAACGGGCTGGGAACCAGAGTGTAAAGCGGAAACTGTGGTGATTCTCTCATTGGATGTGGCGTGACCACTTTCTGGAAAGCGTTTTGGATAAAATAAATGAGCGCATTCTTTGTAAAGCAGCAGCTCTGGCAATTGGGGAAAATCTGGATGTTGAAATAAAGAATATTTTATTTGTATTAAAAGTTTTCATATATTTGAAATTCTATTTTCAAAATGTCATACCAGGGGTTGGAGTGATAGCACAGCAAGGAGGGCAATTGTCTTGCAGGCGGCTGACCTGGGTTCGATACCCCGCACCCCATAGGGTTCACCGAGCCCCTCCAGGGAGGACCCCTGAGCAGAGAGTCAAGAGCAAGTTCTGAGCACTGCTGGGTGTGGCCTTAATACCAATAAAACAAAGCAAAATTACCCTCTCCCCTCAAAAAAAGAAAAAAAACGCTCCCAGAATATGCAAACTCAGAAGAATGATAGAATAAAAAATAAATCTTCAAATATAAACTGCTTTTCTTTACAAGGAGTAATCCATCTGAGAGAAGTAATAGAAACATTCCTGTTTGCAACTGCACTGAAATGGAAAAAAAATTCAGGAAAACATTTAACCAAAATATAGCTAAAACAAACTGAAGGGTGGGCTGGAACGATGTAGTATAGTGGGGAGAGCACTTGCCTTGCACACTACCGACCCGGGTTCGATCCCTGGCATCACATAGGGTCCCCCGAGCCCCACCAGGAGTGATCCCTGAGCACAGAGCCAGGGGTCAGCCCTGAGCATGGCTGTGTGTGGCCCCCGAACAAAACAAACAAAAATACAACAACAACAAAACAAGAAAAGAAAGGAAATGCTCATGAGTAGGGAAATTTACTATTAACATCTCTGTAAATCATAGGATGGTAAAATCAGTACCATCCTATGTGTTTAAAAAAGTGTGTGGTGGGCTGGAGCAATAGCACAGTGGATAGGGCGTTTGCCTTTCACGCGGCCGACCAGGGTTCGACTCCCAGAATCCCATATGGTGCCCCGAGCACCACCAGGAGTAATTACTGAGTGCAGAGCCAGGAGTGACCCCTGAATATCACTGGGTATGACCCAAAAAACAAAAAAATGTGTGTGGGCTGGAGCGATAGCAAGCGGTAGGGCGTTCTCCTTGCACGTGGCCGACCCGGGTTCGATTCCTCTACTCCTCTCAGAGAGCCCGGCAAGCTACCGAGAGCATCTCACCCGCACAGCAGAGCCTGGCAAGCTAGCTGTGGCGTATTCAACATGCCAAAACCAGTAACAAACAAGTCTCACAATGGAGACATTACTGGTGCCCGCTCGAGCACATCGATGAGCAGCGGGATGACAGTGACAGTGACAGTGACAGGGTGCTCTCCACGTGTGTTTGGTGGAGCTAGCGCTGCTTCCCAACCCTGGCCAGCTGCCAACAGTCAAATGAAGGAGGGAACAGGGCGGCTAAACTGACTGGTGATCAGTCTCTGTTTATTCCACTCTCCCCATGCACCTAATCCAGTCTCCCTGCATGTCGCATTGGTTTCCTCCTGCCCCTTATTCCCATCTCCCACCGCCCCTCAGGCTAGTCTCTCCCTCCTGGGTTATAGAGAGCAATCACCAAGGCTTGGGGGTAGCAATTACACGCAGATGAAGTAGCACAATCAACATACAAAAGCCCTTCCTTGGGTGGGGGAGGAAGTTCTTCTCATCCTAAGGGGGGGAGGGGGGTGTATCACTGGCACCCACAGCTATTTTGTTTGTTTGTTTGTTTGTTTTTGGGTCACACCCGGCAATGCTCAACGGTTACTCCTGGCTCTACACTCAGGAATCACTCCTGGCGGTGCTCAAGGGACCATGTGGGATGCTTGGAATTGAACCCAAGTCGGCCGTGTGCAAGGCAATCGCCCTACCTGCTGTGCTATGATTCCAGACCCAAGAAAACTCTTCTCAGATAGAGATCTCATCCTGTTTAGGAGAGATCCACTCCATGGCAGAATTTCATCTACGGGCATACTTCTCCTTTCCTTAGTTCATCACTGTCACTGTATCACTGTTATCCCATTGTTCATTGATTTATTCGAGCGGGTGCCAGTAATGTCTCTGCTTGTCCCAGCCCTGAGATTTTAGCAGCCTCTCCTTACTCATTTTTCCCAACGATTGGAGGCTCTTTTCAGGGTCAAGGGATGAGACCTGTTATTGTTACTGTATTTGGCATATAGAATACACCATAGGGAGCTTGCCAGGCTCTTCTTTGCAGGCAGGATACTCTTGTTAGCTTGCTGGGGTCTCCAACAGGCATATATACATACATATATGTATATATATATTTCCCTTTATGGTGATTTGTCACATGGCTGCTCATGCGTGAGGCTTGGCCCGAGCGTGTGGAAGCAAAAATTAAATTCTTCAAAATTTGAATCAGTGGTCAAGAAGAATTGTATAGTGGGTGCAGGAGAAAGTCTCTTTTTCAGGCATGTTGAGCTATTGTTCAGCTATGAGTTTTTGTTTGTTATAGGGCTGGAGCGATAGCACAGTGGGTAGGGCTTTTGCCTTGCATGCAGTCAACCTGGGTTTGATTCATCCTCCCCTCTCGGGGTGCCCAGCTAGCTACCGAGAGTATCAGAACTTGGCAGGCTACCATGGCGTATTCGATATGCCAAAAAAAGTAACAACAAGTCTCACCATGGACATGTCACTAGTGCCCACTCGAGCAAATCGATGAGCAATGGGATGACAGTGACAGTGACAGTGATAGTAAAATAATGACATTTCGTTTAGAAGTTTACTTTTTACTTCGCGGAGTTATTTGATAACTGTATACATAATTTCTCGTAACCCCTTCACAAGGATGCCTGCCAGTCACGGAGTGAAATAGGAACAATGGCTTGGGGCCCACAAGAGTGACTTGGTTAATGAACAATACTTGATTCCTTTGTGTAATCACTTTTTCGCTCTTCTATATCAATGCTTGCTTCACTATGCTACATAAATTTACTGGGTGCCAGGACATGGGCCCAGTGAGTTAAGCTAATTTTGTGGGTGTTTATGAAAATAACAGGCATGGCAGGATGTGTTTTTTCCTAATCAAATTCTGTGCTTCCGGAAAGCCCGCCAGCTGGTGTGAATTCACTCCTTCCAATTTTATTTGATGTCTCCTTTGATCATGACCCCAAAAACTTTGATCATGACCCCCAAAACATGTGGGATTTGGTGGTGGACCCCAGCACAACAGGTCCCTGGGGACAGCTGCAGAGATTCTTCAAAGGACCACTTTGCCCTTGCTTTGCTCAAACCTTTGCCCAGTTGCCCAGGGTGCCAGCTGAACGGATGCCTCCAAACCTCTTAGATTTGGCTCTCAGGGGTCCTCTGTTCCTCACCGGGGAGTCACTGACGATCTTTGGGCCTGTAAGTCACTGTCCAGGACTGTGTGGAAGGCTGGATGCAGCGCTATTGCCCTGGGCGGACCCAGACGTGTAGAGATGGAACCACGGGGGGACATTTAAAACATCTCAGCACAAGTGTATTACTCTCGGGATCAGTGAGTTTTTTGGTTCTTTTTGTTTTCTTATTTGTATTTATTTGGGGAGAGGGCACATCAAGCAGTGCTCGGGGATGAGTCCTAGTGGGGTGCCAGGGATCATACGGGGTGTTGGAGCTGGAGCCCAGATTTCCACTTCATACAAAACAAGTGCCCTTCCCACTGCACTATCACTAGGATCCAAAGACCAGTTCTTTGACACAATTAACACTTGTGCTAACATTCTGGAACATTAGCACAAGTGTTAATTGTACCAACACACTCCAGCATTAGACAGGAAAGCATGAAAGTCCACATCTCAAGAGGGGAGATGCAGGTGACACATGTGCTCAGGCACCACATGTGCTTGGTGACATGGGTGCAGGCAGCACATGGGATCAGGCAGCATTTGTGACAAGTCATTCATTCAATACCATATCACTCCCCCACCTGGGCTCCCATCCTATGAATCAGTGTTGACAGAGATGTTAAGGTCACTCTCTTTCTTTTTTCATTTTTCTTTCTTTTTTTTGGGGGGGGGAGGGTCACACCTGGTCATGCACAGGGGTTCCTCCTGGCTCATGCACTCAGGAATCACTCCTGGTGGTGCTCAGGGGACCATATAGGATGCCGGGAATCGAACCCAGGTCGGCCACTTGCAAGGCAAATGCCCTACCTGCTGTGCTATCGCTCCAGCCCCAAGGCCACTCTCTGAGCACATCAACAACTGGTATGTGGGGTTTGGAGTGATAGTATAGTGGGGAGGTCATTTGCCTTGCATATGGGGTACCAGACTCCATCCCGGCATCCCATAGAGTCCCTCAAGCTCTACCACCAGTGATCCTTGAGCTCAGAGCCAGGAGAGAACCCTGAGCACCACAGGGTGTGATCCCCAAACAAACAAACAAACAAACAACAGACTGAAAATAATTGGCACATGAAGGGCAGAGGCGGGGGTATTTCCCATAGCCAGTCAGCAGGTTCCCCTAAATTTAAAGTCATGACAATTTCCTATTCTGTTTTTGTGTATGTTCCCCTCTATATTGAAAAGACCCTGAACTTAAAAAAAATGTTTATTAATTTTTGATTTTGGGGTCATGCTCGATGATGCTCAGGGGTTACTCCTGGCTCATGCACTCAGGTCACACCCTTGATGGTGCTTGGGGGACCCTATGGGATATCGAGAATAGAACCCAGATTGACCACGTGCAAGGTCCCAAGACCCTAAACTTTTTTTTCTTTTTGGGTCTCACCCGGCGATGCTCAGGGGTTACTCCTGGTTCTGCACTCAGGAATTACTCCTGGCGGTGCTCTGGGGATCATAGGGGATGCTGGGAATCGAACCCGGGTCGGCAACATGCAAGGGCAAACGCCCTACCCGCTGTGCTATCACTCCAGCCCAGACCCTAAACTTTTATTCTTTTTTTCCTGGGCACACATGTATCCATTTTCTATTCTACTCTCTCCTGATATTCTTTCTTTTTCTTTTTTTCTTTTTTTTTTTCTTTTTGGGTCACACCCAACGATGCTCAGGGGTCACTCCTGGCTGTGCACTCAGGAATTACCCCTGGTCATGCTCAGGGTCCAGATGGGATGCTGGGAATCGAACCTGGGTCGGCCGCGTGCAAGGCAAAAGCCTTACCCGCTATGCTACCGCTCCAGCCCCTCTCTCCTGCTATTCTGTTCTGCCCGAGGTGCATGTTGGCAACCCAGATGTATTTGGTCATTCATCATCACTCTCTCAGCGCTGACAAAATGTAGAAGGGGGAAATATTTTCTGTGCAATAAAGAAAGACCTCATCTTGGAGACAATACTGGGAGCTTTCAAGAAGCAAAACGGAAATGTTCAATAAAAATGATTGAAAATTCTAATCAATGCTGTTTGGTTGGTTTGTTTTTTGGGTCATGCCTGGTGGTGCTCAGGGATTACTCCTGGATCTGCACTTAGGGGTCATTCTGGTGGGGTTTAGGGGACTATATTGGGTGCCGGGGATTGAACCAGGATTAGCTGCAGGCAAAGCAAGTGCCCTACCCAATGGGCTATTTCTCTAGCACAGAAAATTCTAAACGATGCTTAACCTGTATATACAGCCCCACCCCAGACCTATGGGCACTAACTTTTATTGCTTCGATACATAATTGTGAATAATAAAAACATATATGAATAGTGTGATGTAGAATTTAAATTTTGGTTTATCTTATATAAGGATACCTGTAATTTTATTGTCGTATTGACTTTTTTTTTTTTTTAACTCTGGAGATACTTTACTTAGTGGTTCCTTCTCTATCCTAACTGCCTTTTCCCCCAGCACATAAGAACGGCTTCCAAGCCGTGGAACAATCCTCCTGGCCCTTATCTCTACTATCCTTAGGTGTTAGTCTCCTATTATGTTACTTCATATTCCACAAATGAGTGCAGACATTGAATCATTTTTATTCATTAAAATGTCCCTTGGGGGGGTGGAGCGATAGCACAGCGGGTAGGGCATTTGCCTTGCACGTGGCAGACCCGGCTTCTATTCCCAGCATTCCATATGGTTCCCTGAGCACCGCCAGGGGTGATACTTGTGCATCGCTGGGTGTGACCCAAAAAGAAAAACAAAACAAAACAAAACGAAAAAAACCCAAAAAATGTCCCTTGGGGTTTGAGAGATGGTACCTAAAAAGCAAAATAAATAAACAAATAAATAAATAAATAAATAAATAAACCTGGGCCAGAGCCATAGTACAGAGGGAAGGCACCTTCGTTGAATGCGGCCAACCTGGGTTCAATCCCCGGCATCCCATACTGTCCCCCTAATATGCCAGGAGTAATTTCTGAGGGCAGAGCCAGGAGTGACCCCTCGGCATGACCAGGTGTGACCCCAGTCCTCCCCGCCCTCCAAAAAAAAGCCCTGCAAGTAAAGTACAGCATACCTAGATTTCTTCTAGAAGTTTGGCTCCAAAAATGTGTGTCTTTTATTAAACATTTAACTTAGGTACATGTATTATTTACCATCTTGCCAATGACTAAGAAAGGTACTGGGAACACTGAATTGAAAAGCAGAATCCTGATGGAGAGAATAAAAGTCAATAATCAGCAATAAGCAGACATAAATTATAGTTTCTGTTACTCAGGAAGGAGTGGTTCACCCACAGGTGAGATGCAAAAACAAACAAAATGTTAGGACTACTTTGATGATTATTTTGACAAAGACATTTAAATTGACCCTCTTTTTTTTCCCCCTCAGATTATTCTGGAATATTAACGATAGTGATGATGGACCTTTTATTTTCCAAGAGTCTTAAGTCCTGATTATTTTGTATATTCATCTTGCTCCTAACTGTTATATAATTTCAGTTGTGCTACCGTTAAATCTTTTCTCATGATTCCATTTAGACTATCCTTGATTTCATTAGTTATATTTGTGTTCCGAAATTTATACTTAGTCTTTCACATATTCTTCCCTGAGGCTTTGATTTCCCACCCCTCCCCCACAAATGGGACAGGAAAACGCTGGAGCCTGTTGAGAAAGCTATGTTCCAACCACCGAAGAGGACCCAGAATCAATGTTTATTTATTTATTTTATTTTTATTTTTTATTTTTTGCTTTTTGGGTCGCACCCGGCGATGCACAGGGGTTACTCCTGGCTCATGCACTCAGGAATTACTCCTGGCAGTACTCGAGGGACTATATGGGATGCTGGGAATCGAACCTGGGTCGGCCACATGCAAGGCAAATGCCCTACCCGCTGTGCTATCGCTCCAGCCCCCTCAATGTTTATTTTTAAAAAGAAATGAATGTTATCTAACAATAAGGAAATCCACACAGAGTTGCAGACAGGAAGGAAAAATCCTAGACATCAATGGGGGAGTGGTGGGCGTGTGTGTGTGTGTGTGTGTGTGTGTGTGTGTGTGTGTGTGTGTGTGTGTGTGCAGGAGCCATAAGTATCCGAGAATTCCATGACAGCAGTCACCAAATTGTGTGGTTTGTCCTCAAGGACCACAGTGGAATTACTTCACTAACAATTCCATGAAGAAAGAGTACTGTCTTCTAGAAAGGGGCACAATGACTAATTGAGACTGTCTCTCGCATTAGTGGATTTCTTTCAATAATAATATTTACTCACCATTTCATTTTATTTATTTATTTATTTATTTATTTTTTTCTTTTTGGGTCACACCGGCAATGCACAGGGGTTACTCTTGGCTCTGCACTCAGGAATCACCTCTGGCAGCACTCAGGGGACCATATGGGATGCTGGGAATCAAACATGGGTTGACTGCGTGCAAGGCAAATGCCCTACCCGCTGTGCTATTGCTCCAGCCCCACCATTTCATTTTAAATGAAATTTTCTCTATGCCTTCATCTGGTCAACATATAAAGAGATGAAGTCCACCCACCCTACACAGTCATCTGAATTTTACATTCATTGTTCATAATAGCCTCTGCCTTGGTTAATACTCTGGAGAATGCAATTTTATCAAAGGTCATGAACTGATTCTTTTTTTGCTTTTTGGGTCACACCTGGCGATGCACAGGGGTCACTCCTGGCTCTACACTCAGGAATTACCCCCGGTGGTGCTCAGGGGACCATTTGGGATGCTGGGAATCGAACCCAGGTCGGACATGTGCAAGGCAAACGCCCTACCCGCTGTGCTATTGCTCCAGCCCCAGGTCATAAATTGATTTAAATGAATAAATAAATTCCAAGAGGGTGCCTTAATTAATTGCTAATAAATAGTCCCCATGGACAGAAGCTTGAGTTCTGCTTACCAAGAAAATACGCATGTGGGTGTATTTCAAATGTAGGGGAGTGAGTCTGCTCTCATCTCCCTTCTTTCTAAAGGTTCAAAAGCTTTCAAAGCAAGCACATCTCTGGCAGGCTAAGAGGACCATATGGGATGCTGGGGATTGAAACGGGGTCAGCTGGGTGCAAGGCAAATGGGAGTCAGCTGGGTGCAAGGCAAATGACCGACTAACTGTGCTATCACTCTGGCCCCCTGTGCCCTAATTTTTAAAAAAATATGTTATTATTATTATTTTTGTTGTTGTTTTTTGGGTCACACCTGGCGATGCACAGGGGTCACTCCTGGCTCTGCACTCAGGAATTACCCCTGGCGGTGCTCAGGGGACCATATGGGATGCTGGGAATCGAACCCGGGTTGGCCGCATGCAAGGCAAACGCTCTACCCGCTGTGCTATGACTCCAGCCCCATAATTATTTTTCTTTTAAAAAAGAGTTTCCCTGTTCCACTGGAAGCCCCCTGCCCCCAGGCTCTTGCATTGTTTGTCTTCACCCAGCTTTGTTTCTGAAGCTGCTAGCATTCCCAATCAAATACAGTGTATTCTTTCCTTAATTTTTTCATGAATTGTTTCACTTCTAGAAAAAAACTAGGTATGCTGTACTTTACTTGCAGGGTTTTTTTTTGGAGGGCGGGGAGGACTGGGGGTCACACCTGGTCATGCCGAGGGGTCACTCCTGGCTCTGCCCTCAGAAATTACTCCTGGCATATTAGGGGGACAGTATGGGATGCCGGGGATTGAACCCAGGTTGGCCGCATTCAATGAAGGTGCCTTCCCTCTGTACTATGGCTCTGGCCCAGGTTTATTTATTTATTTTTATTTATTTATTTATTTTGCTTTTTAGCTCACACCCGGCGATGCACAGGGGTCACTCCTGGCTCTGCACTCAGGAATTACCCCTGGCGGTGCTCAGGGGACCATATGGGATGTTGGGAATCGAACTCAGGTCAGCCGCGTGCAAGACAAACATGCCCTACCCGCTGTGCTATTGCTCCAGCCCCTTATTTTTATTTTTTAAGGCATTTGATTCTTTTCTGAGTCACTCATTGGAAACACTGCTGCCACAATGCAAGGTACAATATTCAGACTCAAGCAGTGGCGCTTGACTGAGTGGCAGGGATGGTATAAGCAGAAGACTTTGGTGCTTTCGAGTCTTTTAAACTCATTGTTAAAAAAAAGTAGCAATAAGCGAAGGTGTTTCCCAGCATCATTCTATGATAGTATATTTGAACCTCTGGCCTGTTGAGAACACTGATGAGATTGATCGTAATACATGATACACTCCGTTGCAGACAGATTCTTCTGACTTGCACTTACTCATAAACTCACACATGTATATTTGTAACTGTCTTTTAAAATAGTATGTATGTATATATGTATGTATATATGTATGTGTGTGTGTATTAGAAAATAGAATCTTGTGAAGCAGTTTTACAGTTTTTCTCCCTATATAACCCACATCTATTTTCCAGTAGCTAGGCGGTCACACCCAGAAACTGCCCCCTGTGCCGTGTAATCCCACCAATGGCCAACATCCAGAGACTATAAGAGCAACCTCCCAGGAGTGTGCAGCCGAGTGACATTTTATAGCCTAATTCTCCCCTTTGGAGAACCTGGCAAGCTACCGAGAGTTTCCTGTCCACATGGGAGAGCCTGGCAAGCTCCCTGTGGCGTATTCATATGCCCAAACCAGTAACAATGTTGAGTCTCATCCCCCTGACCCTGAAAGAGCCTCCATGCAGTACCTTTGGGAAGGAGTAAAGAGAGGCTGCTAAAATCTCAGGGCAAGGACGAATGGAGACGTCACTGAGACCGCTCTAGAAAATCGATGATCAACGGGATGATGATGATGATGATGATGATGATTACTCAGGAAGTGCAGGCAAAAGAATGAAATACAGAGGCATCACCTACACAAAGGGACAAACAGTTATCAGATAGTTTTCAATAATAAAATAGCATTTATGCTTAGATCTTTTCCTTTTTCTTTTTGGGTCACATCCAGTGATGCTCAGGGGTTCCTCCTGGCTCTGCACTCAGGAATTACTTCTGGCGGTGATTAGGGGACCATATGGGATGCTGAGGATTGCACCTGGGTTGTCTGCGTGCAAGGCAAATTTCCCACCAGCTGTGTTATCACTCTTGCCCCTGTGCTTAGATCATGGAGCATAATTGCTTCATAAATATGAGTGGTACAACTCATAACAATTCTTACACTTTTTATTATTCTTAATGCAATGTTTTTATATCATGCAATTCTTACATTGTAATTCTTACATTATAAGAATGACAATTCTTAAGTCTGCCCCACAACTTGGAAACTGGCCTCACATGGTGGGGGAAAGGGCAGCTCAGACAGAGAAGGGAACACCAAGTAGAGGATGTTGGGAGGATTCATTTGGATTGGAAGATGTGAACTAAAAGTAGACTATAGACCGAACATGAAGGCCACTCAGTACCTCTATTGCAAACTACAACATTCAAAAGAAGAGAGAACAAAAGGGAATGCCCTGCAGCAGAGGCAGGGTGGGGTGGTGGGGGATGGGGTGGAGGTGGTGAGAGGGATACTGGGGTTACTGGTGGAGGTGAATGGGCACTGGTGGAGGGACGGGTAAACGGTTGCTGTATGAGTGAAATGCAAACACAAAAGTTCATAAGTTTGTAACTGTACGTCACAGTGATTCTCTAATAAAAAAATTTAAAAAAAAAAGAATGACAATTCTTATAGGAAAATAAAACAGGATTAAAAAATATACATCACTCGAGAAAAAGGATTCCAAGCTTCCCTGTTTTCTTATTGGTTAATAAGAATCCTTCATGGGGGCCGGAGTGATAGCACAGTGGGTAGGGCGTTTGCCTTGCACGCGGCCGACCTGAGTTCGATCCCCGGCATCCCATATGGCCCCCCCAGCACTGCCGGGAGCAATTCCTGAGTGCGGAGCCAGGATTGACCCCTGAGCATCGCTGGGTATGACCCAAAAAGCAAAAAAAAAAAAAAAAAAGAATCCTTCAATATTTCTGACACATGACCAGAAATCACTTTGTAGGCCTTACCTAATTCATGTAAACTCCAAAATATATTAGTTCAGAAATTTATTAAGTTTTATTAATGACTAGTAAGGCATGATTATGAACATAATGAAAGCCAAGTACAAAATAAAATTGAAAGTAATGTATTCTAAATTCCAGAACTGATAATTTACTTGTTTAAATTAGAATAGATATATTATTTATATTGTATTAAAGGGTTTTCATTTCTATGTTTCCATAGGTTAAAATCATACAGCAAATTGAATTTTACTGATTTACTTTCTGATCATTCTATTTGCAATTTCTTTCATCTCGTTGGAGAAAACTATATAAAGCAAATGTGTCAGGCATCTAAGGGGACAGGTTAGGATTGGGAGGGAAATTAGGGACATTGGTGGAGGGATGGTCACACTCATGGTACTGGAACACTTAATGCCTGAAACAACTGTATTATGAAAACTATAAATGATGGTGTTTAAATAAAAATAAATGTATTTAAGATGAACATGAAGAGTATCATGCTGAGTAAATGACTCAGAAGGAAGGGGACAGATATAAAATGACAGATATAGGAAGAACAAGTAGAAGAATAATATCCATGGCCAGGGAATTAGGGGGAGTTAGGAGGACTGGTCAATGGTCAGAACTAACCACAAGTGTGTGTGAGGCTGAGGGTAGGTAAGATAGAGAAGAGACCAGTACGACAATAATAGCAGGGAATGATCACGCTGACAAGAGATGAGGGTTAAAAATAGGTAAGGGATATGCTTAATAACCATTCAGTTCAATATTGCAAACCACAGTGCCCTATATATATATATATATATATATATATATATATATATAATCAAAAGCAGATGGGCCGATCATGTAATTCGATTCAGAGACGACCGCTGGACTAGAGCTGTTACCGACTGATTCCACGGGACGTCAGAAGATCTCGTGGCCGCCCACCAACTAGATGGTCAGATTTCTTTGTCAAATCTCTGAATGAACAATTTGAGGCTCTTCCTGTTCCTGGAGCAAGCAGATATCATTGGGCTGCACTAGCTCGAGACAGGGACAAATAAAGATGTTACTGGCGCCCGCTCGAGCAAATCGAAGATCAACGGGACTACAAGTGATACAAGTGACATATATATATATGCATATCTATCTATCTATCTATCTATCTATCTATCTATCTATCTATCTATCTATCTAGAGAGAGGAGAAGCGCCTGCCACAGATGCAGGCGGTGGGTAGGAGGTGGGGGGTGATGGGAGGGAACCTGGGGACACTGGTGCTGGGAAAGGGACACTGGTGGAGGGATGGGTGTTGGAACACTGTATGACTGAAATCCAATCATGAAGATGTTGATAAGGATCTATCTCACGGTGATTCAATTAAGAAGTTAGCACTGTATTAGCACTGTCATCCCATTGTGCATTGATTTGCTCTAGCGGGCACCAGTAACGTCTCCATTGTGAGACTTGTTGTTGCTGTTTTTGGCATATCGAATACACCACGGGGAGCTTCCCAGGCTCTGCCATGCAGGCAGGATACTCTCGGTAACTTGCCAGCCTCTCCGAGAGGAATGGAGGAATCGAACCCGGGTCAGCCGTGTGCAAGGCAAACACCCTATGCGCTGTGCTAGTGCTCCAATCCATTAAATAGTTAAAAAATTAAAAAATATAATAAGAAATGGAAACATTTTTGAAATTAAATAAATAAATAAATAAAAATTAATTATTTCTACAAACTCTAGTGCTGAGGATACTGGCTACTGGGCTAGGTTCCATGTGTCTCAAAAATAAAAACTCAATGAAGAAAGGATAGTACAGGAGGTGACCACTTCACTTGCATGCAGCTGCCCTGGGTTCGATACCTGTGTCAGTGTCAGGGGCTGAGAGCTTCCGCCCATCATGATCCGTTGGCCCATGGCAATAAAATAAAGTTCTTCTAATCTCCCGTTGGCTCTCCATGACTCTCAATCGGCTCTCAATGATCTCACAGTGAATTTTACACTGGAACAAAGAAGGTTCCAAGGCCATCTGTCCTCTATGACAGAGACAGGGCTGCCAGCTTCATTTCCTTCCATAGAGGAGAACAAGTCATGACTATTCTTCTGGGAAAGCAAATGAAAATTTTGTTTTGTAGTTACACATCGCTCCGTCCAATATGGAGCAATAGCACAGCAGGTAGGGTGTTTGCCCCCACCCACCCATTCAGTTAGCTGTCTTTTAATTTGAGCCTGTGTTTCTTTTGCTATGCAGAAAATCTTTCATTTTATGGGTCCCATTTGTTAATTTTTGATCTCGTGGCCTTGGCCAGGTCATTGAAGTTGTCTTTGAGATCCAAATCTTAAAGCATTCTACTTAGATTTTCCTCAATGTACTTTATGGTTTCTGATTGAATCTCAAGGTCTCTGATTCCCTTTGAATTGACTTTTATGTCAGGTGTGAAATGTGGTCCTAACCCTAATGTGTTTTACATGTGGTAATCACCGGAATCCCATATCACCCAGGAACCACAAGGAGTGATTTCTCCGAGCAGAGCCAGGACTAAGTCCTAAGATTATGGGGGAGGGTGGGGGGGGGTCCAAATACAAAAACAAAAAGTGAAATCACATAAGAATTGAGAATACCAGGTAGAGAACAAATAGATGAAAGAAAGAAAATGTTTACAGAAGGAACGTTGACATCAGAGAGACCACAAAACACGGTCCACTTCAACTCTAGCTGATGCAGGTTGTGTGCCCGGCATTCCATATGGTCCCTGGAGCCCTTGATAACTTCTCCCTGAGCACAGAGCTAGGAGTCATCCCAGAGCACAACCTGGGGTGCACCAAAATCACCACAACAAAACAAAAACACAGAAGAAGCACCCGGGATCCCACAATCTGGTCATCATCTCAAAACTCGAAACTGAAGTTAAAATCAAGGACAAATTCCTCAGTCATGAACTACTAGACCCTTTGGAGCATTTCTGTGCAAAAGTCGTTTCAGAGCCCCCAGGATGTCTTTGTTCCGGAGACTGTAGATGAAGGGGTTCAGCATGGGGGTGACCACTGTGTACAACACCGAGGGGAGTGAAATCGAGTGTGAATCATGGGTGCCAACAGAGCCCAGGTACACACCCAGGATTGTGCCATAGAACAAGGAGACCACGGAGAGGTGAGATGCACAGGTGGAGAAAGCTTTCAACCTCCCCTGAGCTGAGGAGATTTTCCAGATGGAGGAGACGATTTTAGAGTACGAGTAAAGGATGCCAGCCAGGGGACCGCCCCCCAGCATCACAGCCGCGATGTACATCACCAGGTTATTCAGAAGTGTGTTCGAACAAGCCAGCTGCACCATCTGTATGAGTTCACAGGAAAAGTGGGGGATTTCCAAGTCCGTGCAGAAGGACAGACGCAAGACCATTAAGCTCTGTAACAAAGAATGCAGGTGACTGATGACCCAGGACACCAGCACCAGCAGCCCACACAGCCGGGGGTTCATGATGACCATATAATGCAGGGGGTGGCAGATGGCCACAAAGCGGTCATAGGCCATGACGGCCAGGATGAAATCATCCAGTACTGTGAAGAGGGTGAAAAAGTACAACTGGGTGAGGCAGCCCTCGTAGCTGATGGCTCTGCTGTGTGTCTGGATGTTCTGCAGCATCTTGGGGATGATGGTGGAGGTGAAGCAGATGTCCACGAAGGACAGGTTGGACAGGAAGAAGTACATGGGCGTGTGGAGGTGGGGGTCTGAGCTGACGGCCAGGATGATGAGCAGGTTCCCCAGCACGGTGATCAGGTACAGGGACAGGAAGACCCCAAAGATGAGGGGCTGCAGCTCTGGCTCATCTGACAATCCCAGAAGCAAAAACTGTAAAACTTCTGTAGTATTTGTTAGTTCCGTGGATAGAGAGAACTATGGGAAAAAAGGAAAAGGGGAATTTTCACACAAACTGGTAATACTCTCGTATTAAATATTGGGCCACACCTGGCGATACTCAGGGCTTACTCCTGGCTCTGTGCTCAGGAATCACTCTAGGTGGTGTTCAAGGGGAGGATCAAACTGGGGTCTGCTGCATGCAAAGCAAGAGCCTAACCTGCTGTACTATCACTTCTGCCTTTATTCCCATATTTGAAACAGAGCAGTTTATTATGTTCTGCCAGGAGGTAATTTTCTATTTCCTCTCCGTTTCATTCCTCTTTTGATCTCTCTGATACCACTTCCAAATTGGTTTTCTTTCTGAGTCAATAGTCATTTTCCAAGTTTAGTTTTCATTATCTCCTCTAGGATAGATTGAATTGAATGCTGACCATGTTTTTTTTTTTTTTTTTCTTTTTGGGTCACACTCGGAGATGCACAGGGGTTGCTCCTGGCTCATGCACTCAGGAATTATTCCTGGCGGTGCTTGGGGACCATATGGGATGCTGGGATGCAAACCCAGGTTGGCCATGTGCAAGGCAAATGCCCTACCCACTGTGCTATCGCTCCAGCCCCAAATGCTAACCATGTTTTTAACATTAAATGCTGACCATGTTTTCCTTTTATTCTTTTTAGGTCACATCTGGAGATGCTCGGGGATGACTCCTGGCTCTCCATTCAGAAATTACTCCTGGTGGTGCTCAGGGACCCTATGGGATGCCGGGGATCGAACCTGGGTTGGTGGTATGCAAAGCCAATGCCCTACCCACTGTACTATCGCTCCAGCCTATGATGGCCATTCTTTCCCCACCTATATGGGATGATGACGTCCAAAAGTCAGTACAGTCCCTATGATGGAGAAAAAAATACAGAAGAAAGCAATGATACAATGGTACAATGATAAACTGTACCATTAGGTTGTAACGGGTCTGTGGAGGAGAGGCAATAAGAGAGAATAAACAGTGTATTCTATTTTATTTAAGCAGCGTGGTCATATGCAGGCTGCTTGATTAGAGATCTGAGCTGAGAGAGGAAGGAAGACATAGGATGTTGAGGGAAGTGTGAGTCTGTGGTAACAGCTAGTCAGAGCCCCAAGGAAGGGATTTGCTTCGAAAGCTCACAAGGAAGCCAGCGATTCTTGCTGAAGTTGAATGTTTTTTTTTTTTTTAAATTGAATCACGGTGAGAAACAGTTACAAAGCTTTCATGTTTGAGTTTCAGTCATACAATGATTCAACACCCATCCCTCCACTAGTGTATATTTTCCACCACCAGTGTCCCCAGTATCCCTCCCTCTTCCCAACCCTCCCCATGCCTGTATGGCAGACAATTTCCTTCTTACTCTCTCTCTCTCTCTCTCTACTTTTGGGCATTATGCTTTGCAATATAGATACAGAGAGGATATCACGTTTGGTCCTTTATCTACTTTCAGCACACATCTCCCATCCCGAATGATCCCTCCAACCCTCATTGACTTAGTGACCCCTTCTCTATTCCAGATGCCTTCTCCCCCAGGTCATGAGGCAGGCAGTTGAATATTTTTGAGGGCAGGGATTGATAGATGCAATAGAGCTGGGGATAGATGAAAAGGAGAGAGAGAGGGAGAAAAGGGGACAGAGTACTGAATGAAAGACAGTAACAATGTAATACGTTTGGGACTTTGCATTGACCTATGTTAGTGTACGATTTCATGCTATTTTGCGTGGAAAGAAAGATTTCATAGCATTAGTTTGATTGGTAGATCAGAGTGAAGATGCATGATCTGTTTCCCTTGAGCGTGGCTAACTGTTGACCTCTCCAGTGAAGTAGACTTGAGAATCAAAATTCAATTGCAATGAAAAAAAGGGGAGACAGAGAAAGATCACTGTAGCACTGTCGTCCCGTTGTTCATTGATTTGCTGGAGTGGGCACCAGTAATGTCTCAATTGTGAGACTTGTTACTGTTTTTGGCATATCGAATATGCCAGGCTCTGTTGTGTGGGCGGGATACTCTTAGTAGCTTGCCGGGTTCTTTGATTGAACCCGGGTTAGCTGCATGCAAGGCAAACGCCCTATCCTCTGTGCTATCATTCCAGCCATAACAGAGAAAGAGATGAAATGAATCAGTATAAAGATGGTCCCTGAAAGAATAAATAAAAAAACAACAACACTGAAACTTTCCTGATAAAAAAACCTGTTCAATTGTTGTAAAGTGTGTGTGTGTGTGTGTGTGTGTGTGTGTGTGTGTTGGGGTGGGGGAAGGTTTGCAAAGGACAGTTAGGATAGAGAAGGGATCAGTATGACAATAATAGTTAGAAATGATCACCCTGGACAAGAACTAAGGGCTTTTTTTTCTTTTTGGATCACATTCAGTGATGCTCAGTGGTTACTCCTGGATCTGCACTCAGGAATTACTCCTGGGGTGCTCGGGGGACCATATGGAATATTGGGGATTGAACCTGGGTCAGCCGCCTGCAAGGCAAACGCCCTACCCGCTGGACTATCACTCTGGTCCCAAGAACTGAGTGTTGAAAGTAGGTAAAGGGATATACGTGATAACCTTTCAGTAACTGTATTGCAAACAATAATGCCCAAAAGGAGAGAGAGAGAGAGAGAGAGAGAGAGAGAGAGAGAGAGAGAGAGAGAGAGAAGTGCCTGCCATAATGGGGGGGGGGGCGGCAGGAGGGAAACTGGGAATATGTGGTAGAAAATATACACTGGTGGAGCCAGATGGATGACTTCTGAACCCAGCAAGTGCTCCCAGCCATGTCCCCGGACCGTGAACTAAGCTTTTGCCCCGCGTCGGCTAAGGGGGGAAATATCCTTCCTCCTTGGTTCTCTCCCCTCTGGGAGAAGCGGCGCGGCATACGCCATCTTATGGACGTTTAATCAGGTATGAACTTTTGGTGCGGAAAGGAAAAAAAAAAAAGGTGTTTAGAACTTGAACAGTGGGACACTTGGGAAGTCGCAGGCTGGGGCTGGCACCGGCTCCGGCCCGCGCCCCGCCGGGTGGCCATGCGTTCGCACGGTCGCTCTGCTGCTGTATACCCAACATCCAGAGCCAGATGGATGACTTCTGAACCCAGCAAGTGCTCCCAACCATGTCCCCAGAACAGCAATGCACTGGGACTGTGAGCTGTGCTATGCGATTTCTGGCAGAATTTTCCCTGGACTTTATACAGAAATCCAGATTTTAATGAATTTACAGATTTTAATGAATCACCCATAAAACTTAACATTTATAATTGTCAGCAATGTGAAATGGTTCCTTTTGAACAGGCCTGGCTTGGGGGGGGGGAAACTCCAAATAATAACAGTAAGTTTTTGTTGAAACATTGAAGGTTATTAATGTAGCAGCCACCTCTCTAGACTGTGAACTAAGCAAAAGCCCCACGCTGGCCGACGTGGCGTGGCGTACACCATACTATGAGGCGCGGGAAGGGGGATGACGGGAAAGTAAAAAAGGGAAAAGGAAAAAAAAAGAGAGAGAGAGAAGAGTTATGTCCTTGTAGCAGTGGGGCTACATATTTTTTCATTTCCAGCATTGTAAAACTAATTATCAAATGCTTCCTTGGTAGTAGGTCTGTCTCTCTTGGGTAGAAACTCCAACAAATATAGTGAGTTTTATAGTGAAATATGGAATGTAATCAAGGCAAAGAGAAAATGAAGTGAAATTCATTAGTAATACAGTAGGGGGTAGGGGGTGGGGGCGGGGGGTATATTGGGGTTTTTGGTGGTGGAATATGTGCACTGGTGAAGGGATGGGTGTTTGAATATTGTATAACTGAGACATAAACCTGAAAACTTTGTAACTTTCCACATGGTGATTTAATAAAAAGTTAAATAAAAAAAAAGAAAATATACACTGGTGAAGGGACGGCTGTTGGAACATTATATGACTGAAACACAATAATGAACAAATGAACAATTTTGTAACTGTGTATCTCACTGTGATTCAATTAAAAAAAAAAACCTCTTGAAAAGTCAACCGAGAAATCTTTATCTATAGAAATAATTCGAACTGTGATAATGGTAGAAAGCAGGCAAATTTTGGACAGATAGAAATGCACAAATAAGAGGCTGGAGTGATAGCACAGCGGGTAGGGCATTTGTCTTGCATGTGGCTGACCTGGGTTCGATTCCCAGCATCCCATATGGTCCCCCGAGCACTGCCAAGAGTAATTCCTTTTTTTTCTTTTTTGTTTTTTTTTAATATTTGGGTCATACCTGGTGATGCACAAGAGTTACTCCTGGCTTTGCACTCAGGAATTACTCCTGGTGGTGCTCAGGGGACCATATGGGATGTTGGGATTCGAACCCGGGTTGGCTGCGTGCAAGGCAAACACCCTACCCTCTGTGCAGTTGCTCCAGCCCAACAAGGAGTAATTCCTGAGTGCAGAGCCAGGAGTAAACCCTGTGCATAGCTGGGTATAATCCAAAAAGCAAAATAAATAAATAAATAAACAAACAAACAAACAAATAAATAAATAAAGCACAAATAAGAAAATGGCCAGATACATATACTTAGCTGAAACTGAGCAACAGTAAGAAAACAAGCAATGTCATTCAAGAAAAAACATAGAGAGCTCAGTTAGTTATACAAAACTTTACAAACTCTATTAAAAGGAGCATACTCCATTTAAAAAATTATTATTTATTGATTTTATTTTATTTTTGCTTTTTTGGATCACACCCAGAGATGCTCAGGGGTTACCCAGAGATGCTCAGGGTTTATTCCTGCCCTCAGGAATTACTCCTGGTGCGACTCGAGGGGCCCTATGGATGCTGGGGATTTTACAGGGGTCGGCTGCGTGCAAGGCAAATGCCCTACCCACTGTGCTATCGCTCCAGCCCTCCATTTTCTTCATTTTCTTTTTTAATGCAGAAAGTGAAACTTAAGAAAGAATGGAAAGCCAGCAAAAGGAAGAGACAGATATTGCAAAAATTGTCTTTCAGGGGCTGGAGAGCTAGTTTAGGGATTAATGTACTTACATGTCTGGGCTCAATCCTTGGCTTCACATCTGGTTTCCTGAGCCCTTCCAGGATTGATCCCTGAGTGGAGAGTAAGAACCAGGAGTGATCCTGACAGACCCAGAGCACGGAATTAGGAGCAAGCCCTGCTCACTGCTGGGCGCTTCTGCAAAGCCAAGAAACAGTCTTCTTCCCTTTATAGGATTCTGAGTGTCAGCAGAGGGCAACCGAGATTCTGGGACAGATTCCCCCCCTGAAACAACACCGATGCTGGGCACTGGATGGGGGGGACAGAGCTTTTTCAGCCTTCACTCACCATCCGTGTAATGAAGTGGTCAGGAATGTCGAAGAAATTGGGTCAGAGTGGGGAGGGTGTTTGCTTTGCACTCGACCAACTCGGATTTGATCCATGTAGTCCCCTAACCTTCCGAGAATGATCCCTGAACACAGAGTCAGGAGTAAGCCCTGAGCACAGCCAGGTGGATCCCCCAAGTCCTATTCCCCCCAAAAAAAGAATGCCCATGGCACTTGATCAGTGTTCATATGAGACAAAATCATCCCAGGCCAGCCACAGTTGGAACTGCACAATCTCAACCTGTATATCTTATTTTTTGGGGGAGAGGAGGTTCTACTCTACAGTTCTCAGGACTTACTCCTGGCTCTGCACTCAGGGATCACTCCTGGGGGGGGCGGGTGGATGGGCTGCCGGGGATAGAACCTAGGTTGGCTGTGTGCAAGGCAAGTGCCCTCCCCACTGTACTGTTGTTCCAACCTCTCAACCTGCATTTTATTTATTTATTTATTTATTTAATTGCTTTTTTTTTTGGTCACACCCAGCGATGCTCAGGGTTATGTTACTCCTGGCTCTGCACTCAGGAATGACTCCTGGCAGTGCTCGGGGGACCCTATGGGATGCTGGGAACTGAACCCAGGTCGGCCAAGTGCAAGGCAAACACCCTCCTGGCTATGCTATCACTCCAGCCCCACTTTCTTTCATTTTTTTATTTTTTGGGGCCACATCCTGCGCTGCTCAGGGCTGACTCCTGGCTCAGGAATCACTCTTGGGGACCCGATGGGCTGCCAGGGATCGACCCTGGGTTGGCTGCATTCGAGACAAATGCCTTACCTGCTGTGCCATCGCTCCGGCTCCTCAACCCGCACTTCTAACATTGACAGAAGAACAACGTCATGACCCGAAAGAGCATGAGGCGTGTGAGAATCACCGGCCACATTGCGATGTGAACGTGGCCACGGAACTCAACGGATTAGCTGCTCAGACACCAAGCAAAGCCAACAGCGAAAGTTGCCTCTGGGCTGGGTGGGCTTGGTGCCTGGTGAACACAGGCAGGTGCTCTTGGCTTCGTTCTTTGTCTTTAGCGTTAGGGATAATGGGGACTCTCTGGGGTGGGAACTGGGAGCTGAGGGTCCACAGGGGTGAGGCAGAAATCCTCCCAGGAAGGCGGGTGAGGGAGACTCTAGCGCTGTTTCCAGGTCAAGCTGCCGAGGCAGAATCAGCATCCCAAAATCCGAGGGCAAGCACGCCTGTTCAGCTCCAAGTCTCCACACTCAGATGCTGCCGACAAAGACATTTAAGGCTCCTGGCACCTGCCCAGGAGACACTTTCCTCTTGTCACTCTTTCCTGAAACGCACGATTTCCCTGAAGGACACGGCTCTGGGCAGCAGGCCAGATTTCCCTCTTCATTATCTGCTCCCAGGAGGTTTTCAGTCTAGTGATCAAGTATTTCCACACCCCTCCACTTATTTTTTTTGTTGTTGTTGTTGCTTTACCAATTTATTCCCTTTCCAAGCCCCTAAATCTCTAAGCAAATTATCTCACCTCTAGGTGATGATTATTATTTTGAAAGTCTAAAAATAGTGAACCTATCTGGATGATGTGCTTCTTACTCATCAGGACCTTGATGAATTTGTGGAAAAGACCCAAAGATCTTCCTTCAAGTTCTGTTCCGCTAGGAGTGAGGAGAAGGAATTTTTTTCTTTTAAAAATTTATTATTATTATTATTATTATTATTATTGGGCTGGAGCGATAGCACAGCTGTTGGGCATTCGCCTTTCACACGGCCGACCTGAGTTCGATTCCTCCGCCCCTCTTGGAGAGCCCGGCAAGCTACTGAGAGTATCCAGCCCATGCAGCAGAGCCTGGCAAGCTACCCGTGCGTATTGGATATGCCAAAAACAGTAACAATAAGTCTCTCAATGAGAGATGCTACTGGTGCCCACTCGAACATTATTATTATTATTTTATTAATTAATTTATTTTTTGCTTTTTGGGTCATACTCAGCGATGCACAGGGGTTACTCCTGGCTCTCCACTCAGGAATTACCCCTGGCGGTGCTCAGGGGACCATATGGGATGCTGGGAATCGAACACGGGTCGGCCGCATGCAAGGCAAACGCCCTACCCGCTGTGCTATCACTCCAGCCCCCCAAATTTATTATTTTTTAAAGCTATTTTTTTTTAAAAAAAGACAATCATGGTGAGATAGACCTTTTCAAAGCTGTTCATGATTAGGCTTCATTCATACAGTGTTCTAACACCCATCCCTCCATCAGTGTACATTTCCCAGCATCAGTGTCCCCAGGTTCCCTCCCATCACCCCCCACCCTCTACCCTTATCCTGCCTCTATGTAGGCACATTTTTTTTCTCTCTCTCTCTCTCAATTAAATTTTTTTTTCAGAGTTCTCAGGTTTATGTCTCAGTTATACCGTATTCAAACACCATCCCTTCACCAGTGCCCATATTCCACCACCAAAATCCCCGGTATACCCCCCGCCCCCCACCCCAACTGTATAACTGATGAATTTCACTTTATTTTCTCTTCACCTTGATTACGTTCCATATTTCAACACAAAACTCACTATTGTTGTGGGAGTTATATCCCCAAACAAGATAACCCTAATAAGGAGGCATTTGATAATTAGTTTTCCATTAAAAGATTGTATGTTTTCAGATTTTAGAAAAGGTCGCACGGCCGCGTTAGCGGCCGCGCGGCTCGATGTGTCCCAGTCCCGAATCCTGGAGCCGTGTTAGTTGCTGCTCAGTGTCGCCAGGGTTCCGTCTGGAGAAGGTGTGCTGGTGGCACCTCCTCCTTCCGGCCCCCCCGGTGTTGCTGGCCCCGATTCGGGTCCGGAGCATTGTCCGGGCCGCGTTGCTCACCAGAATGCCTGCGGCTTCTCTGTGGATTGTGTCAGCAAGATCTCTCTCAATTAAATTTAGTGAAAGAAAGCATGATTTCCAAATTTATTGAGGGTTGGGTTCTAGGCATACAATATTTTGACACCAATATCACTATCAGTGTCAACTTCCCTTCTTGTTGAGTCTCTGCTTTGGAAATACGCCTATGCCAGCTCCCATATCACCAGTATCACTGAGGCTCCTGCCCTTACACCCAATGCTTCCCCTTCTCTTTTTTTTTCCTTCCCCCCTTGATATTTAAAAAAAATTTTTGGCACTTTGGGTCACACCCGGCTCTGAACTCAGGAATTACTCCTGGCAGTGATTAGGGGACCATATGGGATGATGGGGATCAAACCTGGGTCGAATGCATGCAAGGCAAATATCCTACTTGCTGTACTATTGTGCTGCCCCTCTCCCCTTGATTTCTTTTTTAAAAAATTTTTAATTCCACCAATATCCCGGGTATACCCTTTCCCACCCTCCCCCTGCCTCTAAGGCAGACAATATGAGCGGAGGGGAGAAGGCATATTGAATAGAGAAGGGATCACTAAGAAAATGATGGCTGGAAGAACCAGTTGGGATGGGAGATGCATGCCGAAAGTAGATAATGGACCAAACATGATGACCTCTCAGTGTCTGTGTTGCAAGCTATAATGCCCCAAAGTAGAGAGAGAGTATGGAGAATATTTTCTTCCCTTGATTTCTTTCCTTACACGTTTTTCTCCTCCCTGTGCTCTGGGTCCAGGTGATACAGGTATTTCCCCTTTACTACAATACATTTCCTGGACTGGAGCGATAGCACAGTGGGTAGGGCATTTGCCTTGCACACAGCTGACCCGGGTTCAATTCCTCTGTCCCTTTTGGAAAGCCCAGCAAGCTACCGAGAGTATCCTGACTGCATGGCAGAGCCTGGCAAGCTACCTGTGGCGTATTCGATATGCCAAAAACAGTAACAAGAAGTCTTACAATGGAGACTTTACTGGTGCCCGCTCCAGCAAATCGATGAACAACGGGACAACAGTACTACAGTACAGTGCTACACTACATCATTTCCTATCCGGTTATTTTATATACTGCAGATTAAGTGAGATTATCTTGTGTTTGTCTTTCTTCTTTTTCTGGTTTACTTCTTCACTTAGCACTGTATTCTTCCAGTTCCAGCCAGGTTGCAGAAAACTGCATAATTTTATCATTCCTTGCAGCAACATAGCATTTCGTTGTGTCATTGTGTCTATATACTGCATCTTCATAATTCATTCATCGGTCATTGGAAACTTAGGTTGATTCTATATCTTAGCTATTTACTAAGTGTGACAATAAATACTGGTGTTCTGTGTCCTTTTGAATAAACGTTTTTCTGTCTTGGGGTGGGGGAAGATACCAAAAGTAGAATTGCTGGGTCATGTGACAGTTCGATTCTAAGTTTACCAAGGACTTTCTATACTATTCTCATCATATCCTGCCAACAAAAACTGTTTCCACTCTTTTTTCCTCCAAAGGAAAAAATTCAAATTTTTAAAGTCTATTTATTATTTATTTTGAATTCCACAGTCTTATTTTATTTTTATTTTTCCCATTAAAATATTATTTTCATAAAGTTGTTCACAATAATGGATTACATCCAATATTTCAACACCAATCCCACCACCATTACACCTTCCCACCACCGTCCCACTCTTTTGATGTGTCATTCTCACATATGTGTGAAACAGTATTTCATTGTCGTTTTGATTTGCATTGTTCCGATGATAAATTATGTTGAGCACTTCTTCATGTCCCTGCTGACCATACACTTGTCTTCCTCTGAGAAGTGTCTGTTCATTTCTTTTTCCCATTTTTGATGGGCATTTTTGATTTTTAAAAATATTTGTGAATACTTTAAATATCCAGGATATCAACCCTTTAATGTGTTGAATGCAATTTCCCCCTAACCCCCATTCAGTTAGCTGTCTTTTAATTTGAGCCTGTGTTTCTTTTACTATGCAGAAACTCTTTCATTTTATGGGTCCCATTTGTAAATTTTTGATCTTGTGGCCTTTGCCAGGTCATTGAAGATGTCTTTGAGGTCCAAATCTTAAAGCATTCTACTTAGATTTTCCTCAATGTACTTTATGGTTTCTGATTGAATCTCAAGGTCTCTGATTCGCTTTGAGTTGACTTTTATGTCAGGTGTGAGATGTGTTCCTAACTCTAATGTTTTTTACATGTGGTTCTTGGTTATCCAATTTTCCCAACACCATTTAAATTTTTTTTTTTTTTTGCTTTTTGGGTCACACCTGGCGATCCACAGGGGTTACTCCTGGCTGTGCACTTAGGAATTACCCCTGGCAGTGCTCAGGGGACCATATGGGATGCTGGGAATCGAACCCGGGTCGGCCGTGTGCAAGGCAAATGCCCTACCCGCTGTGCTCTAGCTCCAGACCCCCAGCACCATTTGTTAAAGAGGCTATCTTCACTCCATTTCATGCTCTCAGCACTTTTATAAAAAATTGACTGCCTATAAATATGGAGTTTTATTCTCGGGTATTTGATTCTGATCCATTGATCAGAGGCCCTATCTTTATTCCAGTACCAATGCATTGATCCAGCACTGTTTATTGATCACTATAACTTTATTGTACAGTTCTAAATTAGGTAATGCGATACCTCCCAATTTCCTTTTTTATTTTATTTTTTTGCTTTTTGGGTCACACACAGCAATGCTCTGGGGTTACTTCTGGCTCTGCACTCAGGAATTACTCCTGGGTATACTTGGGGGACCCTATGGGATGCTGGGGATTGAGCCTGGGTCGGCCACGTGCAAGGCAAACACCCTACCCACTGTACTACCGCTCCGGCCCCAATTTCTTATTTTTTTTCAGCGTGACTTTGGCTGTCAGTGTCTCTTCTGACTCCATACAAGCTTTATTATTGATTTTTCTAGGTTCTTAAACATGTTGGCTGCATTTAGATGGGCAGTGCCTTAATTCTCTGTAGCCATTAGATAGGTGGTCATTTTAACAATATTTATTCTTTTGATTCATGAACAATGGATATTTTCCCATTTCCTAAAGTCTTCTTCCATCTCTTTCTTGAGCGATTTAAAGTTTCCATGGTATAGATCTCATGCCTCTTTTGTTATGCTGATCCCTAGGTGTCTGATATTTTGGGCACTATTTTAAAAGGGATAAAGTTTTTGATCTCTAAGGAGAAAGGAATTTTTTTAGGATTAAGCCTTAGACACTACAGAGATTGGTGTAGCGATACAGATTAAAATTTCATACTTGGGGAATATTGTCTGCCATGGAGGCAGGGGGAGGGTGGGAAAGGGGGGTTATTGGTGGTGTGGAATGTGCACTGGTGAAGGGATAGGTGTTTGATCATTGTGTGATTGTTACCCAAACATGAAAGCTTGTAATTATCTCACAGTAATTCAATAAAGTAAAAAAAAAAGAAATTAGAAAAAAGAGTAATTTTATAGTTATTTTGGTATCAGAAGGAAGTGATAGAATTTAGTGCTTCATTGTAAAATATTTGATAATTATAGAATTTTTTCCCCATTGGAATTTGAATATTTTATTTAAAAATTTTATTGCCATGGATTAAAAAATTATTCATGATTGGGTTTTGGGTATACAATGTTCCAATTTCTTCATCAGTGTCTACTTCCCTCTACCAGTGGACCCCTCCTGCTCCTACTGTTTCCCTCCCACCACCCTACATGAATTTTTTTTTTTTTTTTTGCTTTTTTGGTCACACCTGGCGATGCACAGCGTTTAATCCTGGATTTCCACTCAGGAATTACTCCTGACGATGCTCAGGGGACCATATGGGATGCTGGGAATTGAACCTGGGTCGGCTGCTTGCAAGGCAAACGCCCTACCCACTGTGCTATTGCTCCAGACCTACATGGATTATTTAATACCTTCCTTCCTTCCTTCCTTCCTTCCTTCCTTCCTTCCTTCCTTCCTTCCTTCCTTCCTTCCTTCCTTCCTTCCTTCCTTCCTTCCTTCCTTCCTTCCTTCCTTCCTTCCTTCCTTCCTTCCTTCCTTCCTTTCTTTCTTTCTTTCTTTCTTTCTTTCTTTCTTTCTTTCTTTCTTTCTTTCTTTCTTTCTTTCTTTCTTTCTTTCTTTCTTTCTTTCTTTCTTTCTTTCTTTCTTTCTTTCTTCCCTCTCTCTTCCTTTCTCTTCTTTCTTTCTCTCTTCCACACCTGGTGATGGAGTTACTTCTGGCTTTTCACTCAGGAGTCATTCCTGTGGTGCTTGGGGAACCATATGGGATGTTGGGAATTGAGCCAGAATCAGCCACATGGGAAGCAAACATCTTACCCTCTGTACTGTCTTCCTAGCCCCCTATATATTTCTGATATAATATCCTTCAAGACCCATTTATGCAATGAGGAATGGAATTCACATTTGAACTACCCCATTGAATGGATATGTATACAAAGGGAATCAGATGCCCCCTAGGAGGTGTTCTTTTCAAGTACGTACATGTATGTACATGTATGTATTTGTACACTTATCATGCATAAAAATCTTTAAATTATAACTAGCAAATATATTACAAGGAAGCATCCAAAGAAGCAGGCTGGGGCAGGGGGGAGGGGAGGACAGGTGAGTAGGATGGAGTGAGGTAAACTGGAGACATTGGTGATGGGAAATATACACTAGTGAAGGGATGGGTATTGGAACATTGTAGGACTGAAATCCAATCATGAAAAGCCTTATGTTGTTCTGTAACTGTGTATCTCATGGTGATTGAATAAAAAAAGAAAAAGAAATAGAGAAAAATGTTCATGATGACTTAGAATGGTTCAAAGTCTCTATAGCAACAGAGAGATTCATGGAGCTGGAATCAACCCTGGGTTAAGCTGACTTCTAATGGAATCTTTTGGGAGGTGAGAATCATTAAGAAATGTTCCATTTCTGTCCAGACTCAGAAAAAGCATGCGCTTTGATGGATGTAACGCCAGAGAAATGAGCCTTATTACACACATGAGCTATAAACATCGCAACTGGAAGTCCCTTGGCCTATTCAACATTGAGGGTGTTCCCTAGCCTTGACTCAGAATCTGATGATCTGGCTCATGAACTCGTCTTTCCTTCCTTCTTTCCTTCATCAACCATAGGGGAGGGACAGGTTTCCACCCAGAGAATCCTCATTCAAGTGAGCTGAGGGCCAGTAGGTAACCCGGGAAAGCTTCAGAGATGGGGGAAAGTGTAGTGTGACTTACATCAGTTTGCCTGGGAACAAAATGAGCTTGACCCTGATGCAAGAGATTTCTGTGTCTATGTGATTATTAAAATAAATATTTCTAATGGCTTGCATTTAAGTAGGTAGGATGCTCATTTATCATACGGCTGTCTCCCTATCTTATTAAAAAGGTATTTTCATATATATATATATTTTGCTTTTTGGGTCACACCCAGCGATGCACCAGGGTTACTCCCAGTTCTGCACTCAGGAATTATCCCTGGCGGTGCTCAGGGGACCATATGGAATGTGGGGAATTGAACCCTGGTTGGCTGCATGCAAGGCTAATGCCCTACCTGCTGTGCTATCGCTCCATGTCCTATTTTCATAATTTTTATGTCCGGCATTTTGCTCGCTTAATCAGAATTAGAGTCCTGTTGGTGTGAGTAAATTGTTTTTCCAAGTGTCTCCAAGAATCTAGGCTAGACTTTTCATTTTATTTAATTCATTGGCTCCATGCCATTAACCTGGTCCTATAATTTTTTGTCTTTTATGTTATTGGGTGAAATCTGCTTTTCTTCTCTTCCTTTACTATGCTAAAATGCACATGAATGAAATAAAAGAGAACACAGGTCCCATGTGTATTTTCCATCACACGGAGAAGATCTAGTGATGAAGACAATCAGAAGAAATGTTGGAGCTTTGTTTGTTTTGATTTTGGGGGCCACACCTGGAAATGCTCAGGGCTTCCTCCTAACTCAGTGCTTGGGATTACTTCTGGAGGGGCTTGCGTGATCATACGGGATGCTGGGGATCGAACCTGGTTTGGCCATGTGCAAGGCAAGCTCCCTACCCACTGGACTATCCCTCCAGCCCCAGAAGTGTCATAGCTTTGAGGATATACAGGGAACAAACAATTCTGAGTCAATAGGGAGGGAGCCTGAGGGAAGAGGGGAGTCATTTGAAATAGGTTGTTCACTGTGATGCATCCAGATGGGTGAGGAAAGGGCAGTGATGCTGGGGACCTTTGCAGTTGCACCCGGCGCCTACGGAGATTCTGTGTAGATGTTAAAAGCAGAGCTTTCTTGGGGCTGGAGTGATAGCACAGCGGGTAGGGCGTTTGCCTTGCACGCGGCCGACCCGGGTTTGATTATTCCCAGCATCCCATATGGTCCCCTGAGCACCGCCAGGGGTAATTCCTGAGTGCAGAGCCAGGAGTGACCCTTGTGCATCGCCAGGTGTGACCCAAAAAGCAAAAAAAAAAAAAAAAAAAAAAAAAAGCAGAGCTTTCTTCCTTCTGGGTGGCCAACACAGAGTTTCCGCGGAACAGAGGCAAGAGTCTGAGGTTGCATCTGCTTTGGCCAAGTCTCCTGCTCCATCTGGCCTTGCTTCAGAGAGCACCAGCGGCCTCCCAAGCCCAAGCCTCTACCTTTCTCCCCGGTCATCTGAGGGATTATCTCTCTCCCAGTACTCTAACCCAAATGATTTTTTAATTTTAATTAAAAAACTTTTAAAAAATTGAATCACAGTGAGATATGCAATAACAATGTGTTTCAGATACAAAGTTGTCCATGAGTGGGTTTCAGTCATATAATGTTCCAACACCTGTTCCTTTATCAGTGTACATCTCCCACCATCAATGTCACTAGTTTCCCTCCACCTGCCTCTAGGGCAGGCACTTTTCCTCTCTTTCTCTTTCTCTCTCTCTCCCTCCCTCCCTCCCTCCCTCCCTCTCTCTCTCTCTCTCTCTTCTTTGGGCCTTATGGTTCACAATACAGATGCTGAAAGGTTATCAGGTGTATCCCTTTACCTACCATAGTAGGTATGGTAGGTAAAAAGATTTTTAAAAAGATTTTGGGCCACACTCGATGGTGGTCAGGAGTTACTCCTGGTGGCCAACCTGCATTGTGGAGATTAAGCCCTGGTCACCTGCGTGTAAGGCAAGTGCCCTCCCTGCTGTGCTATCACTCCAGCCCCTCACCAATATGCTTTCCTACCACAGAGCTCGCTGTTAATCGCTGGCATCTCAAACATGGGGCTGCCAGGGGTGGAGAGTGAGTCACGATTCACAATTTCCACCACTAGGTTTGACTCTTTCTGACCTTGCTTGAGCGTCACTTTCTTGCTGCCTCTTTGATCGTTCATAGCACAGGGCAATGCCTGATGATTGAGATGCTTTAAAAGTATTTCTGCTTCTTTCAAGGACAGAACAGGCTTCCCAACATGTGGCAGTGACGATGGCACTCACGTGTGGTGCATCTGACGGTTTCCTGCTAGATTAAGAAAGGTATGTTTCCTCTCAGTTTACTGATTTTCAATAATGAATTAGCATCTCATTTAAAGTGATTTTTCTTTGTCTGATCAGTTTGTTTTATACCCAGGTTTTTCTTTTTATTTTTTTAAATTAATTTATTTATTTTTAATTCGTGAATCACCATGAGGGCACATTTACAGATTTATACACTTTTGTGCTTATGCTTCCCTCATACAAAGTTCGGGAACCCATCCCTTCACCAGTGCCCATTCTCCACCACCAGTAAACCCAGCATCCCTCCCACCCTCCACAATCCCATCTCCCCCCACCCCGCCCTGCCACTGTGGCAGGGCATTCCCTTCTGTTCTCTCCCTCTAATTAGCTGTTGTGGTTTGCAATAAAGGTGTTGAGTGGCCGCTGTGCTCAGTCTCTAGCCCTCATTCAGCCCGCAACTCCCTTCTCCCACATGGCCTTCGACTACATTATAGTTGGTGATCCCTTCTCTGAGTTGCCCTTTCCCCAGAATGTGAGGCCAGCCTCCAAGCCATGGAGTCAACCTCCTAGTACTTATTTCTACAATTCTTGGGTGTTAGTCTCCCACTCTGTTATTCTATATACCCTAGATGAGTGCAATCTTTGTATGTCTGTCTCTCTCTTTCTGACTCATTTCACTCAGCATGAAACTTTTCATGCCCATCCACTTAAATACAAAATTCATGACCTCCTTTTTTCTGACAGCTGCATAGTATTCCATTGTATAGATGTACCAAAGTTTCCTCAACCAGTCATCCGTTCTAGGGCATTCGGGTTTTTTCCAGATTCTGGCTATTGTAAATAGTGCTGCGATGAACATACATGTGCAGATGTTGTTTCGATTATACTTTTTTGCCTCTCTGGGATATATTCCCAGCAGTGGTATTGCTGGGTCAAATGGGAGCTCAACCTCTAATTTTTTGAGAGTCGTCCATATTGTTTTCCAGAAGGGCTGAACCAGTCGGCATTCCCACCAGCAGTGTAGAAGGGTCCTTTTCTCCCCACATCCTCTCCAACAGCGGTTGCTTTTGTTCTTTTGGATGTGCGCTAGTCTCTGTGGTGTGAGGTGGTATCTCATGGTTGTTTTGATCTGCATCTCTCTGATGATTAGTGATGTAGAGCACTTTTTCATGTGCCTTTTGGCCATTCATATTTCTTCCTTGGTAAAATTTCTGTTCATTTCTTCGCCCCATTGGGTTGGATGTTTCTTCTTGTAGAGTTCAACCAGTGCTTTATATACCATTGATATCAACCCCTTATCTGATGGGTATTGTGTAAATATCCTTTCCCATTCTGTGGATAGTCTTTGGATTCTGGTCACTGTATCTTTTGCGGTGCAGAAGCTTTTTAGTTTAATGTAGTCCCATTTGTTGATCTCTGTTTTTACTAGATTGCTTAGTTCTGTGTCACCTTTGAAGATACCTTTATCTTCAATATCGTGGAGGGTTTTGCCGACCTTGTCTTCAATGTACCTTATGGTTTGTGGTCTAATGTTGAGGTCTTTAATCCATTTTGATCGGACTTTTGTGCATGGTGTCAGGTCAAGGTCTATGCCCATTTTTTTGCATGTGGTTGTCCAGTTGTTCCAGCACCATTTGTTGAAGAGACTTTCCTTGTTCCACTTCACATCTCTTGCTCCCTTATCAAAGATTAGATGATCATACATTTGGGGTTGTGTGTAGGGATATTCCACCCTGTTCCATTGGTCTACGGCTCTGCCTTTGTTCCAGTACCATGCTGTTTTAATTGTTACTGCTTTGTAGTAGAGTTTGAGGTTGGGGAGGGTGATGCCTCCCATCATCTTTTTCCCAAGAATTGTTTTAGCTATCCGTGGGCGTTTGTTGTTCCATATGAATTTTAGGATTGCTTGATCCATTTCTTTGAAGAATGTCATGGGTATACTTATAGGGATCGCGTTGAATCTGTATAATGCTTTGGGGAGTATTGTCATTTTGACAATATTGATTCTCCCTATCCATGAGCAAGGTATATGTTTCCATTTTCTCATGTCTTCTTTTATTTCATGGAGTAGCGTTTTATAGTTTTCTTTGTAGAGGTCTTTTACATCCTTGGTTAAGCTGATTCCGAGGTACTTGATTTTCTGGGGCACGATTGTGAATGGGATTGCTTTTTTCATGTCCCTTTCCTCTGCCTCATTGTTTGTATATAGGAAAGCTATGGATTTTTGCGTATTGATTTTGTAGCCTGCAACTTTACTGTATAAGTCTATTGTTTCTAAGAGTTTCTTAGTAGAGGCTTTGGGCTCCTCTAGATATAGTATCATATCATCTGCAAATAGTGAGAGTTTGATTTCTTCCTTTCCTATCTGGATGCCCTTGATCTCTTTTTCTTGTCTAACAGCTATCGCAAGTACTTCCAGTACTATATTGAAGAGAAGTGGTGAGAGTGGGCATCCTTGTCTTGTGCCTGATCTTAGAGGAAAGGCCCTTAATTTTTCTCCATTGTGAATAATGCTTGCTGTAGGCTTGTGGTAGATGGCTTCGATTATCTTGAGGAAAGTTCCTCCAAAACCCATTTTGGTGAGAGTTTTCATCATGAACGGATGTTGAATCTTGTCGAATGCTTTTTCTGCATCTATTGATATGATCATATGGTTTTTATCTTTTTATCTTTACTTTTGTTGATATGATGGATTATGTTGATTGATTTCCGGATGTTAAACCATCCCTGCATCCCCGGGATGAATCCCACTTGGTCATGGTGTATGATCTTCTTGATGAGTTGTTGGATCCTATTTGCTAGTATCCTTTGTTGAGGATCTTCGCATCGGTGTTCATCAGGGATATTGGTCTATAATTTTCTTTTTTAGTGGTGTCTTTGTTTGCTTTTGGTATTAGGGCGATGTGTGCTTCATAGAAACTGTTTGGGAGAGTTCCTGTTTTTTCAATTTCCTGGAAAAGCTTGAGGAAAATTGGCAACAGGTCTTCTTGGAATGTTTGAAAGAATTCACCAGTGAATCCATCTCGTTCTGGGCTTTTGCTTTTGGGGAGATTTTTTATTACAGTTTCAATTTCCTTAACATTAATGGGTCTATTAAAGTATTCCAAGTCTTCTTTGTTCAGACTTGGGAGATTGTAGGAGTCAAGGAATTCATCCATTTCTTTTAGGTTCTCTTGTTTTGTGGCGTATAGACCTTCGAAGTAGTCTCTAATGATCTTTTGAATCTCACTGGTTTCTGTTATGATGTCCCCCTTTTCATTTCTGATTCGATTTATTAGGGTTCTCTCTCTCTCTTTCTTTGTGAGTCTTGCTAGCGGTTTATCAATCTTATTTATTTTCTCGAAGAACCAGCTCTTTGTTTCATTGATCTTTCGGATTGTCTTTTTGGTTTCGATGTCATTAATTTCGGCTCTAATTTTTATTATTTCTTTCCTTCGGTCTGGTTTGGGTTCCTTTTTCTGGTCCTTTTCTAAGGTCTTGAGCTGTGATGTCAAATTCTCTATGTGGGCCCTTTCTTCCCTCCTGAGGAATGCTTGGAGAGCTATAAATTTTCCCTTAACACGGCTTTAGCTGCGTCCCATAGGTTTTGATAACTCGTGTCCTCATTTTCATTTGTTTCTAAGTATTTCTTGATTTCTTCTTTGATTTCCTTTCTGACCCACTAGTTTCCAGGTGTTTGATTTGGTTCTCCGTGTTGGTGTGTGGTTGGCTTCTATCTTCAGCGCTTCGTGGTCTGAAAAGATGGTTGATACAATTTTTATTTTTCTGATTTTATTGAGGTATGTTCTGGGGCCCAGTACATGGTCTATTTTGGAAAATGTTCCGTGTGCACTGGAAAAGAATGTGTATTCTTTCTTTTGGGGGTGTAAAGCCCTGTATAGGTCTATTAGGCCTCTCTCTTCCATTTCTTCTTTCAGAGTCAGTGTTTCCTTGCTGAGTTTTGTTCTTGTTGATCTATCCAGAGGTGATAGGGGGATATTGAAGTCTCCAACTACTATTGTGCTGTTAGTGATGTCCCCTTTGAGGTCTGTAAGGAGTTGTTTTAAGTATTTAGCCGGTCGTTCATTGGGTGCGTACATGTTTAAGAGTGTGATTTCCTCCTGTTGTACATATCCCTTGATGAATAGAAAGTGGCCTTCGCTGTCCCTTCTAATCTTTTTCTACCTGAAATCTATATTGTCGGATACTAGGATGGCCACTCCAGCTTTTTTAAGGGAGTTGTTTGCTTGCAGGATTGTTTTCCATCCTCCCTTAATTTATTGGACGTCTGTTCCATGGTTGCTTGGAGTAGGTCGCCTCTCCTCCAGATTTCCTCTCTGAATTGTTTATCTGAGAGGTCGTAGATGTTGGGAGCTTCTTTTGAGGTTTCTAGTATCTTTTCTTCTCCCTCTCTTCCTGGAGGGGATTTTCGCTGCTTCTTCATATTGTTATGGAAGTATAGGATTGGAACTTTGTAGGTGTTTATTCCTACTACCTCTTGCTGAGAGAAGGAGGGGCTCTGTTTGTGCTATTGCTGATGGCAGCTTTATTCCTATTCTAGAAGTCTTCCTTACACTCAGCCTTTTCTTTCTGATTGATGTTGGGGTTTTAATGAAGACTTAAGGCTAAGTTGTCTTTACAAAAGCTTTGCTAAGCTTCTCTTATTCACTGATAATTTTTCTAAACTTAGAGCTGATAGGCTAGTTCGCATAAGTGAATGAGATGTGTTAAAGCGATTTTCAAAGCAAGAAGACTATACCTAATGTGCTAAGGTAGGAAATAATAACTGCGGCCGCTCTGGCAGGAGGCCACGCCCCTTTTAGGCCACGCCCCTTTCAGGCCATGCCCCCGTTTCTTCCTAGCAGGGGCTCCTGGGACGTGGGTCACAGCGGCCGCGTGGGAACCGGGGGCGCACCCGGGAGGCGTGGCTGGGAGTCTCCTGATTACCTGGGAAACGGCCGGGTTGGAGGGAGCCGGACGGACGGGAAAGCTGGGGCGGTGGGACGCGGAAAGTGACGATGGCAAGGGTCCGAAGTCCCGGCGGCCGCCGGTTTTTCTTTTTTTTTTTTTTAAATCGCAATGGTTTTCTTATTAATACAGATATATAAGGAGTATAAGGTAATATTTTCTGACACGAAAATGATTTTTCCTCTCTCAGGAAAAAAACATTTGTACTTTTATAGGCCTATTCACAATTTCCCATTTGCATTTTCTTATTCTCTTCACTCTCATGAAATTCTACATTTGTTGGTTTTATCTATTTCATATAAACTGTAAACTCGTTAGCACAGAATTCAAAAGACTTTTCTTTAGTACAAGATAGACATAATATTCATCACAATAAGATCCCAGCTCAAAATCAAATTTTATGGAATATATTTTAGATGCCAGAATTAAAAACTTTTGTTAATGAGGGAGAACAGGCAATCTACTCTATTGCATAAGATGATTTGAATTTCATTTACATAGACTGAAATCATAGTCATCAATTCCCACATATTGACTTCTATTGATCTATTTTCTGATAATTCCATTTGCCATTCCCTTAAATTTTGTGGAACAAGAAATCTGAAATACAGCTGTTAGATTCCTGCCAAGTGGGTAGGCGAGGGTATGGGAAAGAACCTGGGGACATTGTGGAGGGAAGGGGACATTGGTGATGGGATTGGGTTGGAACATTGTATGCCTGAAACAATTCTATTATGAATAAATTAGTGAATCATAGTGTATTAATAAAGAAAAAAATTAATTGTGGGTTCAGGTAACATATTCACAATAATGAACACACTTATGCTTTTGATGCATAATCACCATTTTAAAATTTGCTCAGTTCCTTCTCAGAGAATCATCTGGTGAATTGTCTTTCTCAGCTCCCTCTACTTTCCCTAGTGATCACTTAGCATCTATATTTTACAAGTTTGTGAGAGAGTTTCTTATTAAAAAATATCCAAGTTAAACATTTGGGAAGGGCCAGTGGTAGCATGAGGGTTCCCCAGGAGGGGACAGGTCTAGAAAGAATAATAATAAAAAAAACATTTGCAACTATTGTAAAATGAGCTCTGCTATTTCTTTCTTTCATGGTAGTTGTTTCCATCACATGGAATCAGGGAATAACACCATTTTGGAATTTCTTCTCATGGGATTATCGGAGGAACCGGAGCTGCAGCCCCTCATCTTTGGGCTCTTCCTGTCCATGTACCTGATCACCGTGCTGGGGAACCTGCTCAACATCCTGGCCGTCGGCTCAGACCCCCACCTCCACACACCCATGTACTTCTTCCTGTCCAACCTGTCCTTTGTGGACATCTGCTTCACCTCCATCACTGTCCCCAAGATGCTGTACAACATCCAAACACACAGCAAGGCCATCACCTATGCAGGCTGCCTTGCCCAGATGTATTTTTTCATTTCCCTTTTAACACTGGATAACTGTTTTCTCATTTTAATGGGCTATGACCGCTATGTGGCCATCTGCCACCCCCTGCACTACACGGTCATCATGAACCCTCGACTCTGTAGGATCTCGGTCCTTGTCTCCTGGATCATGAGTTTCCTGTATTCCTTATTACAAACCCTCATGGTGTGGCGACTTTCCTTCTGTCCGGATTTGGAAATCCCCCACTTTTTCTGCGAACTCAGCCAGTTGATCCAACTGGCCTATTCTGACACTTTCCTTAATGACATTGTGATCTATTTTGGAGCTGGGTTGTTGGGCGGTGGTTCCTTTGCTGGGATCCTTTACTCTTACTCTAAGATCGTTTCCTCGATCCGCAAAATCTCCTCAGCTCAGGGCAAGTATAAAGCGTTTTCTACCTGTGCGTCTCACCTCTCTGTGGTCTGCTTATTTTATTGTACTGGGATGGGCATGTACCTGAGCTTATCTGGTAACCAGAACTCACACTCCAGTGCCACTGCCTCTGTGATGTATATGGTGGCCGCCCCCATGCTGAACCCCTTTATCTACAGCCTCAGGAACAAAGACATCAAGAGGGCTCTGAGAAAGTTCTTTGTGGTGGCTACTCCATAGAGACCAACATTTTGGGGCCATACAATTGCCTCCCTCCCTTCCTCATTTGCTCATCTATCATCAAAATTTGCAGGTCAAATTTCATCCTCGACTATTTTTCTAAAATTGAAATTCATCAAAATTCCACTACTCTGTAAACTGAATAAACCCGCTTTATTAAGCTTCTGTTTTCACTGCTTTATTGATAGTTTTTTTTCTTCTTTGTCAACTTTTCTACAGCTCCCATGCTTTGTCCAAACTTAGCTTCTGAGTGTTTCGATGGTGTTATTCATTTTTTGGGAGCAGCCTGGATTTGCCAGAACGATGTTTTTCTCCCTCACGTGGCATATATCATGTTGTTATTTGAGCATGGCATATATCATGCAAACCTTCAACTTATAAATGATGCAAATTGGATTCACTTATCATAGTGTGACATATTTCATATTAATTAGACACATACCATTTTGCTGCCCATTTCTGGCATTGTTCGGTATCCCTGAAAAATCTGCCAATTCTCTTTGGGTTTAAATCATCTCTGTTTAGGAGTCTTTACCCCTGTTGAAAAACTGGAAGCATCATGGGAGCATTCTAGTCTAAGTTAATATTGGGAAGATTTCTACTGTCCTTCATGACTAGCTTCTGTGACAGATGACAGAGCTTACAAAAGGACTGGTCTACAGTTGGAAGCTTGCCTCAAGTAGTGGCAGGAGAGGGAAGCTAGGATAGAAAAATACTAATATGACAGTGATAGAAGAAAATGATCACTCTGGTTAAGAACTGGGTGCTGAAAGTAGGCAAAGGAATAAATATAATCAAATTCAAGTACCTGTAATGAAAAACCACAATGCCCAAAAGGGGAGAGAGAGAGACAGAGAGAGAGACAGAGAGAAAGAGAGGCAGAGACAGAGACAGAGAGACAAACAGAAAGAGACACAGAGAGACACAGAGAGACACCAGAAAGAGAGAGAGAGAGAGAGAGAGAGAGAGAGAGAGAGAGAGAGAGAGAGAGAGAGAGAGAGAGAGAGAGAGAGAGAAGAGAAGCGAGTACCACAGAGGAAGTCTGTATGTTTGGGGGTGCTTGTAATGGTGGGAGGGACACTGGGACACTGGTCATTGGTGATTATAAATGTACACTGGTGAAGGAAAGGGTGTTGGATCATTGTATGACTGAAACCCAATCACAAACAGCCTCATAACTGTGTATCTCATGGTGAGTGACTCAATTAAAAAAAGAAAGGTTATATCATTATGATACCATTGAATGACATATAGGAAAATGTAATCCATATAAGGGGCTGATATCAAGTGACAGAGCATGAGAGACTTAAGTGTATATACTTGTTTTGGGGTTTTGTTTTTGGGCCACACCTGGTGCTCAAGGCTTACTCCTGACTCTGTGCTCAGGGATTATCCCTGGTGGGATCAGGGGATTATATGGGATGCCAGGAATCAAACCTGAACTGGATGTGTGCAAGGCAAATGCCCTCCCCACCGTACCATCTCTCTGGCCCAAACGTTCCTTTTATAATTAGCAAATATTTTTCAGGAGGTGGCAGATGTCACCTTTCTTGCCTGATTAGATAAAAAATTCCTTATTATTTAGCAAACATATTTAGGTGCCAGAGAATGCTGTGAGTGAGATTAATGTTAATGATGGGATGATATTTCCCTTGAAGAGGAGAGGAATTAGCTTGTGTATTTCCAGCATAAGCCTACATTTGAAAATCCACAGGATCTAAGTGGGTTTCTGAGACTTTCACTCTGTGTGTGTATGTGTGTGTGTTGCGTGTGTGTGTGTGTGTGTGCGCACATGCATTCAGCAGCTTATGCATCAGAAAATTCATGGAGAAGGCAGTATCAACACTGGGTTCAGCTGACTTCTAATGGAATCTTTTGGGATGTGAGAATCATTAAGAAAAGTTCCATTTCCGTCCAGACCCATGTCCCTTAGGAGATGCACGTGCTTGGAGATTGGTGTAATGCCAGGGAAATGTGCCTCGTTACACACTTGAGCTATAAACATTGCAACTGGAGGTCCCTTGGCTTAACCAACATTGAGGTGTGTGTGTGTGTGTGTGTGGGGTAACCGTTTTTGCTCTCTAGCCTTGACTCAGAATCTGATGATCTGACTCAGGAACTCCTCCTTCCTTTTGACTTGTCAGGAAGGAAGTTTATTTCCTTCATCAACCATAGTGGGAAGGACTGAGGTTTCCACCGGGAGAATTCCCATTCAAGTGAGTTGAGAACCAGTAGGTTCAGAGATGGGGGGACACTGTGACTTAATTTTGCCTGCCTGGGAGCCAAACAAGCTTGACCCCAATGCTCAAGATTTCTGTGTCTGTGTCACTATTAAAATTGTTTATCACAGGTGTGTTTATTAAGTGCACGTGAGTAGACTCTGTTGGGCTAAGGGTCCTGTTGACATTGAAGTAGTAAGTTGGCTGGATAAGGCTGAGGGCACACGAGGAAATAAAGAGGTTCTGGGAAAATTAGAACCATGGGGAGGAATATTGCATTTTTGTGGGGAATAGGAAATTAGATCATTATGGGATGGCTAATGTAGAGCACAGTGAGATTTTTCTAGGATATGAAGATGAGATGTACTTGAATATTTACAACACCCTGTTGTTAAGGACAGGGTGATAAAAGATAAAAATAAATTAGGCAGAGGTGAGATTTTTGTAGTATTATTTATGAGTCACTCACTTCACTATGGACGTTGAAAAAGTAATTTTTTTTTTTTTTTTTGCTTTTTGGGTCACACCTGGCAATGCACAAGAGTTACTCCTGGCTCATGCACTCAGGAATCACTCCTGGCGGTGCTCAGAGGACCATATGGGATGCTGGAAATCGAACCCGGGTCAACTGCGTGCAAGGCAAATGCCCTAGCTGCTGTGCTATCGGTACAGCCCCTGGAAAAGCAATTTTTATTTAACAGGTCAATGAAGAATGCTGAAGTGTTTTTCTTTTCAATTGTTTTATTTTGAGGAGGACTGAATAGAATGTTGAATTTTGTTTCAAATGGTTGATGCGAATTCATGACTCAATTTGTATACTGGAGTCTGTTATTTTATTATTGGTTTAATTAATTTTTTTTATGTTTTGCTTTTGGGGTCAAACCTGGTGATGCTCTTGAGTTGCTGCTGCCTCTGCTCTCAGGAATGACTCCTGGGGTGGGCAGGGAACCATATGGGGTGTTGGGGATTGAACCTATGTCGGCCATGTGCAAGGCAAGTGCTCTCCCTGCTGTACTATCCCTCTGGCCATTGTTACTGATTCTTGTCTACATGCTTTGGAACAAAAAGTTTTTTGGAACCCTTTTTTTTTTTTTGAATCTGCCATTTACTTTTTGATATATAAATTGAAATAATTATTCGGTCTGCTTATTTATATTATTTACCACTCTCCTGGGAGTGTCCACATGCATTGATGTCAGGGGTTACTCCTGGCTCTGCATTCAGGAATTACTTCTGGTGGTGCTGGGGGGGCTTTGTGGGGAGCTGGGGGATGGAACCCAGGTTAGCCTTGAGCAAGGCACACACTCTCCAGTCTCAGTTACCCATTGACTTGTAAATAGAAAATTATTCTGAATATTTATCAGCCATTGATTCTTTTGACCTGCAGGCATCATTTGTATCTGTAATTACTTCCTGCTGCCTGTGCACTCATTGATCTCAGGTCCTGGAAGCTGACATTTTGCATTTCACTAATAATGACTTCTGACATTTTTTTTTCTCATTTTTTTTGAGCCTCCAAGTCTTGCTCAGAGGTCTAGGGGCCTCTCCCAATGGAAGTTCGATGCTGGGAACCAAGACTGAGGCACCGTGCAGGCTCTGTGATGCTGGCCCTTGCCCACCAGAGACTGGTCCAGGGCTTCATCCAGTGATGCTCAGGCCCTTTTGCTGCATCTTACTCGAGGAAGCAGGTGATGCTGGGCATCAAACTTGGGGCTGCATTCCACTAGGCATGTGCCATAGCTGCTCTGCTAGCTCTCAGATTCGCAAAAATATTTATAATTATTTGCACTTTAAATAGGTAGAAAACTTATTTTTCACACTGCATATTCCTCTTGTTAAACGGATATTTTCGTAATTTTCATGTTCAGCATTTTGCTCACCTAATAAGGGATGACAGACTCCTATTGGTCTGGGTAAATGATTAATTTTTCCAACAGTGGGTAGGATGTTTGCTTGCACTCGGGTTCGATTCCTTCGCCCCTCTCGGAGAGCCGGGCAAGCTACCGAGAGTATCTCGCCTACACACAGGCAGAGCCTGGCAAGCTACCCATGGCGTATTCAATATGCCAAAATCAGTAACGACAAGTCTCACAATGGAGACATTACTGGTGCCCTCTCGAGGATGACTGCTATACAGTGCTTTATTTTTAATTATTTAATTATTTATTTTTGCTTTTTGGGTCACACCCAGCAATGCACAGGGGTTACTCCTGGTTCTACATTCAGGTATCACCCCTGGCGGTGCTCAGGGGACCATATGGGATGCTGCGAATCGAACCTGGGTTGGCTGCATGCAAGACAAACTCCCTACCCGCTGTGCTATTGCTCCAGCCCCATACAGCACTTTATTTTAAAAAAGAATCTGGTCTTAAATTTTAAATTTTATTTAATTTATCCAATTCTATCCAATTAGCTTGGTTTTATTTATTATTTCTTTATTTCTTTATTTTTTGTCTTTCATTTTTACTTGACGGAATTTGATTTTCTTCAATTCCTTTTCTGTGCTACTCTGCACATGAATGAAATAAAACTGAAGAAAGGAATCGAGGTGACAGCTCATGTGTGTTTTTCATTCCAACGGGGAAAACCTAGTGATGAGAACAATTGAAAGGAGGTTCTGGAGCTCTATCTGTGTTTATTTTCATGGCCACACCTGGCAATGCTTATTCTTAGCTCTGTGCTTAGGGATCACTCCTGATGGATCTTGGGGTTCCAGGGAACGAAGCTGGTTTGGCCATGTGCAAGGCAAGCTCTCTACCCACTGGACTATGCCTCCAGCCCCAGAAGTGTCATAGCTTTGAGGATGCACAGAAAACAAGTTATTCTGAGCCAACTAGGGACGGAGCCTGAGGGAAGAGGGGAGTGGGCGGGGCAAGGCCCTACAGCAGGTGATGCTGGACTGGATTGTTCACTGCTGGTGCGTCCAGATGGGTGAGGAAAGGGCAGTGATGCTGGGGGCCTTTGCAGTTGCACCCGGCGCCTACGGAGATTCTGTGTAGATGTTAAAAGCAGAGCTTTCTTCCTTCTGGGTGGCCAACACAGAGTTTCCGCGGAACAGAGGCAAGAGTCTGAGGTTGCATCTGCTTTGGCCAAGTGTCCTGCTCTGGCCCCCATCTGGCCTTGCTTCAGAGAGCACCAGCGGCCTCTCTAGCCAAAGCCTCTACCTCTCTCCCCGGTCATCTGCAGGAATATCTGTCTCCTGATACTTTGACCCAAATGATTTTTAAATTTTAATTTAAAAAAGTTAAAAAAATTGAATCAGAGTGAGATACGCAATTGCAAAGTTGTTCATAACTGGGTTTCAGTCATATAATGTTTCAACACCCGTCCCTTCACCAGTGTACATCTCCCAACACCAATGTCTTCAGGTTCCCACCACTGCCTCTATGGCAGGCATTTTTCCTCTCTCTCTCTCTCTTACTCTCTCCTCTCTTTCTCTCTCTTTTTCTTTCTTTTTCTCTCTCTTTTTAGGCCTTATAGTTTGCAATACAGATACTGAAAGGTTATCAGGTATATCCCTTGTCTTCAGGTTCCCTCCACCTGCTTCTATGGCAGGCATTTTTCCTCTCTCTCTCTCTCTCTCTCTCTCTCTCTCTCACTCTCTCCCCTCTTTCTTTTTCTCTCTCCTTTTAGGCCTTATAGTTTGCAATACGGATATTAAAAGGTTATCAGGTATATCCCTTTACCTATCATAGTTTTTTTTTTTGGCTTTTTGGGTCACATCCCGCGATGCACAGGGGTTACTCCTGGCTCTGCACTCAGGAATTACTCCTGATGGTGCTCGGGGGACCCTATGGGATGCTGGGAATCGAACCCCGGTTGGCCTCATGCAAGGCAAATGCTCTACCCACTGTGCTATAGATCCAGCCCCTAGCATAGTTATTTATTTATTTATTTTTGGGTCACACCTGGCGATGCACATGCACAGGGGTTACTCCTGGCTCTGCACTCAGGAATTACTCCTGGCAGTTCTCTGGGGACCATATGGGATGCTGGGAATCAAACCTGGGTTGGCCACGTGCAAGGCAAACGCCCTACCTGCTGTGCTATTGCTCCAGCCCCTAGCATAGTTATTTTTAAAAAAGCTTTTGGGCCACACTCAGTGGTACTCAGGGGTTACTCCTGGTGGCCAACCTGCTTTGGCAGAGATTAAGCCCTGGTCACCTGCGTGTAAGGCAAGTGCCCTCCCTGCTGTGCTATCACTCCAGCCCCTCACCAGTATGCTTTCCTACCACAGAGCTTGCTGTTAATCTCTGGCATCTTAAACATGGGGCTGCCAGGGGTGGAGAGTGAGTCACAATTCACAATTTCCACCTCGAGATTTGACTTTTTCTTTTTTTTTTCTTTTTTTTGGGTCACACCCAGCGATGCTCAGGGGTTACTCCTGGCTTTGCACTCAGGAACCACTCCTGGTGGTGCTTGGGGGACCATATGGGATGCCGGGGATTGAACCCGGGTCAGCCGAGTGCAAGGCAAATGCCCTACCCACTGTGCTATCGCTCCGGCCCCGAGACTTGACTTTTTCTGACCTTGCTTTCAGCGTCACTTTCTTGCTGTCTTTTTGATGGTTCACAGCACAGGGCAATACCTGGTGATTGAGATGCCTTAAAAGTATTTCTGCTTCTTTCAAGGACAGAACAGGCTTCCCAACATGTGGCATTGACGATGGCACTCACTGGTGGTGCATCTGACGGTCTCCTGCTAGATTAAGAAAGGTATGTTTCCTCTCAGTTTACTCATTTTCAATAATGAATTAGCATCTCATTTAAAGTGATGGTTCTTTGTCTGATCAGTTTGTTTTACACCAAGAAGTTTTTGTTATTATAGTTTACATGTTAAAACAAACCTGTGAGCAGCATAATGCAATAATATCTGACATCAAGCCAATTTTCCCTTAGGATAAAACCCTTTGTACTTTAATAGGCCTATTCACATTTTCCATTTATATTTCTTATTCACTGTTATGAGATTTCACATTTGGAGGTTTTACCTGTTTCATGTAAACTGCAAAACATTAGCAGAATTCAAAATAGTTATCTTTACTAAGGGAAGCCATAATATTCACCACAACAAAGCCAACTCAAAAAAAAATATAATGCAATGTATTTTAGATACCAGAGTTGAAAGCTTATGTAGGTAAGTAAGAGTAGGCAATATACTACTACTATAGTAAACTATTTGAATTTCTTAATTTACATAGGCTAAAATCATGTAGTAATCAATCACCACAATTAACTTCTAGTGCTCTGTTTTCTCATAATTCCATTCACCATTCCTCTAAGTTTTGTTGAAACAAGAAATCTGAAATGCGGGGCTGGAGCAATAGCACAGCGGGTAGGGTGTGTTCGCCTTGCACTCGGCCGACCCAGGTTCAATTCCCAGTATCCCATATGGTCCCCTGAGCACTGCCAGGGGTGATTCCTGAGTGCAGAGCCACGAGTGACCCCTGTGTATAGCCAGGTGTGACCCTAAAAGCAAAAAAAAAAAGAAATCTGAAATACTTCTGTTATATGTCTGCCAAGGGGGCGAACTGGGGGTGAGAAGGAGTCTCGGGATATTGGTGGAGAGAATGGGATATTGGTTATGGGATTGGTTAAAACATTGTATGCCTGAAACAATTTTATTATGAATAACTTTGTAAATCATAGTGTCTTAATAAAGAAAAAATATTTTAAACCATGGGTGAAGTTCAGGTAACACTCAATAATGGGCACAATTAGGCTTCTAATGCACATTTACCATTTTAAAATTTGCTTAGGTCCTTCTCAGTGAGTCTTTGTGAATTTTCTTTCTCAGCGCTCTCTATTTTCCCTGGTGGTCACATAATGTATATTCTCCAAGATTGTGAGACAATTTTTTAAAAAAATTTTATTGAATCACTGTGAGAGAGTTACAAGCTTTCATGTTTGGGCTACAATCACCCAATGATCAGACACCCGTCCCTCCACCAGTGCACATTCCCCACCACCAATATCCTTGGTATACCCCGTCCTTTCCCACCCTCCCCCTGCCTCCATGGCAGACAATATTCCCCATAATCTTGCTCTACTTTTGGGCATTATGGCTTGCAACACAGACACTGAGAAGTCATCATGTTTGGTCTATTTATCTACTTTCAGCACACATCTCCCATCCCGACTGATTCCTCCAGCCATCATTTTCTTAGTGATCCCTTCTCTATTCCATCTGCCTTCTCCCTTCCGCTCATGAAGCAGGCTTCCAGCTATGGGGCAGCCTCATGTGATGTTATTCTATACTCCACAAATGAGTGCAGTCCTTCTATGTCTGTCCCTCTCTTTCTGACTCATTTCACTTAGCATGATACTCTCCATGTCTATCCATTTATAAGCAAATTTCATGACTTCATCTCTCCTAACAGCTGCATAATATTCCATTGTGTAGATGTACTAAATTTCCTTTAACCAGTCATCTGTTTTAGGGCACTTGGGTTGTTTCCATATTTTGGCTATTGTGAACAGTGCTGCAATGAATATATAGGTACAGATGTCATTTCTACTGTGCTCTTTTGCATCCTCGGGATATATTCCCAGACGCAGCTATTGCAGGGTCATATGGAAGCTCAATTTCTAGTTTTTGAAGGACTGTCCATATTGTTTTCAAGAAAGGCTGGACCAGTCGGCATTCCCGCCTACAGTGAAAGAGTATCCCTTTTTCCCCACATTCACACCAGCACTGCTTGCTTTTGTTCTTTTGGATGTGTGCCAGTCTCAGTGGTGTGAGATGATATCTCATTGTTGTTTTGATTTGAATCTCTTTGATGACTAGCGATGTGGAGCATGTTTTCATGTGCCCTTTGGCCATTTGTATTTATTTTTTGAGGAAACTTCTGTTCATTTCTTCTCCCTATTTTTTGATGGGATTGGAGATTCTTTCTTATACAGTTCTACTAGTGTCTTGTACATCCTGGATATTAATCCCTTATCAGATGGATATTGGGTAAATATTCTTTTCCATTCTGTGAGCTCTTTCTGTATTTTGGTCACCATTTCTTTTGAAGTGCAAAAGCTTCTTCGTTTGAAGTAGTCCCATTTGTCTATGTTTGTTTCCACTTGCATGGTCAGTGCTGTTTCATCCTTAAAGATGCTTTTAGTTTCATTGTCATGGAAAGTTCTGCCTACATTCTATGTACCTTATAGATTCATGTCTGATATTGAGGTCTTTAATCCACTTTGATCTGACTTTTGTGCCTGGCATTAGACAGAGGTCAGAGTTCATTTTTTTTGCAGGTAGCTATCCAGTTTTCCCAGCACCACTTGTTGAAGAGGCTTTCCTTGTTCCACTTCACATTTCTTGCTCCTTTGTCAAAGATTAAGTGGCCATATATTTGGGGGTATGTGACAGGATATTCAACTCTGTTTCATTGGTCTTCAGGTCTGTTTCTAGCCCAATACCATGCTGTTTTAATTACTACTGCTTTGTAGTAGAGTTTGAAGTTGGGGAAGGTGAGAGAATTTCTTATTAAAAATCGTGCTCATCTGCAGTATATAAAACAACAGAATGGGAGACTAACACCCAAGAACAGTAGCAATAAGTACCAGGAGGACTTCTCCACGGCTTGGAATCTGCCCTCACATGTGAGGGCAGCTCAGATAGAGAAGGGAACACCAACTAAAGTGTAGTGGAGGATGCACTCAGGATGGGAGAGGCAGGTTGAAAGCAGACTATAGATTGAACACGATAGCCACCCAGTATCCTCATAACACCCCAAACCATAACACCCCAAAGGAGACAGAGAACAATAAGGAATTCCCTGTCACAGGGGGCGGGGCGTGGGGAACAGCATGGGCGGGGTGGGGGAGGGATCCTGGGGCCATTGGTGGAGGAGAATGGGCACCAGTGAAGGGATGGGTATTTGAGTATTGTATAACTGTAACACAGGCACGAAACTCTGTAACTGTACCCTCACGGTGACTCATTAATAAAAAAAAATGAATTAAAAATATTTAAAAAATAAATCAAGGGAAGCTTAGGAGGGGCCAGTGGTGGTGTGGCAGTACCCCTGGAGGGGACAGGTCCAGAGAGAATTAAAAAACCATTTGCAACTATTGTATAATTAGCTCCATTATGTCTTTTTTTCCATGGTAGTTGTCTTCATCACATGGAAACAGGAAATAACACCGTTTTGGAATTTCTTCTCATGGGATTATCAGAGGAACCGGAGCTGCAGCCCCTCATCTTTGGGGTGTTCCTGTCCACGTACCTGATCACCGTGCTGGGGAACCTGCTCATCATCCTGGCCGTCAGCGCTGACCCCCACCTCCACACACCCATGTACCTCTTCCTGTCCAACCTGTCCTTCGTGGACATCTGCTTCACCTCCACCACCGTCCCCAAGATGCTGCTGAACATCCAGATGCACAGCAAAGCCATCACCTACACGGGCTGCATCACCCAGATGTATTTTTTCATACTTTTTTTCGCACTTGATAACTGTTTTCTCATCGTGATGGCCTATGACCGCTATGTGGCCATCTGCCACCCCCTGCACTACACGGTCATCATGAACCCTCGACTCTGTGGGATCTCAGTCCTTGTCTCCTGGATCACATGTGTCCTGTATTCCTTATTACAAACCCTCATGGTGTGGCGACTTTCCTTCTGTCCAGATTTGGAAATCCCCCACTTTTTCTGCGAACTCAGCCAGTTGATCCAACTGGCCTGTTCTGACACTTTCCTTAATGACATTGTGATCTATTTTGGAGCTGGGTTGTTGGGTGGTGGTTCCTTTGCTGGGATCCTTTACTCTTACTCTAAGATCGTTTCCTCGATCTGTAGAATCTCCTCAGCTCAGGGCAAGTATAAAGCGTTTTCTACCTGTTCATCACATCTTTCTGTGGTCTGCTTATTTTATTTTACTGGGATTGGCGTGTACCTGACTTCATCTGGTAACCAGAACTCACACCCCAGTGCCACTGCCTCGGTGATGTACACGGTGGTCACGCCCATGCTGAATCCCTTTATCTACAGTCTCAGGAACAAAGACATCAAGAGGGCTCTGAAAAAGTTCTTTGTGGTGGCTACTCCGTAGAGACCAACAGTTTTGGGTCACAGAAGTTTCTCCCTCCCTCATTTGCTCAGCTATCATCAGAATGTGAAGGGCTGAACTACCTCCTCGATTTATTTCCTGAAATTTAAATTCATTGAAATTCTACTGCTCTGTAAATTTGAGCAACTTGCTTTTTAAAGCCTTTGTTCTCTCTGCTTTATTGATAGAATTTCTTCTTTGTCAACTTTTCTACAGCTCCCATCTTTCTCCAAAATTGGCTTATAAATATTGTAATATTTTTCCTTCATTTCATGAAGCAACCTGGACTTGTAAGAATTATTTTTCACCCACACATGGTTTATATTATATTGTTTAAATGCACGTGACATATCATGCATAGCCCCCAACTTATAAATAACACAGACTTGAACCCACTTGTGACAGTTGATTTATTTTATATAAGTATACACAGATACAGTTTTGCTGCCATTGTTCTGGCATTGTTCAGTATCCCTGGAAAATTTGCCAATTATCCTTGGGTTCAAATCACTCTGTTTAGGAGCCTGCACACTTGTTGGAAAAATGGAAGCATGCTGGGAGAATTCCAGTCTATTCATTAGTTAGATAACAATATTGGGTAGATGCATACCACCCTCAAGACAAGCTTTCATGACAGAGAACAGCGCTTTTACCATTATTCTACAATTGAACCACATATATGGAAATATAATTCATAGACGGTGCTATTTTCAGGTGATAGAACATGAAAGATTAAGTGTACTATTTTTTTTCTTTTGGTCTTTGGGCCACACCCAGTGGTTCTTGGGGCTTTCTCTTGGCTGTTTGCTAGGGATCACTCCAGGTGGGTTCAGGGTGGGTCCAGGGTCCCGTGGGTGCTAGGGGTAGAACCTGGTTAGCCATGTGTAAGGAAAATGACCTACTTGTACTTTTTCTCTAGACATAAACATATCTTTTATTTATTTTTAAAATTAATTTTTATTTTGTTTTTGTTTTTTTTGGGTCACACCCGGCAATGCACAGGGGTTACTCCTGGCTCTGCACTCTGGAATCACTCCTGGCAGTGCTCAGGGGACCATATGGGATGCTGGGAATCGAACCTGGGTTGGCCGCATGCAAGGCAAATGCCCTACACGATGTGCTATCACTCCGGCCCCTAAAATTATTTTTTAAATTAAAAACACTACGGGTTACAAAGTTGTTCATTATACAGTTGTTTCAAGCATTCTAATGTTCCAATACCACTACTGCAATTGTCCCTCCACCAATAATCCTATTTTTCCTCCCAATCCTGGCCTGCCTCCTTTGGCACAAAACAAATTTACTCTATATTGCTCAAGTATAACACAACTTTCACTGTCACTATCACTGTCATTCCGTTGCTCATCGGTTTGCTTGAGTGGACACCAGTAACATCTCCATTGTGAGACTTGTTACTGTTTTTTGGCATAGCAGATATGCCATGGGTAGCTTGTTAGGCTCTGCCATGTGGGCAAGATACTCTCAGTAGCCTGCCGGGCTCTTTGAGAGGGGCGGAGGAATCGAACCTGGTTTGGTCACGTGTAAGGCAGATGCCCTACCTGCTGTGCTATTGCTCCAGCCCAACACAACTTTAAGAGCCATCAAATAGGGGCTGGAGCGATAGCACAGTGGGTAGGGCATTTGTCTTGCATGCGGCCAACCCAGGTTCAATTCCCAGCATCCCATAGGGTCCCCTGAGCACCGCCAGGAGTAATTCCTGAGTGCAAATCCAGGAGTAACCTCTGTGCTTTGCCAGGTGTGACCCAAAAATAATTAAAAAAAAAAACTAGCAAATAGAATGATCAGAAAAATAAATCTGGCAGATTTCTTTTTTTTTTATTTTTTTTAAATTTTTTATTGAGTCACCATGTGGAAAGTTACAGAGTCTGGCAGATTTCTTGGCAGTAGAGGCAACAGCGAACAAAGAGGCCCCCTCCGCAGCCACAGGTGCCCTGATGAACACCTAGGAGAGAGAGGACACCTGTATTTTTAGAAATGTCACCAGTGGAACTTGAACTGTAACCTCAGGATCTGTGTTAACATGTGGCTCCCCCCCAACCAGGTACACTGGCGATGTGTGTGGGGGATATGTCCTCTTGAGCAGTGGCCGCCAGTTAATTTTTACCTTTATAGTACATTGGACCCATATCTTGGCCTCTTATACCAAACTCTTTTTTTAAAATTTTTATTGAATCACCATGTGGAAAGTTACAAAGTTCTCAGGTTTATGTCTCAGTTATACAATATTCAAACACCCATCCATTCACCAGTGCCCATATTCCACCACCAGAAACCCCAGTATACCCCCCTCCCCCGCCTCCCATCCCCAACTGTATAACTGATAAATTTCACTTCATTTTCTCTTTACCTTCATTAAGTTCCATATTTCAACACAAAACTCACTATTGTTGTTGGAGTTTCCCACCAAGAAAGACAGCCCTACTACCAAGGAAGCATTTGATAATTAGTTTTCCATTAAAAGATTGTAGGTTTTCAGTTTTTAGAAAAGGTTTGGAATTGTCCCCGTCCCGCATCCCGGAGCCGTGTTAGTTGCTGCTCAGTGTCGCCGGGGCTTTATCTGGAGAAGGTGTGGTGGCTGTACCTCCTCCGTCTGGATCCCCGGCGTTGCTGGCCCCGTCTCGGGTCCGGAGCATTCTCCGGCTGCGTTGCTCACCAGAAGGCCCGGCTTCTCTGTTGAATGTGGCAAGATGGCGCTGAGGGTGGGTCGAGGGTGTAACTTCCGGAGGCCAGGCCGCCTGGAGGCTGGGCTGGCGCCGCCCCACTCCAGTGCCCCCCACCCAGCCCCCCGAGGTGCCGGAACTGTGTTAGTCTTATACCAAACTCTTACTAGGGCAGCCTGGCTACCCCAACCACATTAGGCCAATAGTCCACTAACCTATTCCAATAAAAATACCCCTACAACTCACCCAAATAATGATGAACACAAGAATCTGTACAACCCCCATCTAAAATTAACAGGAAGTTCAGCCAAAAATCACATCCCATGAATTAGTGCTAGAGGCCCCACACAAGTCACACAGGAGCACCAAGGAGGAAGATAATATCCTTGAAAGGGGAAAAGGAGACGACTCTCTACTGAGTATGCCCAGAGTTCTCCCTGGCAGTGAGAGGGGGACTCCACACACATGATCTCTCTGCTAAAGAATTCAGAGACAAAATGGTGAGGGTATTTAATGAACTCAAAGAAACAGTGGAAGGGACTGTCACTGTCACTGTCATCCCATTGCTCATCGATTTGTTTGAGTGGGCACCAGTAACGTCTCTTATTGTGATACTTATTGTTACTGTTTTTGGCATATCCAATATGCCACGAGGAGCTTGTCAGGCTCTGCCGTGCGGGCACCACACTCTTGGTAGCTTGATGGGCTTTCCGAGAGGGGTGGAGGAATAAAACACCGATCGGCCGAGTGAAAGGTGAACACCCTACCCGCTGTGCTATCGCTCCAGCCCAGTGGAAGGGACATCCAATAAAATACAGGAGGATATGAAAGAAATAGTGGAATGGACAGCCAATAAAATACAGAAGGAAATGAGAGCAGAAATAAGAAAACCACAAACAGAAGTGTCACAAGTAAAAAAAATTAATTAGATGAAATAAGAAAAAAAAACTCAGTGGGTGCCCTCAACAGTAGAATGACAATATCCAAAGACAGAATCAGTAAGCTTGAAGATGAGCTGCAGAAAACATCCAGGCAACAATAGAAGATGGAAAATTTCTCAAATAGCACAAGGGAGGTTAAGAAAGATGTAAGGAATGCATTCAAGAAGAACAACATAAGAATCATTGGAATCCTAGAGGGACAGGGAGGCGACCCCAATGGGGTAGTAACAGTTAAAGACATCATTGCTGAAAATTCGCAGAATTGGAGAATGCAGGCATCCAGATCCAAGAAGCCCAAATGGTATCTGCCAAAAGAGACCCTAATAAAAAAGACTCCAAGACATATCAGCATCAGAATGACGAATACCACAGACTGAGACAAAATCTGCCAGCAGCAAGATCAAAGAAGGAAATCACATGCAAAGGAGTATCCTTTAGATTTACAGCAGACTTGTCAGACAAAACCCTCCAAAGACTGGTGGGATATAGTGAAAAAACTCAATGAAATGAACACCTCCTCAAGAATATTTTACCTGTCCAGACTCATTCAGTTTTGAAAGAATGATACACGACTTCATGGATAAACAACAGCTCAGTAATTTCATAGACTCAAAACCAACCTTAGAAAAAGGACTGAAGGGGCCACTGTAAGACAAGACAAACCCCACAAACACAACAAACTTCTACAGAAATATGACACAAAACCCTGTGACAATAATCTCAATGTCGATAGTCTAAATGCATCAATTAAGAGAGACAGAGTGGCAAAGTGGATTAAAAAACTGAATCCAACATTCTGTTGCCTACCAGAAACACATTTGAACAGTTGGAGAAAACACAGATTAAAAGCCCAAGACTTTAAAACAATAATCCTTCAAGCAAACAATTTCTTCAAAAAAGCTGGGTAGACATACTAGTATGCGACAACATAGATTTCAGGCTGAAAAAGATTAGAAGGAACAGTGAAGGTCATTGCTTAATAACCAAGGGATCTGTACATCCAGAAGAAATTACACTCCTAAACATACATGTACCCAATGAGGGGCCAGCAAAATACTTAAAAAAACTGCTAATAGACTTCAAGGAGGACATTGGTAACAATATAATAGTAGCCGGAGACTTCAACATTGCCTTATCACCTCTTGATAGATCAATGAGACTAAAACTCAGTAAGGAAGTAATGGCTCTGAGGAAGAAATGGAAGAAAGAGGCTAGTAGATATACACAGGGCTTTTCTTTTTTTAAAATTTATTTATTTATTTTTTATTTTATCACCATGTGGAAAGTTACAGAGTTCTCAGGTTTATGTCTCAGTTATACCGTATTCAAACACCATCCCTTCACCAGTGCCCATATTCCACCACCAAAATCCCCGGTATGCCCCCCATCCCCCACCCCAACTGTATAACTGATGAATTTCACTTCATTTTCTCTTCACCTTGATTACGTTCCATATTTCAACACAAAACTCACTATTGTTGTGGGAGTTATACCCCCAAACAAGATAACCCTACTAAGGCAGCATTTGATAATTAGTTTTCCATTAAAAGATTGTATGTTTTCAGGTTTTAGAAAAGGTCGCGTGGCTGCTAACGTGGCCGCGCGACTCGGGTGTGTCCCAGTCCCGAATCCTTGGGGACTTCTTGTTCTTCCGGCTCCCCGGTGTTGTTGCCCCCAATTCGGGTCCGGAGCATTTTCCGGGCCGCGTTGCTCACCAGAATGCCTGCCGCTTCTCTGTTGATTGTGGCAAGATCTACACAGGGCTTTTCATCTCTCGAAAGCCTAATACACATTTTTCTCCAATGCACATGGAACATTTTCCAACATAGACCAGGTGCTGGGCCACAAAGAATACCTCAATAAAATCAAGAAGATGTATCAACTGTATCAACTGTCTTTTCAGATCACAATGCACTGAAAATAAAAGTTAATCACACACAGAAATGGAGAATCAAATCAGACATCTGGAAATTAAACAGTTCATTGCTGAACATGGAGTGGGTTAGAGAGGAAATCAAAGAAAAAAAAATATTCCTGGAAACAAATGAGAATGAGGACACCAGCAACCAGAACTTGTGGGACACAGCTAAAGCAGTGTAAAGAGGAAAGTTTATAGCTCTGCAAGCTTTTATCAGTAAGGAAGAAAGGGCCCACACTAATAACTTGACATCACAGGTTGAGATCTTAGGAAATGACCAATAAAAGAAGCCCAAATCAGACAGGATGAAAACAGAAATCAACTAAGTGGATTCCCAAAAAACAATCCAAAAGATCAATGAAACCAAGGGCTGGTTCTTTGAAAAAATAAACAAGATTGATAAACCACTAGCAAGACTCAGTGAGAGAGAGAGATACCTAATAAACTGAATCAGAAATGAAAAGGGAGACATCACAACAGAAATGACAGAAATCCAAAAGGTCATCAGAGATTACATTGAGAGTTTTATGCCACAAAACAAGAGAACCTAGAAGGGATGGATAAATTCCTGGATTCCTATAACCTTCCAAGACGAAACCGAGAAGACTTGGAATGCCTGAATAGACCTATCACTATCAAGGAAATTGAAACAGCAATCAAAATCTTCCCCCAAACAAAAGTCCAGGTCCATTCAGATGGACTCACTAATGAATTCTTCCAAACCTTTAAAGAGGACCTATTGCCAGTCCTTTTCAAGATTTTCCAGAAAATTGAAGAAACAGAAACACTCCCAAACAGTTTCTATGAGCCACACATCACCCTAATATCAAAAGCAGACAGAGACACCACACAAAAACTTATAGACTGATATCCCTGATGAACACAGATGCAAAGATCTTCAACAAAATACTGGCAAATAGAATCCAATGACTCATTGAAATGATCATACACCATAAGAAAATGGAATTCATCCCAGGGATGTAAGGATGATTTAACATTTTCAAGTCAATCAACATGATTCATCAGATCAATAAAAGATAAAAAACACCTGATCATATCAATAGATGCAGACAAAGCATTTTACAAGACCCATTTATGATGAAAACTCTCAACAAAAATGGGAGTTGAAGGAACTTTCCTCAGTATAGTCAAAGCCATCTACCACGAACCCACAGCAAACATTATTCTCAATGGGGAATAGAGAAGACCTACATATTTAAACTTTCCCTTACACTTTATACAAATGCTGTGATTACAAAATTGTCTATGATAATTTGTTACAGGCATTCAATATTTCAACACCAATCCCACCACCATTACACCTTTTCTCTAAGATCAGGGATAAGACAAGTCTGCCCACTCTCATTATTTTCTCTAATTTTCCCAAATACTTGTAAACCTGCCCCATAGAAGGCCCTCAATAATTTATTTTACATTGATTGTTATCAATAATTTGCTATCATAATGCTAAAAAATTTGTTTCTTAGAAGAAAGTTAGTGAAAATTGTTATATCTCACCATGGAGCCATTAAGTCCTTATATAAGAGATTACTAAGATGATACCTTTGGTGTTTATATTTTGTTAATTGAAACTGGTTGCCTTTTATAAATGTATCGTTTATAACTAGCAAATATTTATCCAGAGGTGCCATGTGCCAGCCTTTAGCCTGAATAGATAAAAAATTCATAATTATGTCTAGGTGCCAAGAAATGTTTCAACTAAGATTATTATTAAAGGTGCAAGAATTTTTTCCTTGTTGAAGAGAGGAATTAGGTTGTCTGTCTCCAACATAAGTCAAAGTTTAAAGATCCAGGAAATCTAGATGGGTTTCTGAGGCTTTCACTGGTGTGTGCATATGTGTGTGTTTGCGTGCACATGTGTGTGTGCACATGTGTGTGTGCATGTGTGTATGTGTGTGCATGTGTGTGTGTGCATGTGTGTGTGTGTGTGCACGTGCGCACAAGTGTGCATGCATTCAGAAGCCGGTGCATCAGAGAGTTCATGGAGAAATCAACGCTGACTTCTAATCCAGTCTTTTGGGAGGTGAGAATCATTAAGAAATTTTTCTTTCTGTCCAGACCGTACCCCTCTGGGAAATCATGTGTTTAGAGGCTTGAGTAAATGAGTGTTGTTTGCCTCATTAGCCAACTTTTGGAGCACTAAACATTACAAGTGAAAATGCCTGATGTTTGTCCAACCATCTACAGATGGGACCCAGTTGTTTTTGCTGCCTAGGTCCGACTCAGATACTGATACACAATTCCTTCTTCTGGGTGTGTCAGGAAGCAATTTTCCTTTGTCTACCAAACCCGGAGAAATTCAGGCTTCCACTCAGAGATTTTCCTTCTAAGAGATTCTGAGGTCCAGTAGCTAGAACAGGATCAGTTTGGAGAAGATGGTTCCTGGGAACGTCTGCTACACATTGTCTTAGAGCCACACCAGCTTGACCAAGACACAAGAGGTTTCTGATTTATTTGTTTTTTCATAAAGTAATCCATCGTGAATGCATTTCTTATGTGAAAGAAAGAAATCTCTTTGGAATGTTCTGTCTTTCGGATCCCACTGATGAGAAGGTGCTGGGGTTGAAATCTGGTTGGATAAGGCCGAGAAAGAAATTTGAGACATAAAAAAGTTCTGGGGAAAATCCAAAGTGCTGGATGAAATTTTGCAGTTTTAGGAAGAGTGGGAAAAAAGAGTGTTATGTGTGGCAATGTGTGTCATGGTGAGGAGTTTAAATATTGTGAGATGTGGTGTATTTTTCTGAGCCTTTCTTATAAGATGATCAGTGGTGGGAGAGTTGCAAAGCAGTTCATGAATCCAACACCTCACTATAATTTCTCTCATTTGGATAATGGCATGGAAAAGTGCATTTAACTTAAGAGTCAATGGAGAATGCTGACATGTCTTTTCAATTATTTTACTCCTGTTGAGACTGTATATAGTTTAGGATTTGTAAAATGTGTCACAGCCATTTGTAAACCAGAGTCTGGTGTTTTAGTACATACTTTCAAACAAAACTTCCCAGCTTTCTTTTTAGTTTTTCATTAGCATCTTTTATGTATGTATGGATAAAGGAGGCCAATTTGTAAATATTTATCTTTTGTGCGTTTAATTCCCAGTATGGACTCATTTACCTTACTTTAGAAATATAAAGGTTTTTTTTTTGTATCCTTATTAGTCACTAATTCCTTTTTCCTCTGATGTTCTTTTTTGCTTTTTCTGTATTTCCTGATTGCTATTGCTTGCATCTGTGGTTACATGCACTTAAAAAGACATTCATTTCATATCATGAAAGACCTTATATTTGACTTCACTAATCATACCTATTTTTCATAAATATTTGAAAACACTTATCTTCAAATAGCTAGAAAATTTACTTTTGATATTGTTGCTGGAGTGATAGCACAGCGGGTAGGGTGTTCGTTTACCTTTCACGAGGCCGACCCGTGTTCGATTCCTCCGCCCCTCTCGGAGAGCCCGGCAAACTACTGAGAGTATCGCGCCTGCAAGGCAGAGCCTGGAAAGCTACCCGTGGCATATTGGATATGCCAAAAACAGTAACAATAAGTCTCTCAATGAGAGATGTTACTGGTGTCCGCTCGAACAAATCGATGAGCAACGGGATGACAGTGACAGTGATTGTTGCTTCCATGGCTTATAAAAATATCTTCATAATTAATTTTTATGTCCATTTCTTGGCTCATTTAATTGTGAATTACAGACTGATGTTGATTAGAGACAATAATTACTTTCTATCCTTTTTTTTTTAAATATAGGGGCTGGAGCGATAGCACAGCGGGTAGGCCAACCCAAGTTCAAATCCCATCGTCCCATATGGTTCCCTGAGCACCACCAGGAGTAATTCCTGAGTGCAAAGCCAGGAGTAACCCCTGCGCATTGCCGGGTGTGACCCAAAAAGCCAGTATATATATAAGCTATATATATATATATATATATATATATATATACTGACCTTAGATTTCAATTTAATTTTATTTGGTAATTTTATTGGAATCCACTCTTGTTAACCTGTGTCAACTTTTATCTGCTTTTTAAATTTTATGTATTTTTCTTTTCTTGGCCTTTTTCTTATATAAATATGTGTGTGAATGAAATAAAATATGAACCAAAGGAGTGAGGCAGTTGCCCTGGTACCATTTCCATCCTCAGGGGGGAAGGTCTAGTTTGATGAGATCCACGTCTGGGATGTTCTCAGCTGAGGATGCACCATGTCATTGAGGAACAGGCAGGAATTTATAGAGTACACTTTGGCGCTGCTTTGTACCGACTATTCTAAGGAATAGAACAGTTTGTGTCCTCTATGTGTCTTAACGTTACAACCAAAGCAAGCAACCTGCCTTCTCTACTATCTCTTCAGCCATGGTTTGTGTATATTCATTAGCACTGTAGCACTGCTGTCCCGTTGTTCATTTATTTGCTCGAGCGGGCACCGGTAACATCTCCATGTTGAGACTTGTTATTTTTTTTAGCATATCGAATATGCCACAGGTAGCTTGCCAGACTCTGCTGTGCGGGAGGGATACTCTTGGTAGCTTGCTGGGCTCTCAGAGAGGGATGGAGGAATCAAACCCGGGTTGGACGCGTGCAAGGCAAATGCCCTACCCGCTGTGCTATGGCTCCACCACATATATTCTTTAGTTTTTAAAAAATTGCTTATTTATTTATTTTATTAAATCACCATGAGAGTTAGAAAGTTGTTCATGGTTGGGTTACAGTCATACAATGTTCCAATGATGGGTGGAAGTGGGGAGTTCGATGTGACTTTGAATCACCATGGGAAAAGGACACTAGAGAAAGATGAGGCCTGGGTACTCACCTCTGTTATGGGACTAGATGAAAACAAAGTGGTCAACAGACACAGAGCAGGTCCATCCACTGAGCAGAGATCATGGACTCGAATGCCAGGTGATGAGGTGGGTGGAGCAGCCAGGCTGGAGTCAGCGTGTGGCCCTACTCTGAGTCACTTCAGCACTTCATTTTTTGAGGGGGTGGCTTTTTCGGTCACATCCAGTGATGCTCAGGGGTTACTCCTGGCTCTGCACTCAGGAATTACTCCTGTCATTGCTCGGGGGACCCTATGGGATGCTGGGAATTGAACCCAATTGACTGTGTGTAAGGCAAATGCCCTCCCCACCGTGCTATCACTTCAGCCCCATTTTAACACTTCTGTTGACTGCCGATTCTCTCTGTACCCCAGGTCTTCTCTTGGCTTCACTCACTTTGTGTTTCTTCAGTAGCAGAAATTAGTACTTGCAAAATTATTCTTCCCTGGAGTGGATTTCAGAGTGTTGACTGCATTCCTAATCGATCAAGTGTGCATACAAACTGGGGCTGGAGCGATAGCACAGAGTTTGCCTTGCACGTGGTGGCTCCAATAAGGTCCTCTGAGCACCGCCAGGGGTAATTTCTGAGTGCAGAGCCAGGAATGATCCCTGTGCATTGACAGGTGTGACCCAAAAAGCAAAAAAAAAAAAAGTGTGCTGCACACAAACTTAATATGTAAGAGGCCACACAGACACACACACACACACACACAAATAAAGAGACTTCACAAAACTATTTAAAATGCATCATTTTATTTTGAGGGTCACCTCTGGCAATGCTAAGGGGTTATGCCTGGCTCTGTGCTCAGGATTCACTCCTGACAGTGCTTAGGACTATATGCATGCTGGGGATCTAACCCTGGTCAGCCACATGCAAGGCAAGCACCCTACCTTCTGCACTATCTCTTCATCCATGGTTTGCTTATATTCTTAACCCATCAGATCTTTAGTTTTTAAAAATTACTTACTTATTTATTTATTTGTTTTATTGAGTCACCATGAGATACACAGTTAGAAAGTTGTTTATGATTGGGTTACAGTCAAACAATGTTCAAATGTTCCAACACTTGTCTCTTCACCAGGCACTTTTCTTCTCTCTCTCTCTCTCTCTCTCTCTCTCTCTCTCTCTCTCTCCCTTTTCTTTGTTCCCCATCAGAGCATTAGGGAGCTTACTTTCTTGGCTTCCTATACTGCTTTTGACAGTCAGTCATTTCTCAGCATACCTCCCTGAGTGTCTCTTATTAAAACCCTCAAATACCTGTGAATTTTTTAAAACATTAGGAATGGGATAAGATTCAGTATATAGTGATTACTCAGAGGATTCTCAGTAGGGAGCATTTTCCATGAAAAAAAAACACTACTGTGGAATTTCAAATTCTTTTGTAAATGATAACGCTTTTGAAAACTGCCATGCTATTTATTTCTTTCCTGGTAGTCCTCTCCATCACATGGAACCAGGGAACGATACACACATTTTAGAATTTCTCCTAACGGGACTGTCAGAGGAGTCAGAACTGCAGAGCCTCATCTTTGTGCTTTTCCTGTCCATGTACCTGATCACCGTGCTGGGGAACCTGCTCATCATCCTGGCCGTCAGCTCAGACCCCCAGCTCCACACGCCCATGTACTTCTTCCTGTCCAACCTGTCCTTCGTGGACATCTGCATTACCTCTTGCACCGTCCCCAAGATGCTGGTGAACATCCAGACGCACAGCAAGGCCATCAGCTATGAGGGCTGCATCACCCAGATGTACTTTTTCATCCTTTTTGTAGAATTGGATGACTGTCTCCTGACCGTGATGGCCTATGACCGCTATGTGGCCATCTGCCACCCCCTACACTACACGGTCATCATGAACCCTCGGCTCTGTGGATACCTGGTTCTGGTGTCTTGGGTCATTAGTTCCCTGCATTCCTTATCACACAGCTTGTTGGTGTTGCGACTGTCCTTCTGTACGAATGTGGAAATCCCCCACTTTTTTTGTGAGCTCAAGCAGGTGATCCAGCTGGCCTGTTCCGACACCTTTCTTAATGACATGATGATCTACGTTGGATCCGGACTCATGGGCGGGGGTCCATTCGCTGGCATCCTTTACTCTTACACTAAGATCGTCTCCTCCATCCGAAGAATCTCCTCAGCTCAGGGCAAGTATAAAGCCTTTTCCACCTGCGCGTCTCACCTCTCCGTGGTCTCCTTGTTTTATTGCACCAGCATTGGGGTGTACCTGAGCTCTGCCGTCACCCAGAACTCGCACTCTGTGGCCATCGCCTCGGTGATGTACACGGTGGTCACCCCCATGCTGAACCCCTTCATCTACAGCCTCAGGAACAAAGACATCAAGAGGGCTCTGAAACGACTCTTGGGGATGAGTCAATAATTTGAGAGACAATATTTTGTTAGTCATTTGTGACAGCAGGACCAAGAAGCTCAAGTTTGACTTGCTCATACTTGATCAGAATGTGGAAGTTGAATTGGCCTCCTTTATGACATTCTTTACTGTATATGTATGTTTTGTTTTTACTGTACAGCATTTTCTCTGTCTTGTTGATGGCCATTAGTTTCCATTTTTCTGTATTCCTATACTTCCCAGGATTTCCAAACCTTGACTCAGGAGTGTGTGTGTGTGTGTGTGTGTGTGTGTGTGTTTAATTCAAAAATAGTTTTAATTTTTTACTCAGAAATATTAAAAAATTTTCTGTTCTTGTCCCAAAGCAGCTTGGATTTGTAAACATTTTCTCATGGCTTGGATTTGTAAATATGTTTATTTATTTATTTTTCTCTCAGATGGATAACATAATGCCAACTGATTTCCCCTGGTTTTCCTGAGGAATCATTGTGAGTAGTGTTACTGATATGAAAAAGCGTACAGCTTAAGACCTTTAACTTCCGTATTTAGGAAATATAAGAAAACAAAGTGTACTTTAACATTTAAATCAATTTTGTTAAATTGATTATGATTATTTTTATATGAAACATTTAATCTATTGGTCTTTGGGGGAGTTTGCTGCATCACCAGTGCTGTATTACAACTGAGCCATTAACTTGGTAGCTTTATCAACATTACCTGGTTCATTGTCATGACACTGCTGAGGAACCAGTGGTTTCTGCAGAGGCTCCAGGGAAAGGCCTTTTGAGAAGCGTGCAAGCTCCTTTTGTATGTCTACAAAAGCTTTGTTCATTCTGTTGACCTTTTCCTCATTCACAATATTTATCTTCTTGAGGTTAGTGGTGATTGACTTTGCTGTGTTCTTAGCTTTCAGGTGTTTCTGGGTGGCTATGTGGAACACGTTCCTGGTCTTCTGTCCTCTTAGTTTGCTTCTGGCCATTGCCAGCTAGAGCTCTAGCCCCCCCTAAATTGCTTATGATTTAGTGTATTTAAATTAATATTCTTTAATATACTTCCTTTACTATAATTCCCTATTTAGGAAATATAAGGAAGCAAGAGCTGTCACTCGGAGTGACATTCCTCATTCTTCTTACTATTGTTTTTGCTCTTTCTGAGAAAAAAGATGTGATGATCGACCAATTTATTTGCTAGCAATAATATTGGCTTAGATGTTGGAAGTACTCAGCTAACCTGTACGTCATTTGGCGGACATCTTTACACTTGAAACTGACCAGAACCTATATTTGATAATTCTGTCCAATTCTGTTCCATTGGCTCATAATTGCAAGATACATCTCAGAAACAAACATGAGGGAATTGAAAAGTGTCCCAAGTGTATTGCCTTGTCCTGGAAGGTCATGCAATACCTAAGAGTCACGTGGGAAATCCATAGGTGGAAGGAGAGAGGAGAGGGAGAGTTTGCCCAGACAGTTGCTCTCTCTCAGTATGGAGTGTGATTGGAAAGGTTCTGTCTAGGTTTAGCAGTGTTTGCATGTGACTAGAAGATTTCAAGAATGAGAGCAGAAGAAAGCTTTGAGGAGTGAAAAGCAATGACAACTCTATGTTCTTTTCTTCCCTCCCTCCCTCCCTCCCTCCCTCCCTCCCTCCCTCCCTCCCTCCCTCCCTCCCTCCCTCCCTCCCTCCCTCCCTTCCTTCCTTCCTTCCTTCCTTCCTTCCTTCCTTCCTTCCTTCCTTCCTTCCTTCCTTCCTTCCTTCCTTCCTTCCTTCCTTCCTTCCTTCCTTCCTTCCTTCCTTTCTTCCTTCCTTCCTTTCTTCCTTCCTTCCTTTCCCCAGAAATCTTATAAAACATAGGAACTTTCTGGAACAGAAGAAGCCTGGGTGCTTATCTAGTGCTTATCACTAGCTGTGGAACACAGTGATATGCTGATTCAAAGGGATGTTTTGAATCCTGAACAATTTTGTAAACCACGGTGTTTAAATAAAGTATATATAGGGGAAACCCCCCAAAGCAAAATAAATGTTTTTAGATAGATACCTTAGAAAGAAAAGACATAATTCCAGCTACTTGTGTTGCACATAAAGATTTCGTGTAAGCACTTAATCTATAAATTTTTGCATTTTATAACTACAATTTTGGTTTTATTATATTATTTAGTGTTTAGTATCCCTACCCGAGTTATGACTAAGAATTGAATATCAAATATGTATCTTTCAGGAAAAAGTACACGGAGAGGCATATTGATGCAGTGTGACATAATTGGATCATAAAGATAGGAATAAAATGAGGAAGCAATATTGCAAACTGCCATTGCAAACTGCAAACTAATTCCTCAAAATACTTATGTTTCATGCCACAGTTATACTGCGTTATACTGTTATACTGGAATATACAGTTATACAGTATACACAGTATACAGTTATACTGTTATACTGGAAGATTGGTTTCCAAATAAGGAATTTAATTCATTGTGGTGAAAGTTTGGTACATTTATTTATTTATTTATTTATTTATTTATTTATTTATTTATTTATTTTTATGACTGAATTGTCTTCCTGTTTCTGCTTGAAAACATGTAGAAATACCTACATGGGTGACTTCATATTCTTCCTGTACTAATATTTGTCATAAATGCTACGGGTGCTGTGAAGGGACAATTGCCATTAATTCTGCATCTCCTTCATAGTTAGGATCCTCTTGGATCTTCCTAATTGAGATGCTGTACACAGTTTGAATTCTTTTCCTGTCATGCTACTTAGGCCACCACTTTTCCTAGACATCATCATTCTTTCAACCTTTCCTCGTTACCTGTCACACAGACTCCGGTTGAGGTCATTATTAATATTGTGATCTCAAATCAGCTTGGATACCTGGATGATCACAAATGGCTTCCTTAAACATATGCCAACATTTTATTTTTTATTATTTACTAATTTTTTGTTCTTTGGGTTATACCCAGTGGTACTCAGGGATTACTCTTGATTCCTTACTAAGGGACCACTCTTGTTGGGCCAGGGGACCATATGGGATGCCAGAGATTTAAAAAAAAATCGTAGGTATACCATGTGCAAGACAAGTGCCTTATCAGCTGTACTATCATTTTGGCCCTTCTCATTTTATTTTTGACCTTTTGGCTTTTTTAGATCACACCCAGCAATGCTCAGGGGTTACTCCTCGCTCTGCACTCAGGAATTATTCCTGGTGATGCTTGGGGAACCATATGGGATGCCGGAGATTTAACCCGAGTCAGCTGTGTACAAGGCAAATACCAAGCCTGCTGAACTATCATTGTGACCCCAACCCTCTAATATTTTTGATATAGGGAATTCCCAACAGAAGTGAAGTGACATCACACTTTCACCCTTCAAATTTTATTGTAAAGCAATAGTAATTAACACAGTACAGTTTTGGAACAAAACAGAGACACAGACCTATTGAGTAGTGGGTGAGAAACTGGGGACATTGATGGAGGGTAGGTCCCACTGGTGGTGGGACTAGTGTTGGAACATTCATTGTCTGAAACAACTGTATAATGATTTGTAGATCACAATGTTTAAATAAAGTTTCAATCCTTAAAAAAAAAGGAATAGAGGTCCCAGAAATAAATCTACATCTATATGGAAATTAAAGTTGTGACCAAGGAACCAGTAAATAATAGAGAACCATTTAAAAAAATATTGAAGGGCTGGAGTGATAGCACAGCGGGGAGAGCATTTGCCTTGCACACGGCCGACCTGGGTTCAATTCCCAGCATCCCATAGGGTCCCCTGAGCACTGCCAGGAATAATTCCTGAGTGTATGAGCCAGGAGTAACTCCTGTGCATTGCCAGGTTTGACCCAAAAAGAAAAAAAAAGAAACTTTATTTAAACATTGTGATTTACAAAGTTCTTCACCAAGTTGTTTTAGGTATTCAGTATTCCAACACTAGTGCCAGCACCAAGGTGTCCTTCCCTCTGCCAACAAACTAGTTTCCCACCTACTCCCCAAGTCTGCTCCCTTCGTAGGCACAAAATCATTCACTTTCTATTGCTTGTTGCAACATGGATCTCATCACGGTGTTACTAAAGTCCTGGCCTGAGGATTTGCCGAGCTGCTAGGTGTGAGCTGGGCCTTTTGTGTTATTGTTTTTATTCACTGAGCTCAGCGGGCTTCCACTCAATGTTCCCGTTTAATTTCCCTTGTTTCTACTGGGCAGCTCTGGGAAGTGTGAAGGTCTTGTGTGGCCACTTCAGGAGCTCTGGAACTGGGACACTCAGCGGCCAGAGTCCCTCTGGCATCTTTCCGGAAGACGTTTCTCTGCCAGCGGTGGGAGAGGGATGTGGATTCGGGGAGTGCTGGGCCTTTGGAAGGGTGGGGACTCAGCCTGCTCCCGTCCTGCTAAGGCTCCAGAAATCTGGGCCCGGTGGCCGGCAGACTTGGTTTTTGGTCACACTCGGTGATGCACAGGCATTACTCCTGGCTCATGCACTCAGGAATTACTCCTGGCAGTGCTCAGGGGACCATATGGGATTTTGGGAATTGAACCCAGGTTGGCGGCGTGCAAGGCAAAGGCCCTACCCCCTGTGCTATCACTCCAGCCACATTATTTTTTTGCTTTTTTTCCCCAGAGTTGGAATAACTCAGCCTGGTGTCTCTCCTGAGATCTGCCGTTATGGAAAGCCTATTTATTTATTTATTTATTTATTTATTTATTTATTTATTTATTTATTTATTTATTTATCTATCTATCTAGCTGTCTTTTTGGGTCATACCCATTGATGCTTAGGGGTTACTCTTGACTCTGCACTCAGGAATTACTTCTGGCAGTGCTCAGAGATGTCGAGGACTGAACCTGGGACAGCCAGGTGCAAGGCAAACACCCTCCCTGCTCTCCTATTGCTCCAGCCCATGGAGAGTCTCTTTATTTTTTAAAATTTTATTTATTTATTTATTTTTACTTTTTGGGTCACACCTGGCGATGCACAGGGGTTACTCCTGGCTCTGCACTCAGGAACCACTCCTGGCAGTGCTCAGGGGACCGTATGGGATGTTGGGAATTGAACCCGGGTTGGCTGCGTGCAAGGAAAATGCCCTACCCGCTGTGTTAGCACTCCAGCCCCTTGGAGAGTCTCTTTCATAATTGATATTAGAAATGCTGGACAGGCACATGTCAAAACCAAACCAAACAAACTAACATCCCCCAGCCCAAAGGGTCTAAACCTCCCAAAATTAGCACCATACAAAAAACAAAAACAAAAACAAAAACAACAACAAACCTTTATATCCAAACCAGCCTCTACCAGGGCATCAGTATTCACAATACTGAGCCATTTATTTAGAATTAATGTGAATACTGAATAATAATAATATGTGAATATTGAATTTCATGTTAAAATTGTTGCATGTAAGTACCTTCTATATTGAGTGCTCATATTGCTCGTTATATATTCAATCATGAAGGTGTCTCCACCTCGTAGAATACCACTCATTTCTTATGGATGCTTTGTTTAATTTTGCCACCTTATTAGTGATTCTGGGCTTTCTGGGGATAGAAGCGGGTTGGAATGCTGCCAGCGCAGGAAGCTTTTACTCTATTACTGTCTCTTGGGCCCACCTTGCTTATTAGTCGTCTTTCTCCCTTGTGTCCATTTATTTATTCTCTCTCAACAATTTTAGTGACTTTTTTTGTGTTCATGGCACATAATGACCCTACTGTAGTGGAGCATTCTCTTGACACACTTATGGGAGGTCTGCCAAGTTGATTTATCTTCTTCTAAGTGAAGATAATTGGCTGTTGGCAACTTGTTTAAAGTTTCTTTCAAAACTGGTCTAGCATCTCAAACTCTACAACACGAATAAACCAGTAGTAGCACACCAAATGGAGAAGGTAAACAATCTAACAATACAGAAACACAGAAGGCTTCACCTGCAATATCTTAGTAATCTCGCCTACAAGAACTTAATGTCTTCATGATGAGATACAACAAAGTATTGGTCCACGGTTGGAAGCCTCTGGGGAGAAGACACTTGGGATAGGGATGGGACCATTAGGACAATGATAGATAGAAGTGATCACTCTGGATAAGAACTGCATGCTGAAAGTAGGTAAAGGAATAGACATGATAACTTCTCAGTACCTGTGTTGCAAACCATAATGCCCCAAAGAAGAGAGAGAGGGAGAGGGAGAGAGAGAGGCAGACTGGCAGACTATGGGAAGAGGGGGAAGGGAAACTGGGGACATTTGTGGTGGGAAATTTACACCGATGGAGGCATGGGTGTTGGAATGACTGAAACCCAATCATGAAGACTTTGTAATGGTGTATCTCATGGTGATTCAATAAAAGAGATTTGAAAAGGTCATCAAGACGAAGAGAAAAAACAAACAAACAAACCCCTCCAAACATGTAGCTCATCTTGAGGAGAGCATGAGATATGGGGTAGCTGGAGTTTGTTTTGTACTTCTCTCTCTCTCTCTCTCTGAGTGTGTGTGTGTGTGTGTGTGTGTGTGTGTGTGTGTGAGATAAACAGTCCCAAAGTCATTGGCACTTATAGGCTCACACACACAAAAATTTAGTTGTTAAAATTTCAGCCAAAGTGTAGGCAGAAGTAGAGGACCCAATGCAATTTTTGGGTTGTTTTGGAATAAAAATAATAATGTGCAAATGACAACAAATGATAAGGAACTCTCAGTGTTTGGAAATCTCAGCAGTGGCTGGGAAACTTTTGTTCACTCAACATTTTCTGACAGCATCTCTTAAACACCATCTTATTCTTTTTTTTTTTTCTTTTTGGGTCACACCTGGCGATGCACAGGGGCTACTCCTGGCTTTGCAGTCAGGAATCACTCCTGGCGGTGCTCAGGGGACCATATGGGATGCTGAGAATCGAACCCGAATCGGCCGCGTGCAAGGCAAACGCCCTACCTGCTGTGCTATCACTCCAGCCCCACCATCTTCTTTTTTATTATTATTAAGATGACTTCATTATTAAGCTTGAATATTTATTTAAAATTTTTTTGTTTTTTGTTTGGGGCCACATCCAGCAGTGCTCCTATTTATTTATTTTTGAGGGTCATACCTGGCAATGCTCAGGTGCTACTTCTGGCTCTGCACTCAGGAATTACTGCTGGCAGTGCTCGGGGGATCATATGGGGTGCTGGGGATTGAACCCGGGTCTACTGTGTCCAAGGCAAACACTCTCTCCGCTGGCCTATCACTACAGCCCCTTCTCTGTCTTCTTTGGGAGAAGTATTTCAATTCAGTAGGCCAACAGGCTGGTGGTTCAATACAAGGGTGTGGTCTGGGTCAGGTTCTGTGGGGTTGGGGACCACCAGGGTCATGTTTGTGGTGCTTCCATATCACACATGGTGATACTCAAGGGCAATACTCTAGGGCTCCCGAGCTATGCCCGACAGTGCTCAGTGAGTATGTGTTGCTGGAATTTCAATATGGTTCCTGTTACAACTCTTTCTTAAAATGTTTTTAACTGATTTTTTTTTCTGGCCACATTTCTTAGTGCTCAGGGTTTATTCCTGGCTCTGCACTGAGGGATTACCTGTAGAGCTCAGGGGACCCCACTGGGTGCCGGGGATTAAACCTGTGTCAGCATGTGCAAGGCCAGTGCTCTATCCACCAGACTATTGTTCTGCCTTCCTCTACCCCCGGAGATTTAAAGATATAATACAGGGGCCGGAGCGATATTACAGCAGGTTAGGGTGTGTGCCTTGCATATGGCCGACCTGAGTTCAACCCCTGGTATCCCATTGTGTCCCCCAAGCACTGCCAGGAGTAAGTCTTGAGTGCAGAGGCAGGAGGAACCCTTGAGCATCACTGGGTGTGACACAAAAAGCAAAAAAAAAAAAAACCCAAAAAACAAAAAAACCCAAAAAATCCCAAAAAACAAAAAAACAAAAGCCAAAAATGATATAATACAGATGATTGTTCCAACCCCATCAAAAAATGGGGCAAAGAAATGAACAGAAACTTTACCAAAGAAGAGATACGAATGGCCAAAAGGCACATGAAAAAGTGCTCTACATCACTAATCATCAGAGAGATGCAGATCAAAACAACCATGAGATACCACCTCACACCACAGAGACTAGCACACATCCAAAAGAACAAAAGCAACCGCTGTTGGAGAGGATGTGGGGAGAAAGGGACCCTTCTACACTGCTGGTGGGAATGTCGGCTAGTTCAGCCCTTTTGAAAAACAATATGGACGATTCTCAAAAAACTAGAGGTTGAGCTCCCATTTGACCCAGTAATACCACTGCTGGGAATATATCCCAGAAAAGCCAAAAAGTATAGTCGAAATGACATCTGCACTTATATGTTCATCGCAGCACTGTTTACAATAGCCAGAATCTGGAAAAAACCCGAGTGCCCTAGAACAGATGACTGGTTGAAGAAACTTTGGTACATCTATACAATGGAATACTATGCAGCTGTTAGAAAGAATGAGGTCATGACGTTTGCATATAAGTGGATCAGCATGGAAAGTATTATGCTAAGTGAAAAGAGCCAGAAAGAGAGAGACAGACATAGGAAGATTGCACTCATCTGTGGAGTATAGAATAACAGACTATAAGACTAACGCCCAAGAATAGTAGAAATAAGTACCAGGAGGTTGTCTCCATGGCTTGGAGGCTGGTATCTCATTCTGGGCAACTCAGAGAAGGGAACACCAAATAAAATGTGATTGGAGGTCATGTGGGGGAAAGATGATGCGGGCCCGATATAGACTAGAGACTGAACACAATGGCCACTCAACACCTTTATTGCAAACCACAACACCTAATCAGAAAGAGTGATCAAAAGGGAATACCCTGCCATAGTGGCAGTGTGGGGTGGGGGGAGACAGGGCTGGGGGGGGGAGGGATGTTGGGTTTACTGGTGGTGGAGAATGGGCACTGGTGAAGGGATGGGTTATCAAACTTTGTAAGGGAGAAACATGAGCACAAAAATGTATAAATCTGTAACTGTACCCTCACGTTGACTCACTAATTAAAAATAAACTATTAAATTAAAAAAATACAGATGATTGTTCAGTATTAATCTTTTTTTTTCTTTTTTGGGGGAGGGGTCACACCCAGCGATGCTCAGAAGTTACTCCTGTCTCTACACTGAGAAACTGCTCCTGGCGGTGCTTGGGGGACCATATGGGATGCCAGGGATTGAACCTGGGTCGGCTGCATGCAAGGCAAATGCCCTACCCGCTGTGCTATTGCTCCGACCCTTGTTCAGTATTAATCTTTGGAACAAATTTTAAATTTGGTATAAATTCAATTTCTGGGAGGTCATAACTCTGGGAAAGCAGTGATGCTAAATTTTTTCCATTCTGTTCAGGACCCTTAATAACACAATCTCCAGGAGAGTTTTCCTTTGGAACAGACAGGTGTCGGCAGGGAAAGAAAGTGCTTAGTGGCTGGAGTACCAATGAACAGAACTGGATGCCATAAATAGCTTCTCTGTGCAGTGCTGGGCAGGACCTGGTGGTCACTAACACTGGAGATGAGGCTTCATTTCTTCTTGACAGAGGAAGAGAGCTTGTCTGCAAGAGAGCTTCAGTCTCTGATCACTGACCCTTCGGGAGGAACTTGGCCTTCCCCACAGACATCTTCATGAACGCGCGTCCACTAAGCTGTAGGTACTGCAAGCAAAGGCCAAAGAGAATCAAAGACAATCACATGTACCAAAGGCTCTGGCCAGCCTCCAGCCCACCTCTAGGATGCCAATCATCTCTATGGCTGCTTGGGGGCAAGCTTGTTAATTGCTGGTTTCTGAGCACTGTGTAGAGGAGACATGGGCATTGGGTGCAGCAGTGATGAACTTTGGAGAAAATTCCCAGAGTGGGGGAAAAAGATGCTCATTAGATACGAGACGTGAAATCTTTCAGAGCTTACATTTGGTGCTGAAGGACCCAGGGCCTCACACAGGCCAGGCAAGCACTTGCAGAAGGGGACATTTGTCTGCACAAAAATGGAAATCAATGACATGATTGCAAAATAGAAATGATAGCACTCTGACTAGCAATGCCAGTTGTGTGAAGTCATTTATTTTGTTTTTTTCTAGCAATCACCATGACCACATGAAACCTCGGAATCTCACGATGTCTCATATATATATATATACATATATATATATACATATATATATGTATACATATTCACCAAGCACCCAATTCCAGTCTCACACTGCCCCTTCTTCCATCTCCTCCTGTCCCCCATGCTAGTCTCTGCATGCCCCATCCTGCAGCCTTGATCTAGCCCAAACCTCCCAAGGTTGGGTGTATAACTACACCCAGGTCAGGTAGCACAATTAACATATGAAAGCTCTTCCTTTTGAGGTAAGCTCTTCTAAGATAAGAGAAAGATCTCCTGTATCTAGGACATCTGCTCAAGGGCAAAAATACCACTTAGGGGTGTTTTTCTCCTTTCCTTACTCCAACAACCATTTAACCATTTATCCCATTTATCATATCACGGGCCGACCTGTGTTCGATTCCTCTGCCCCTCTTGGAGAGCCCGGCAAGCTACCAAGAGTATGGAGCCCGCACGGCAGAGCCTGGCAAGCTACCGGTGTGTATTGGATATGCCAAAAACAGTAACAGTAAGTCTTTCAATGACAGACGTTACTGGTGCCCGCTCGAACAAATCGATGAGCAACGGGATGACATTGATGATGTATACATATATACATATGTATATTATACATAGCACTGTAGCACTGCTGTCCTGTTGTTCATCGATTTGCTCGAGTGGGCACCAGTAATGTCTCCTCCATTGTGAGACTTGTCATTACTGTTTTTGGCATATTGAATATGACATGGGTAGCTTGCCAGGTTCTGCCGTGCGGGAGGGATACTCTTGGTAGCTTGCCGGGCTCTCAGAGAGGAACGGAGGAATTGAACCTGGGTTGGCCATGTGCAAGGCAAACGCCCTATCTGCTGGGACTACCTGCTCCAGCCCAATAATAATAGTAATAATAATAATAACAACTGATAGTTTCTTAGGCATTTATAAGATGTCCTAAGGTTTCATCTCATTATGATACATTTTTTATATTCAAGTTCTGCATAAACATTGTGTAGTATTAGATTGACAAATGGCCATTATATGCACATATATGCTCATCTATGTTACATACACATACATATAAACATATATTCACCTTCCTTTGGTATCTACAACATCAATCTCTGCCCCTCTGCCGAAATGTAAATAAATAGGTACACTTGTGACTTTCTTTTTTTTTTTTTTTTTAGTAGAATCACAGTCATTGGGCTACACTAGCATGTGACAGGGATGAATGGAGACGTTACTGGCTCTTGCTCGAGCAAATCAATGAACAATGAGATGACAGTGATACAGTGATACAGTGAGTGGAATCACTATGAGATACACAGTTACAAAATTCATGATGGGGTTTCAGGGTTCACAATTGGGTTTCAGTCATACAATGTTCCATCACTCATCCCTTCACCAGTGTACATTTCCTACCACCAATGTCCCCAATTTCTCTCCCACCACTGCTACGGCCCCCCCCAACATGCCTCTATGACAGGCACTTTTCTTCTCTTTATGTCTCTCTCTGTCTCTCTCTTTCTCTCTTTCCTTTCGGACATTATGGTTTTGTGAGAAGCAGAAGATTCCTCAGTATGATCATAGAAAAAGGGGGAATGTGAGAAGCAGTTAGTTCATCTCTTCTCACCCTGGTCGTAAAGATTGTAGGGGGGCAGCCTTGGCCATGAAGGATATATGACTGAGTTAATGGACTAAAAGAACTACCTGGTGTTTGTACAGACATGGAGCTGGAGCGTCAGGAGCTGGCACACCCGTGTCTTGTATCCTGTGTCTAACTGATAAGATGCTTTCCTGATGTATGGGAATGTTTTGCTTTCTTGATGTATGGGAATTGGGAATGTCTTCCTAATTGGGAATGTTTTCTTGCTATATTGCTCTTGTATGCTTTTGTTCATTTATGAAACGTTTGAAGTTACTTCTGCCTTTGAAAGTGTTTATCTTTGAGCTTGTTCCTGAGGCCTGTGTGCCCAGGATGGCTATATAAACCCTCGGCTGTAAGCCCTCGTGTCGAGCTCTGACCTCCTGCTTCAGCAGGACAGCTCGGCCCCAGCTAGCTGGAATAATCAAGTCTCGGTGTGTGTTTTGCAATCCCGCTGGACTCTTTGTGTCTCTGAATACTGAGGGGTGGTCTCGATCCTAACAGTTTGCAGTACAGATACTAAAAGGGTGCCCCTTTACCTACGTCCAACACCCACTTCTTCTACAGCGTCATCATTTCCAGCTATCACTGTCATAACAGACTTCTCTATTCTAACTTCCTTTCTCCCTCCATCACTTGAAGCAACCGTGGACCAGTCTTCCTGGGTCTGGTTTCTACTGTTCTTGGGTATTAGTCTCTTACTATGTTTTTTTAATATCCCACAAATGAGTGCAATCATGATAGGATTTAATTACCTTCAAAGCTAGAGATGACCTTGATAAAAAACTTAGAGATAACTTTGTATTACTAAATAATGCATTTGTTTTCAAGATAAACTTGGAACCAGAGATGTAGGGAAACTTGGTATCATGAAGGATGAGATTTTTGTTTTCTTGCAATGGTGTCGAGACAGCATATTTGGTGGCTTCTTGTGGAATTATCCTATATTTCTCCTGGACAACTTCCATTGCTGTCTACCAAGACAAATCTATTTAGACTTGTTCTAGATACATTTCTAAATTTTATCATGATTATCTTCTTAATTGTCCCATAAATACTATAGGGACAGCAAAACCTTGCATTATCATTATTATTATTATTATGGCAAAACAATATTTATTATTAATCTCTGAGTTCGTTTGATGGAGCTACTGTAACATAGTACAGGAGATTCGGTGTTTTAAATTATAGACATTAATTTTCTCTCAATTTTGGAGTAATTTCACATCAAATTATAGGTAGATTTGTTTATTCTGACATTCTCTTTACTTGTAGATAGTGCTTTTTCTAATGTCTTTACATGAAACTTCCTGTTTTAAAACAAAATTACTCATAATAAATTAGAAACCATCTATCTTAATTTTATTTTTTATTTTTTTTGCTTTTTGGGTCACACCCGGCAATGCACGGGGATCACTCCTGGCTCTGAACTCAGGAACCACTGCTGGCGGGGCTCAGGGGACCATATGGGATGTGGGAATCGAACCTGGGTTGGCCGAGTGCAAGGCAACACCCTACCTGCTGTGCTATTGCTCCAGCCCCTCGAAATCTTTTTAAAATTAAAAAAAAAATTCATGGGAGAGCCACAGCAGGCAATGCTCAGGACTGACTCCTGGCTCTGCACTCAGGGATCACTCCTGGAGGTGTTCAGGGGACCATATTGGACACCAGGTATTGAACTTGGGTTGGCCATGTGCAAAGCAAACACCTTACCCTTAACAATACTACGGCTCTGGTCCCAAATATACTTACATTCTTAGGTAGCGGAAATTAAGGCATCCACAAATGTATTGGGGGGTGGGGTGGGAAAAATTCAACCCAGAAAAGATATCACTAAATATACCGAAGGTGTTTTGTTAATCAAAATTTAGTTGTTATGGGTCTTTTGAGAAGAGCTTGCAAACAAACTTTCTGTTTATTTATTATGTCAGTGTTCACTGTATCACTGTCATGTTCGTCGATTTACTCGAGTGGACACCAGTAATGTCTCTATTTCACTCAGCCCTGAGATTTTAGCAGCCTCTCCTTACTCATCTTTCCCAAAGATTGAAAGCTCTTTCAGGGTCAGGGGAATGAGACCTATCTTTACTGTTTTTGGCATATCGAATACACCACGGGTAGCTTGCCAGGCTCTGCTGTGCAGGCGGGATACTCTTGGTAGCTTGCTAGGCTCTCCGAGAAGTATGTATATATATTTTACTGTATTAGGGATATGAATACGCCATGGGGAGCTTGCAAGGCTCTCCTGTGTGGGCAATAAACTCTTGGTAGCTTGTCAGGTTCTCCAAGAGGGAGAACATGGCTATTAGATGTCACTTTAGTGTTAGTACAGGGAAAGTACCAGCAGAGTCACACTTAGAGGCAGAGTTTCCACTTTTCAGCACTCTTCATCCATTAGTGAGGAGGAATGACCCCCCCTCCTCCTGGCTTAATGGACTTATTGTCTTCATGTCCTGTGGGAGGAACTGGACTGCAGATACTGAGCCCACCTTCATCTCCGGCCTCCTGGGCAGGAAACCAGGGTGAACTCTGGGACTGTGAGCTGAAGATCTTCCCCTTTAAAAAAAAAACACCAAACCTACCTCACAGGGATCTATGAAGTTAAATGAACCTGAAGGGGGACAGGCAAGATTAAACTAATTCATATCTGAGATTTTCTGAACCGGAGTAGGAGTCAAAATAGTACCTTATAAAATAAAATTTAAAAATTAGTAATAATAAAAAAGTAAAATTGAAACTGGAGTCACATCACAGAACTGAGATTACTGGGAAGGAGGCAGTGGGAGATGGAAGAATGGAGAGTGTGAAATAAATTGTGATGGTGGGGCCAGAGTGGTAGGATAGTGGGTGGGGCGTTTGCTTGGAATTGGCTGACCTGGGTTCGATCCTCAGCATCCCATATGGTGCCCTCAGCACCTCCAGGAGTGATTCCTGAATGCAGAGCCAGGAGGAACCCCTGAGCATTGCTGGGTGTGATCCAAAAAGCCAAAAATAGAAAAAAAACAACCCACCAAAACCCAAAAAATAAAAACAAAAATTGTGTTGGAGGGGCTGGAGCGATAGCACAGTGGGTAATGCATTTGCCTTGCTGGTGGCTGACCTGGGTTCAATTTCCAGCATCCCACATGATCCCCCGAGCCCCGCCAGGAGTAATTCCTGAATGCAGGAGCCAGAAATAAGTCCTGTGCATTGTTGGGTGTGAAACAAAAGAAAAAAAAATGTGGTAGAAGGCTATTGACACTTTTGTTTTTGGTTTGTTTTGGGACCATACCTGGTGATGCTCAGGTGTTACTCCTGGCTCTTCGCACAGGAATCACTCCTGGCAGTGCTTGGGGGACCCTATGGGATGCCATGGTTCGAATGGAGGTCTGCCAAGTGCAAGGCCCATGCTCTACCTGCTATGTTATCTCTTTGGCCTAGTATGAAAGAACCTTTAAGGTTATAATACAGGTAGTCATTTAGTATCAATCCTTGAGGAAAAATTCAAGTAAGGCATTAAGCAAGAGGTCTGTGAGATTCGAACTCCGTTAAAGAGGAGAGTTCATGAGGTTAAAAAGTCGAAAGCAGATTTTTGTGTATTCTCATCTGTTCCATTGGGAACACAGGAAAACTTTCCTTTGGTCCAGACTGGTGCCAACAGGGAAATCATATGTGTGGAGTTGGAGTAACCAAAGGGAAACGTGCCTAATGAGCAGACATGGGGCGCTGTAAATATCTCCTCTGCGCAGCCTGGGGCTGGTCTGGACCTCCTGAAGCACAGATTGAAGTATTGATGCTTCATTTCTGCCTTCTGAAGACTGAGAGCGTGTATGGACGCGAGCCTTCCTCTCTATCGACAACCATCTTGGTGGAATTCGGACATCCAGGTGAGCCTCTCAGCAGTACATACTATAGAAAAGTGTCAGATGGGGCTGGAGAGGTGGTCCAGCAGGGAGGGCATTTGCCTTGCACGTGGCCAACCCAGGTTTGAGTCCCAGCATCCCATAGGGTCCCCTGAGCACAGCCAGGAGTAATTCCTGAGTGCATGAGCCAGGAGTAACCCCTGAGCATCGCCAGGTGTGACCCAAAAATTGAAAAAAAAAGAAAGAAAAGTGTCAGGGGTTCAGGAGGAGAGAGGGAGGGGAGAGAGAGGAAGAGAGAGAGAGAGAGAGAGAGAGAGAGAGAGAGAGAGAGAGAGAAGAGAATCAAGCAAAGACATGAAATGTGGATACTGGTCAGACTGCAGCCAAGCTCAGAAATGGAGAGAGAGAGAGAGAGAGAGAGAGAGAGAGAGAGAGAGAGAGAGAGAGAGAGAGAGAGAGAGAGAGAGAGAGAGAGTTAAGCAATCAAGCAAAAACATGAACCTGCGGACACTGATCAGACTCCAGCCAAGTTTAGAAATGGGTGGTCCCTATGGCTGTTTCCTTGCAGGTGAATTACTGAGGGATAATGATGGTGCTTAAAACAGAGTGATAGTACAGTGTGTGTGGGTGGGGGTGGGGGTGTTTGCCTTTCATGTTCCTGTGGCTGATCCAGGTTTGATCTCCAATATCCCATATGGTCCTCCTGAGTACTGCCAGGAGTGATCCTTGAGTGTACAGTCAAAAGTAAACCCTGAACATAGCCATGTGTAGCCTCCAGATAACAAAACAAAACAAAACAAAACAAAACAAAACAAAACAAAAGTGAAGTGAGCATGGAATGTTGCAATGTAGAGGTGATTGCAAAATGAGAACAAAAGTGCACTTTTTTTTTCTTTTTGGGTCACACCTGGCAATGCACAGGGCTCACTCCTGGCTCATGCACTCAGGAATTACTCCTGGCAGTGCTCAGGGGACCATATGGGATGCTGGCATGTGAACCCAGGTTGGCCATGTGCAAGGCAAATGCTCTACCCACTGTGCTATCGCTCCAGCCCCCAAAAGTGCACATTTTAAAGAAGGAATGGAAAGAAGAAATTTCTCCTATTGGTAACAGAAGTCTTCTCAAGGATCTTGCCATTACTGAAAATAGGAAAATAGATGGCAACGGGATCTGCAGGAACTAGAGGAATTCCTTTTTATTGTTCTGATGGGGGCGTATTGGAAAGTGCTTTGAAGACAATGTGATTCATTTAGATAAAGATCCAAACCAATTTGGTATATTATGGAGTAACACCAATAATGAGGTATTCAAATTTGTTATGTCAAAATGTCATGGCACATACTTAATTTTATTTTTTTCTTATTTTTTTTAATTAAAGAGCCATGATTTGCAAAGTTACTGATAGTTGAGCTTTAGACATTCAATACTTCAACACCAGTCCCTCCACCAGTGCCAACTTCCCTGCACCAGTGTTCCCAGATTCCCTCCCCACCCCAACCCTCCCTCCACCACTGCCTATCAACTTGACAGCCACATTACAAAGTTTCACTGGTTGCCTCTTTGATTTCATGTTTTCAGTTCTGTTGAATCTGTGTTTTGGGCAGATAGCTGTACCCCTCATTCGTATCACTTACATAACTGAAGCCCCGAAGACTGTTCACCCATCACTTCTCATTCTCTTTTTCCACCTACTGATTTCTTTCTTTCCCTGTCTGTCTCCTCTCTAAACACTGGGGTCAAGGCAGGGGGAAATCGAGTTATCCCCCTTTTACTGCAATACGTTTCCTCATCATGGCACATACTTGAAATTATTTTAATTTTCAGTTTTATTTTTGTTTTATGGGCTACATCTGGCAATACTCCTGGCTCTCTCTTCAGGGATCAATCATGGAAGCATTCAGGGGACCATATGGGGAAACAGCACACATGCTTTTTAACCTATGGTCTTCCTAATTTGATTTTTTTCATCCACACTGATGCTGTGAACTTCTTCCTATTTTGTTTCGGTTGCATTCTCTGTTCCACTCTCTTTTTGGGTCACACCCGGCGATGCTCAGGGCTGACTCCTGGCTCTGCACTCAGGAATCACTCCTGGCAGTGCTCGGGGAACCATATGGGATGCTGGGAATCGAACCTAGGTCCGCTGCATGCAAGGCAAACGCTCTACCTGCCGTACTATCGCTCCAGCCCCGACACCTTTCTTCTTACTCTGTCTCTACTCTGCCCCTCTGTTCCACTCTTTTAAAAAGCTGCATTGAGGGCTGGAGCAATAGCACAGCAGGTAGGGCATTTGCCTTGCACTCGGCCGACCTGGGTTCGATTTTCAGCATCCCATATGGTCCCTCAAGCACCGCCAGGGGTAATTCCTGAGAGCAGAGCCAGGAGTAACCCCTGTGCATCACTGTGTGTGACCCAAGAAGAAAAAAAAAAAGCTGCATCAAGTCACTGTGTATCCCGAATCACTTGTTCCTGTCATACATTTTATTTCATAACTTCTCATGTGCTTAAATTTGATTTGAATAAAGATACTACAGACCCATATTCCATTCTAAAATTACAGAGACAAAGAAATCAGATGACATCTCTGCAGCCTTAGACCTTTCATTATCTACTTATTTGTTTTTGTTTTTGGGGGCCACACCCAGTAGTGCTCAGGGCTGACTCCTGGCTCTGTGCTCTGGGATCACTCCTGTCAGGGCCTGAGGACTCTATGGTATGCCGGGAATTGAACCTGGGTTGGCCTCGTGCAAGGCAAGCAAGTGCCCTACCTCTTGTACTGTCTCTCTAGCCCTGCCCGCTTTTTTGGACTGATCATTATAAAAGAAAAGCCAGGCATGAGAAAATCAATGGGGAGGGGATCATTTTCTCAGGCACAGATCCTCTAAGCAAAGTCATGGAGATTAAGGTCATCATGGTATGTGCCAGATTTCTAGAAGATTGTACAAAGAGACTAGAATGATGGGCAAAACCTTCAGAGCTGGAAGTAGGATGTGCCCAGTAAATTAGTGAAAGATGGGGGGCCCGAGAGATAGTAGAGTGGGGTGGGCAGTAGCTTTACAGGCATTTGATCGGGTCCCATAGGGTTCCCCCCCCCCCCCAGCCCTCCCAGGAATGATCCCGGAGCACAGAGCCAAGAGTAACCCCTGAGCATCACTGGGTGTGGCCCCAAAACCAAAAGAAAGGGAAAGATTGGTGAAAGATGAGACAAACCAAAATATCAATAATAATAACAATAACAACAATGATAATAATCGTCAGAAAGCACGTTACACATGAAAATCGAGAAAGGGGCCCAACCCACACAGGCTCTTGTGCATTGGGTAGCTACGGGAAAACATGTTCCACATGATCTCAAATTCCTTCTCTTTCCGCTCGGTCTCAATCTCTGCTTCTTTCTCTTTGCATTGTGTGTGCATATTGTCATGAGTATAAGTCACAATTGGGGACTGAACTCACTTATTCCAAGGCGGGTCTTGTAACAGTTCAGGGATTTAAGCCATAGCGGTTAGCGCAGAGGGGATCGATTTTATTTTACTTAAAAATTATTTTTACTTTATTATTATTATTTTAACAACAAGTCTCACAATGGAGGTGTTACTGGTGCCCACTCAAGCAAATCGATGAGCAATGGGATGACAGTGCTACAGTGCTATTATTATTTTATATTGAATCACCATGAGATATACAGTTACAAAGCTGTTCATGGTTGGGTTTCAGTCATCCAATGTTCCATCACCCGTCCCTCCACCAGTGTGCATTTCTCACCACAAATGTCCTCAGTTTCCCTCCCCCTCACTCCTCCAGCCTGCCTCTATGGCAGACACTTCTCTCTCTCTCTCTCTCTCTCTCTCTCTCTCTCTCTCTTTCTCTATCTTTACTTTTGGACATTTTTGTATGTAATAAAGATACTGAGGGTTTATCATGTTTGTTCCTTTACCTACTTTCAGCACACAGTCCTTATTCGAGTGATCATTTCCAACTATCTTTGTCATAGTGGTCCCTTCTCTATCCCGAGTGCCTTCTCCCCCAGCACTTGTAGCAAGTTTCCAACCGTGGACCAATCCTCTGGTCCTTGTTTTTACTGTCCTTGGGTACTAATCTCATCTGTCACTGTCACTGTCATTCCGTTGCTCATCGATTTGCTTGAGCGGGCACCAGTAACATCTCCATTGTTACTGTTTTTGGCATATCAAATATGCCACAGGTAGCTTGCCAGGCTCTGCTGTGCGGGCAGGATACTCTCAGTAGCTTGCCAGGCTCTCCAAGGGGGGGCGGAGGAATTGAACTGGGTTGGCCTCGTGCAAGGCAAGTGCCCTACCTGCTGTGCTATCGCTCCAGCCCCTAATCTCATACTATGATTTTTATTAATATACCACAAATGAGTGTGATTATTCTATATCTGTGCTGTTCCTTCTGACTCATTTCATTCATCATATTAGGAGGAGACCTATTTTACTTATTTTGTAAATTGAATCACAGTGAGATATGGTTAAAGAGCTTTTATGATTAAGTTTCAGTCATACAATGATCAAACACCCTTTCCTCCACCAGTGTGCGTTTTCCACCCTCAATGTTACCAGTATCCCTCCTGCCTCCCCCTCACCTCATTCCACGCCCTGCCTCTGTGGCAGACACCTTTCTTCTTTTCTTTTTTTTCTTTTTGGGGTCACACCAGGCAATCCACAGGGGTTACTCCTGACTCTGAACTTCAGGAATCACCCCTGGCGGTGCTCAGAGGACCATATGGGATGCTGGGAATCGAACCTAGGTCGGCCGCGTGCAAGGCAAACGTTCTACCCGCCGTACTATCGCTCCAGCCCCGACACCTTTCTTCTTACTCTGTCTCTACTTTAGGGCATTATGGCTTGCAATACAGATACCAAAACAAACAAATAAACAAACAAAAAGAACCCAAGTTCATTATTCTATTGCAGAATATTAACAGCCACATTCCAACAGCAGTAGATGGTGCCAGAAATTTTCGAGAAAATTTGTCACTCTATTTCCCTCTTTCCTGGCAGTGACCTTCAAGATGAGACCAGCAAACCTCACGAGAGTTTCAGATTTTCTTCTTTTAGGATTTTCTGAGGAGCCAGAGCTGCAGCCCCTCATCTTTGGGCTCTTCCTGTCCATGTACCTGGTCACCGTGCTGGGGAACCTGCTCATCATCCTGGCCACCATCTCCGACGCCCGCCTCCACACGCCCATGTACTTCTTCATCTCCCACCTGTCCTTCATTGACATCTGCTTCACCTCCACCACCGTCCCCAAGATGCTGGTGAACCTCCGGACGGAGAGCAAGACCATTACCTACGAGGGCTGCCTCACCCAGATGTATTTCTTCGTTCTCTTTGGAGTGTTGGACATCTTCCTCCTGGCGCTGATGTCTTACGACCGCTTCGTGGCCATCTGCCACCCCCTGCACTACATGGTCATCATGAACCCTCAACTCTGTGCGCTGCTGGTGTTGGTGTGCTGGGTCATTAGTGAATTAAACTCCTTGCTACAGTGCTTAATGGTCCTGCACCTGACCTTCTGCCCGGAGATCCCCATCCCCCACTTCTTCTGCGATCTCAATCAGCTGGTTCAACTGGCCTGTTCAGACAACTTCATCCCTACCTTGGTGCTTTATTTGCTGTCGGCTCTGCTGGCGGGCGGTCCCCTGGCTGGCATCCTTTACTCCTACTCCAAGATCATCGCCTCCATCCGGAGAATCTCCTCCGCTCAGGGCAAGTATAAGGCGTTTTCCACCTGCGCTTCTCACCTCTCCGTCGTCTCCTTATTTTTCTGCACCGCCCTGGGAGTGTACATGAGCTCCGCTCTCCCGCATAACTCACACACGAGCTCCATCGTCTCGGTGATGTACACGGTGGTCACCCCCATGCTGAACCCCTTCATCTACAGCCTCAGGAACAGAGACATCAAGGGCGCTCTGAGAAGACTTTTTGCGATGATGGTTCTGAAAAGACCCTTCGTCCTGGGCCTGAAGTTGTGCTCATGAATGGGATGGGGGGGCGGGGTGGGGAAGCATCGCAAACAGGGGTTGTGACACTGTACACAGAAACTGTGCTTCCATATGTTTCTTGGAATTTCAAGTACTTTGTCATTCGCTTCTCTTTTTTTGCTTTTTGACATCCAGCAATGCACAGGGGTCACTCCTGGCTCTGCGCTCAGGAATTACCCCTGGCGGTGCTCGGGGGACCCTATGGGATGCTGGGAATCGAACCTGGGTTCGTCGCGTGCAAGGCAAATGCCCTATCCATTGTGCTATCACTCTCCAGCCCCCGTCATTCATTTCTTTAAAAAAAATTTTTTTGAGGAGCCACTGCTAGTGGTGTTTGGTGGTAACTCCTGGCCTTGTGCTCAGGAATTACTCTTGGCATATGGGATGCTGGAAATCGAACCTGGGTCAGCTATGTGCAAGGAAAGCGCTCTACCTGCCGTGCTATAGCTCCACCCCTGTCATTCACTTCTTCGTACATAAGCATTGCACCTCACTATTCTTTGTTTCATACATCCACAAAGTTCCCTCTGTCTGTTTTAATATATTCCTTCGATTATTTCTCAGACATATTGGAAATGATTTGAAAAAATTTTTAATATTATTTTTTTGTTTGTTTGGGTCACACCTGGATTAGCTCAGGATTCACTCGACTCTGTGCTCAGGGATTTCCCCCCCACCATCAGTGCTTGGGGGGCCCTATGGGGTGCCGGGGATTGGACCCAGGTGGGCTGCGTGCAAGGCAAGCACCCACTGTTCTATTGACCCTGCTTAAATTTTTAATCTTATATGCATATCTTAAATATAATCTTTTGCAGGTGATCAGGAGAAATAATACATGTTTTGTTTTTTGGGGCCATGCCTGCTGGTGCTCTGGACTCATCCCTGGCTCTATGTTCAGGGACCCCTCCTGGTGATATTCCCTGGGATCTCATGGGATGCTGGGACTCAAACCCAGGTCGACCATGTGCAAGGCAAGAGCCTCACCCCCTGTACTATTACTCTGGCCCAGGCCAAATGCTTTTGAACATGTTATTTAATTAATTATTATTATTATAATTATTTTTGCTTTTTGGGTCACACACGGTGATGCACAGGGGTTACTCCTGGATCTACCCTCAGGAATCACTCTTTGCAGTGTTGGGGGACCAGACGATTGGGCAAGGGATGCTGGGAATCAAACCCGGGTTGGCTGCATGCAAGGCAAACACCCTACCTGCTGTGCTAATGCTCCAGCCCCCTAATTAATTTATTTAGGCTTCTTTTTTGGGTCATACCTGACGATGCTCAGGGGTTACTCCTGAGGGGTTACTCCTGCTCAGCGGTTTAGCACCCAGGAATTACTCCTGGCGGTGCTAGGGAGACCCTATGGGATGCTGGTGATCGAACCCGGGTCAGCCACATGCAAGGCAAATGTCCTCCTCACTGTACTTTTGCTCCGGTTCCAGCATGTTGTGATTTTAACTTAATGGCCTTAGAAGACAATTTTCTATTGAGGCATCGGGATGTCTGATTTATAACAGTGTTACTATTCCTGGCCTGGGCTTCCGTTGGACCTGTCACTGGCACGACACCCCCAGGGTCCTAGCTCCCTTGGCCTTTATCCTTTCCTCATTGCCGTTTTCATTGCCTTTTGTGCAGTATCTCCAACTTTGTTTGAAGTTCTGCTGTTTCTTTTTTCTTTTCTTTTCTTTTTTTTTTTTTTTGCTTTTTTGGGGGTCACACCCGGCAGTGCACAGGGGTTACTCCTGGCTCTGCACTCAGGAATTACTCCTGGCAGTGCTCAGGGGACCATATGGGATGCTGGGATTCGAACCCGGGTTGGTCGCATGCAAGGCAAACACCCTACCCGCTGTGCTATTGCTCCAGCCCCTGCTGTTTCCTTTTTAGCCTCATCACCTTATGGTCTGCATATAAATATGATCATTGGATATCTTTCACCTGGGAGTCAATTTGCAGAGAATGGTGTCTCTTCTCGCCCTCCTCCCCCCTACCTTACATTCAAGTTTCAGGAAAGAGTAAGATGAATTCTTGGTTTTTAATGTGAGCCATGTATCCCTTTATGGTTGTGGGTCATTCTCTGATCTTGGAGAACAAAGAGATGACTGAATTCCTATCCCTAGTTGTAGGAAGCCATATTTCAATCCTGGCTCTTATCTTCAAGTAAGACAGAGCCTGGCACTTCTCAAACAGGGGCCTAATTAAAACTTCTCTAACAAGGTCGCCGTTACTGACCTTACTGACCTTACCATTCCACTAGCCGATACCCGTGCCTGACATGATAGATGAACATGTCACAATCTGTGATTGACTACTGTTTGTACGGGGTCCGGGCACGCATACCACTACCTGCCTCACAGCAGGCAAGTATAAAATGCTGTAGATGAACATGTCACAATCTGTGATTGACTACTGTTTGTACGGGGTCCGGGCACGCATACCACTACCTGCCTCACAGCAGGCAAGTATAAAATGCTGTAGCTGCCAGTGAATAAAGCTCTCTCTCTCTCCTTTTCTCCTCCTCTTCTGTCTCTGCGTCTATTCATTCGGCTGCGTCCCCTCCTCAGCCCCACAAAGGGTCCTACCTGCTGGACAGGGCAGGGCCCTCACACCTAGTTTAATGCCTCAGGGGTATCTAATATGAAATACATTTGTCTCTCTGTGCATGAGAAATCCTCTTTCAAATGAAGAAGATGTGTCTCTTTATACTATATTTAAAAATTGTATGACCATCAGATACACAGTCACAAAGTTGTTCATTATTGGATTTTAGTCATAGGATGATCTTGTGCCTGTCCCTTCACCAGTGTACATTTCCCACCACCAATGTCCTCAGAATCCTACATCCCCTACCCCTGCCCCAGCCTGCCTCTATGGCAGGCTCTCTCTCTCTCTCTCTCTCTCTCTCTCTCTCTCTCTCTCTCTCTCTCTCTCTCTCTCTCTCTCTGCTTTTTGGGCCACACCCAGCAATGCTCAGGGGTTACTCCTGGTTTTGCACTCAGGAACACCCCCTGGTGGTGTTCGGGGGACCATATGGGATGCCGGTGATCGGGCAAGGCAAACGTCCTCCCCACTGTATTATCTCTCCGGCCTCTCTCTCTCTCTCTCTCTCTCTCTCTCTCTCTCTCTCTCTCTCTCTTCTTCTGGGCATTATTGTTTGCAATTCAGATACTGACAGGTTATCATGCTCATCCCTTTACCTACTCTTAGCACTCAATTCTTGTCCAGAATGGTCATTCCAACTATCATTGTCATAGTGGCCCGTTCTCTATCCTAACTGTCCCTGTCTACTTGTGGCAAGCTTCTGACAGTCGACCAGTCCTTGTCCATACTGATTTTTCAACTTCTTTTTCAGTGGCCGAGGGATGGTCCTCGTACCTGAAGGACGTGCGCAGTTACAAAGCCGGTTCGGGAGACGGGGTGCACAGGGTGGGCAGGGAGTGGCTTCAGAAACTCGGGGGACGCAGACGGCAGCGGGAAGTGGGGGATGGGAGGGCGTGGCCGAGGGATGGTCCTCGTACCTGAAGGACGTGCGCAGTTACAAAGCCGGTTCGGGAGACGGGGTGCACAGGGCAGGCGGGGAGTGGCTTCAGAAACTTGGGGGACGCAGACGGCAGCGGGAAGTGGGGGATGGGAGGGCGTGGCCGAGGGATGGTCTTTATTTAATTTTTAAATTGAATCAGAGATACACAGTTACAAATTTATTCATTGTTGGATTTCAGTCATATAATATTCCAACACCCGTCCCTCCACCAGTGTACATTTCCCACCATCAATGTTCCCAGTTTCGCTCCCGCCCGCAATCTCCACCTCTGTGGCAGGCACTTTTCTTCTCTCTCTCTCTCTCTCTCTCTCTCTCTCTCTCTCTGTCCTTTTGGGCCTTATGGTTTGCAGTATAGATACTGAAAGGTTATCAGGTATATCCCTTTACCTACTTTCAATACCCACCTTCCTGTCCAAAGTGATAATTTCCAACTATTATCATCCTAGTGGTCCCTCCTGTACATACAAGCCAATATTTTGGAAGATTTACTTATTTATTTTAAGTTCAATTATCTTCACTTTTTTTTCCACAGTTACAAAGTTGTTCATGATTTGGCTTCAGTCATACGAATGTCTCAACACCTTCACCAGTGTACATCACCCACAACCATGTCCCCACTTTCCCTCCCAGCCCTTTGAAATCTTTTGGAAGATCTAAGGGATATAATTCAGCGACTTGCTCAGTATTCATCTTCCAAGATAATTTTGAGAGTGGATTTTGGGAGGTGAGAACTTCGACAAAGAGCAGAATTCATAAAAGAAAATAAAACCAAATTCACTTGCTTCTTAATCTGGTCTAGTGGGAGCACAAAATCTCCCAGACAAACCTTCCTTTGGTCCAGACTCCTCGTCCATGGGGAAATCAAGTGCTCGGAGCTTGGGGCGAACCAGAGGGAAAAGCCTGTAATGAGCAGGACTGGGATGCTATAACTATTCGCTCTGAGCAGTTGTTCCTTTTGGCCGGAAGATTGGTGCTTCATTTCTTCTTGCTGAAGCTGTGAGCTGAACTGGGAGAGAGCTTTCATCTCCGTTGTGGATTATCCTGGAGGAATTTGGACTTCCACCCGAAGAGCAGCCCACCAGCTCTCATCCAGGTGGGCCCAATTATAGCAGATGCCGTAGGAAAGAGTCAGAGAGATTTAAAGCCAAGCACGCTCACTTTGGTCTAGCTGTCGGGTCCCAGCCAGGCTCAGAAACTGGTGATCTCTGAAGCCAGCTGTGGCTGTCTAATGAATTACAATGAATTCACTCAGCATGTGTAGGTGCGTCTGTGAATTAATTAATTCTGAAAGCCCGAAGTGAGGGAAACTCATTAGAGGAAGAAACAGGAAGAAGAAAGTGCGAAGGAACCTCACAATTGAAGAGAGGAAAAGACAGGTGTGGAGGCATCCTGGGAAAAAGCAAGAATTGATTTTTTTGCCCCTTTTTAAATTAAATCACTGGGGCTGGAGCTATAGTACAGCGGGGAGGGCTCTTGTCTTGCATGCGACTGACCTGGGTTTGATCCCCAGCGTCCTATATGGTCCCCTGAGCACTACCAGGAGTAACCCCTGAGCAATGCCAGGTGTGACCCCCAAAAAAACAAAGCCAAAAAAATATTTAAGTTGAATCACTGTGAGATAGACCCTTGCAAAGCTGTTCAGGATTAGGTTTCTGACATACAGTATTCCAACAACCATCCCTCCACCAGTGTACATTTCCCAGGACCAGTGTTCCCAATTTCCCTCCCATCACCCCCCACCTCACCCCCAGCAGGAATTGATTCTTCTTTTTTTATCACTAGGATAGGACATATTGGAAAATGTACTGAAAATTGTACCCGAGGCAAAGATATAGGCAAGTGTTTTCCAAAGTGGGTGGCACCGCACCCTGGTGGGTGGTGTAGATCTAGAGTGATGCCAGTGGCTGTGAGTCCGATTATGAGGTGTGTTCTGTGGACACTAGGAAGGTAGCGTTCCCAGGGTTGCTGAGAAAATATTTTCCTTTTCCTGAAAAGTAGATGGCAGACCTGGAAACAAACAAAGAAACAAACAAACAAACCAGAGAATCTCTAGTCAAGGTCAATTGAAAAATATTCCCAAATAGCAGTAGTGTGTGAAGGATTCAATTACCAGTAGATTCTTGCACTCTGACTAGTCACATGAAAAAGTTACACTGACATTTCATGGTGCATGCTTTTCTATCTATAGCTTTATTAATTTTACTCATCTGTGCTCATGTTCTTGTTCGTAACGCTTGTTGCTGTTGTCTTTTCTAAGTCCTATTTGTGAGATCCAGATGTATTAAGTGCTTCTTTGTAGCCCGAGCCCATATTTCTGCTGTATGTTTCATTTCACCCCTTCCTATTTGCTTAAATTTGATTCTCAACAAAGATACAGGATCTAGAGTGATAGTACAGCGGGTAGGGTATTTGCCTTGCACCCAGGTTCAATCCCTGGCATCCCATCTGGTCTCCAAGCACCGCCAGGAGTAATTCCTGAGTAACCCCTGAACATCGCCAGGTGTGATCCAAAAAGCAAAAAAAAAAAAAAAAAAGATACAGGATCCACATTCCACTATAAAAATACAAACAAATCAGGTGAAAGCCCCACTAGTTTAGTATCTTGTGTTATTATCTTGGAAACATCAGATACAATAAAATCAATATATATGTGACACATATACTTTCTCAGGCAGGTATGCATCCTATAAGCACTATCATGAGGGTAAGAGGATGGATTTTTGTGGCATGTGTACGATTGAAAGAGTAATGGGCCCACCCAGAACCAGAGCTGGAGCGCGTCCGATGAATGGAGTCAGTGTTGAGATCAAGATCCAATCTGAAAAATCTTACAAAACCTGCTACATCGGAAAATGAAGCAGCGCGCATGCTCATATAGTATGTGGCCCCTATTAACACTAATTTGTCAGATCAGTATACAATGAACACTGAAAAATGGTCTCATATCTCCATTAAAATTGCCCAATCTGGGCTGGCGTGGGTAAGGTACTGGCCTTACCCGTGATTGACCTGAGTTTGATCCCCGGCATCCCATAGGATCCCTCAAGCACCAGCAGGAGTAATTCCTGAGTTCATAGCCAGGACTAACCCCTGAGCATCGCCCAGTGTGGCACCAAAACAGCAACAATAAAAATTGTCCAATCTTTAATGTGCTTTGTATATTTCCTTCTTATATTTCTTTGTTTATTTCCTCGGCTTGGGATATTGCCTTTAGCATCCTAAGGATCACGACTGACATGGTTTGGATGAAGGCATCTTCCTTCCTCTGTTTTCCCGAGCATTAAGGGCATAGAAAGAGAGGTGGAATGTTTCTAGAACAAAGGAAGCGTTTCTTCATCAAGTCTCAGGGACCAGGTGAGCTTATAGATATCCCGCATTTAAAAGCTCGTTTCTTCTGTCCCGTGTTCTGTCTGTCTGTCTCTCATTCTCTCTTTGCAAGTCTTCGTTGATGTCTGTGAGAGCAATTCTCAGAACTGGGTGGCAAAGCACATACATCCTAGGGTGACCCTGTAACACTACGGATTGAGGTTGACAATGATTTATTTTTTTTTGGGGGGGGAGCATACTGGCAGTGCTCAGGGCTTAGTCCTAGCTCTGCAGTCAGGAATCACTCCTGGCAGGGCTCAGGGAATCCTGTGGGATGCCGAGGATTGAACCTGGATCGGTCACATGCAAGACAAGTGCCCTCCTTGCTGTACTCTGGCTTCCCTTGGAGTCTCTTTTTAATTAATTAATTAATTTTCTTTTTTCTTTCTTTCTTTTCTTTCTTTCTTTTTTTTTTGCTTTTTGGGTCACACCCGGCAATGCACAGGGTGTGTGATACTCCTGGCTCTGCACTCAGGAATTACTCCTGGCGGTGCTCAGGGGACCATATGGGATGCTGGGATTCAAACCCAGGTCGGCTGCATGCAAGGCAAACGCCCTACCCGTTGTGCTATTGCTCCAGCCCTTAATTAATTTTCAAAAAATAGAATCACCATGAGATACAGTTACGAAGCTTTCATGTTTGAATTTCAGTCATACAATGATCCAACACCCATCCTTCCACCAGTGCACATTTTCCACCACCAATGTCCCCAGCATCCCTCCCTGCCTTCCCAGCCCTCCCCTTGCCTCTATGGCAGACAATTTCCCCCATACTCTCTCTCCACTTTTGGGCATGGTGGTTTGCAATACAGATACTGAGAGGCTATCACGTTTGGTCCTTTATCTACTTTCAGCACACATCTCTTATCCCGCATGATCCCTCCAACCCTCATTGACTTAGTGATCCCCTCTCTATTCCAGCCGCCTTCCCCCACATCTCATGAGGCAGGCTTCCAAATATGGAGCAATCTTCCTGGCCCCTGTGTCTTCTGTCCTTGGGTGTCAGCCTTATATTTTATATCCCTTGGAGTCTCTTTAAGATTAGTTGTGGAGCTGGTGGTTCGCATGACAGAGGTGTGGATGGAGCCCTTGGATCTTCCGGTCAGGCAGGGACTTGGCCTGCCCCCATCTGGAGGAGGCTCCAGACATCTGAGCTTAGAGACCAGATCTACCTGTGGCAACTCAGTCCTCGGTGTCCTTCTGAATGATATCTTCCTTGCTTCTCCCACGAGGTGGGCTGGAGCGATAACACAGTGGGTAGGGCATTTGCCTTGCATGCAGCCGACCCGGGTTCAATTCTTGCGCCCCTCTTGGAGAGCCCGGCAAGCTACCGAGAGTATCCCACCTGGCAAGCTCCCCATGGTGTATTCGATATGCCAAAAACAGTAAGAAGTCTCACCATGGAGACATTACTGGTGCCCGCTCGAGCAAATCAATAACAATGGGATGACAATGCTACAGCGCTATAGTGCTCCTACAAGGTGTTCAGGAGGCCTCAAGTTCCCTCCCAGAGACTCCGCTGGGCTGGCAGCTCAAGGCAAGGCACCAAGGATGCTTTGCTTCTTGGGCTCTGAAAAATCCCTATTGCCCTGGCAATCCCGGAGGTGCTCAGGGAGGGGCTGTAGGGCCTCCTGGAGGTACTTACGAACCAAAGTTTCAGCAATTGGGTCAGGATTGGCAAGGGCCCTGCCTGCTGCACTTTCTCTCCAGACCCAGAATTTTAGGGCTTTTTTTTTTTAAAGGTAAGCATAGTTAGCACCTGATTCATGCTAGCACCCCCCTTTTTTTTTTTACCTTTTGAGAATTTTTTAAATTGAAATCTTCAAAATCCTCTTGAAATTTCTTTCAGTCAGTGACAGTATGTACTGATGTATAGGATTTTTTAAAAATTTATTTTAAATTTTTATAAAGTAGTTCACAATATTTGATGACATTTAATATTTGAACACCAGTCCCACCACCAATACATCTTCCCACCACCATATTTCAGATGGTTCCATCCAGAACCCCAACCCCTGCCCCGAGACAGAACCGAACTAATTTATTTTGTATTGTTTATTATGAATAAGCTGCTGGAAATGCTCCCAAAAAAAGTTTCTTTAGAGGAAAGTGTGTGAAGATTGTTTTATTTCACCCAGGGGCCATGATGGTAAAGATTATCATTTTCTACAAGAGATCACTAACATGATGGTAAAGGTTGAGTCTCGTTCATACTGGACCATTGATGACCTTTTGTCAGACAGTGGCTGGGAGGAGGCTGACATTCAATACACAGTACTCAAAGCTGACCATAGTAACAGGACAGTCAATGCAGGTATTTTTGCGGGGAGATGCTGAGAGGGGAGCAAAATCCTCACGAGGCATGGAGTTCAGATTCTTCCCAAGGGGTCACATGGGCACATCAAAGACAGAAATGAATGACTTGATTGCAAAGGATAAACGATAACATTCAGATGAGGCAGAGATGGAAGTGGTGTGAACATGAGTCAAGCTCTCTCCCTCTTTCTTGACAGTCATTGTCACCCCATGAAACCACAAAACGACACAGGATTTTCAGAATTTCTTCTCCTGGGACTTGCAAAAGAACAAGAACTGCAGCCCCTCATCTTTGGAATTTTCCTGTCCATGTACCTGATCACCGTGCTGGGGAACCTGCTCATCATCCTGGCCGTCAGCTCAGACCCCCACCTCCACACACCCATGTACTTCTTCCTGTCCAACCTGTCCTTCGTGGACATCTGCTTCACCTCCACCACCGTCCCCAAGATGCTGCAGAACATCCAGACACACAGCAAGGCCATCACCTACGCGGGCTGCATCACCCAGATGTACTTTTTCATACTTTTTGCAGCAATGGACATCTTTCTCCTGGCTGTGATGGCCATTGACCGCTATGTGGCCATCTGCCACCCTCTACACTACACGGTCATCATGAACCCTCGGCTCTGTGGGTTGCTGGTTCTGGGGTCCTGGGCCCTGAGTGCCCTCAATTCCTTGATAGAAAATCTCTTGATCTTGCGCTTGTCCTTCTGTGAAGACTTGGAAATTTCTCACTTTTTCTGTGATTTCAACAAGGTGCTGCAACTTGCCTGTTCTGACACCTTTCTGAATGACGTGGTTAAATATTCGGTGGTGGTGGTGATGGGCGGGGGTCCTTTCATTGGCATCCTTTACTCCTACTCAAAGATCGTCTCCTCCATCAGGGCAATCTCCTCGGCTCAGGGCAAGTATAAGGCCTTTTCCACCTGCGCGTCTCACCTCTCCGTGGTCTCCTTATTCTTTTGCACAAGTATAGGCGTGTACCTGAGCTCTGCTATGACCCAGAGCTCGCAGTCCAACGCCATTGCCTCGGTGATGTACACAGTGGTCACCCCCATGCTCAACCCCTTCATCTACAGCCTCAGGAACAAAGACATCAAGAGGGCTCTGAGGAGTTTCATTGGGAGGAAAACTCCATAAAGGTCAATTTTTCTGCCACTCCCCAGATGCTTGAGAGCACAGGACTTCAAACTGCAGAGGGAGGAATTGTGTCCTTGAATGCAATTTTGGAAGTATTTTATTTACTGGAAGATTTTTACTTCCTGTTTATTCTAAATATAGTCCCAACCTTATGTATGATTTTTAAAATTCCATTATTTCAATGAATTGCTTGAAATTATTAAGAGTAATTTATTTTGGGGGGCCAGAGTGATACTACAGTGGTTAGGGCGTTTACCTTGTAGGTGGCCAACCCAGGTTTGATCCCCAGCATCTTATAGGGTTCCCTGAGCCAGGAGTAATTCCTGAGTCCAGAGCCAATAGTAACTCCTGCTCCTGAGCTTTGTCAGGTGTAGTCCAAAAGCCAAAAAAAAAAAAATGGGGCTGGAGCAATAGCACAGCGGGTAGGGCATTTGCCTTGCACATGGCCAACCCAGGTTCGATTGCCAGCATCCCATATTGTTCCCTGAGCACCGCCAGGGGGCGATTCCTGAGTGTAGAGCCAGGAGTAACCCCTGTGCATCGCCGGGTTTGACCCAAAGAGCAAAAATAAAAAATAAAGAAAAAGAATAATTTATTCTCAATTTAACACATACACACACATGCACACACGCACAAACACAATTTATTTTGCTTGGTTTTGAATGTTGAGCCTCACACTTGCAAGACATGGGTTTGACAACTAAGCCACACCTCATACCAATAATAATATATATTTACCTGCAAGTAGTTCTTGAGTTTTATTGAAGAATCATCAAGGTTATTGTGCTCCAATAGAAGAAAATCTAAATTTGATAAAAGCCATCTATCTCAATATAAGATGAAAATCTGACACCATAGCTTTGCATTTTATCATTTGTCATTTAAAAAAATAATACCACTGGAACTGACCTTCCCAATAATAACTTGTAGGAATTTTTTGGTCTTAGAAATGTCACTGGTCATTGTATGACTGAAACTCAAACATGAAAGCTTTGTAACTGTATCTTGTGGTGATAAATAAAAAAAATGAAATGTCATTGGATTTCTTTTCCTCATTCGGATGCCTTTATTACATTCTGACTCTGTGTCTATACTGCCTACCATCATATTTTTAAAAATACCCATTATTATTTTCACATATGTCTGTCTGTGTAGTCTCTCTCCCTCTCTCTCTCTGAAAGTTAAACAAATCGCTCTGCATGCAACCTTGAAGTTAGAGATGATCTTGAAGTAAAACTTTAAGGGAACTTTGTATTATGGTGTAATACATTTCTGTATTAGACTATGGTGTAATACAAATTCAAGATAAAATTGGCTTGAGGGATGCTAGGAACTCTGATATCACCTGGGATGCAGCTGTTCTCTTTGGGAGAATACTTGGTCAGCATGTTCTGTGTTTTCCCATTGAATTATTGTACTGTTCCTCCTGGACAGTGCCAATGATGCCTACTCAAGAGATGACCCTATATTTTATTATTTTTAATTAGTTACTGGCGCCTGCTAGAGTAAATCGATGAACAACGGGATGACACTGATACAGTGATATTTTATATTAAAATATGTTTTTTAGGGGCTGGAGCGATAGCACAGCGGGTAGGGTGTTTGCCTTGCATGCGGCAGACCAGGGTTCAATTCCCAGCATCCCATATAGTCCCCTGAGCACCGCCAGGGGTGATTCCTGAGTGTAGAGCCAGTAGTAACCCCTGTGCATCTCCGAGTGTGACTCAAAAAGAAAAAAAAATTTTTTATTGAACAGTGAGAAACACAGTTGCAAAATTGTTCATGATTGGGTTTCAGACATACAATGTTCCAACACCTGTCCCTTCACAGTGTATATTTTCCACCACCAACGTCCCCAGTTTCCCTCCCCTCCCCCATGACCTGCCTCTATGGCAGATACTCATTGTCATCCTCATTTATTTATTTATTTTTTGGGTCACACATGGCGATGCACAGGGGTCACTCCTGACTCTGCATTCAGGAATTACCCCTGGCGGTGACCATATGGGATGCTGGGAATCGAACCCAGGTCGGCCGCGTGCAAGGCAAGCGCCCTACCCGCTGTGCTATGGCTCCAGCCCCTGTCCTCCTCATTTCTTCTCCTCCCTTCTCCTCCTCCTTCTTCTTCTTCTCCTTCTTCTTCCTCATCGTCCTCCTCCTCCTTCTTCTTCTCCTTCTCCTCCCTCTTCTCCTTCTCTCCCCTCTTCTCCTTCTTCTCTCTTTCTCTCCTTTTGGTCATTATGGTTTGCAGATACTTAAAGGTTTTACTTATATCCATGGATATGCCTTTACCTACTTTCAACACTAAGTTCTTGTCCATAGTGATCATTTCTAACTATTATTGCTACAAACTTCCCTTGCCCCCCACACCCACACATGTGGCAACTTTCCAACCATTGACCAGATCTCCTGGAACTTGTTTTACCTGGACTTGGATATTAGTCTCACACTACTGTTTTTATATCCCATAAGTGAGTGCAGTCATTCTGTATCTGTCCCTCTCCTTCTGACTCATTTCACTCAGTATTCTCCATGTCTATCTGTTTATAAGTAAATTTTATGACTTCATTTTCCCTAATAGTTGCATAGTATTCCATTGTACACACATACCCTAGGAATATTCTGTATTTAGATAGAATGGGAAGCCTTGTTACCCCATACACAAGAGTGTCAAGGACAATGGAATATACACAATGGGGTACTAGTCAGCCACTGGAAAGAGGAAATCTTAGTTTTGTTACATGCTGATGGAATGGAAAGGGGTCATGCCAAATGAAGTAAGTCAGAAGGAGAGAGGCAGATGCCAGCTGCTCTCACTCATATGTGGCCTAGAAAAAAATAAGTAAGTCAGGTAGAGAGATAGTACATTGGGGAGGGTGCTTGCCTTGCATGTAGCCAACCCAGGTTCGGTTCCTGGCATCCCATGTGATTCTCTGAGAACCACCAGGAGTAATTCCTGAGTACAGAGCCAGGAATGACCCCTGAACATTGCTGGGTGTGTCCTCACTCCCAATTAAGAAAATATATAGTGTCTGATGATAACAGATCCCTAGACTGTGAGCAAAGAATTATATTATCAAGTGCATGCGCAGAGGGATGAAAGAGTCCAGCGGACTGTGATGGAGGGATATTTG